>NC_057348.1:119885491-120209241 GCF_016509475.1 Prionailurus bengalensis
ATATCAAGGCGATTTTGTGCCTTCTTCACCAGCCAACACAGGGAGCCATTTGGTCGCCCACAAGTCTGGGAAGTATCAGGTAGCACAAATGGACTGAGCATGAGCCAGTGGGGACAGAGTGGAGAGGGGACACGCTTCTTCTCCGTGTATGTTTATTAACCAAGATGCTGTTCTCAGCATTCTGAGAAAGCCATGACTCCCTTTGAAGGGATTGCCATGACGATCATTTTGTCAGAAAAGAGAAACAAGCATATTTGGAATTTACATGTTGGCCATGTGAAGAGCCAATGGATTTTGTCTATAACATGTTCTCAGATTTCAGTAGACAGGTTAAATTAGCCATTTCAGATGGACAGTGATTTTCTGCTCAGTCGTGGAGTAACTTGTGGTTTGCAAATATCTGAAAGGATACAGTGCCTTCCAGATAGGACTTGCCTCCTTATGTGAGATTTTGGTGTCTTTTAGGTGCATCGTGTTTTTTTCTTTTCATTATGAATGTCATAATTGTTAATTTTTAAATTTTTTATTTTGAAATAATTTTAGACTTACAGCAAAGTTGAGAAAAATAGTACCAAGTTCTCACATATTCTCCAGCAAGGTTTCCCTAATGTTAACAACATATACAGCTATAGTATAGTTTTCAAAACCGGGAAATTAACATTGGTGCAATGCTATTAGCTAAAGTACAGACTTTATTCCAATTTCCCCACTTTTCACACTAATGTCTTGTTTCTATTCCAGCACCCAACCTCACTTACGTCTTTTTTCTGTTCTAACACCAAATTCAGGGTCTCACAGTGCATTTAGTTGCCATTTGTACTTGGTCTCTCTGACCTGTGACAGTTTCTCAGTCTTTTCCTCAATCTTGTATGAACTTGGCATTAAAAAAATTTGTTTAATGTTTATGTATTTTTGAGAGAGAGAGAGAGAGAGAGAGAGAGAGAGAGAGAGAGAGAGAAAGCCAGGAAGGGGCAGAGAGAGAGGGAGGCACAGAATCTGAAGTAGGCTGTAGGATCTGAGCTCTCTGCACAGAGCCCAATGCAGGGCTGGAACCTACGAACCATGAGATCATGACCTGAGCCAAAGTTGGATGCTCAACTGACTGCCACCCGTGTGCCCCTGAACTTGGCATTTTTAAGAGCCAGTTATTTTATAGAATGTCCCCAGTTTGTGTTTGTCTGATGTTTTCTCATAATTATTGACATTATGCATGTTTTAGAAGAATACCTCCGAGTATGATGTTGTACCCTTTTGGTGTATCACATCAGGGGTACATGGCAATGATAAATCTTCTTACTGGTGATATTAACCTTGCTCATTCAGTTCAAGTGATACCTTTAACCAGTCTAGTTTCTCCACTCTCAAGTTACTGTTTTTCCCTTGTAATTAATTATCTCAAGAGAATATTTTGAGACTTAGGTACTCCCTCTTTTGAGAAAAATCTTCACATAGAAATCTGAACTGGTGAAATAAATACCGATATAATTTCCTGCATGAAGAAAGGATTCTTCACCTTTCCAAAGAATTCACCACAGGATTTCATTTTAAATAGCAATCTCAGCTGTAGGACATTTAAAATATGGCGTGCCTAATAAATGTTGATAGTTATACAGCTTTTTGAGGCAATGTCTGCTACAATGTGTTCTTTGAGGATAATGCATGCTCTCTTAAATAATGCATGAATATATTCTCCTCCCCATATATAATTAAAACAATAAGTAGAGTTTCTCATACTTGGTAGGTCACTGAAAGAAGAAACTAGAGTTTATCTCGCACTCTTTGTCCTTTTTTTTTTTAAAGGGAAGTCTTTTTTCTATTGTCAGAAATAGTTAGAGGTTAGGAAAATATATATATTTTTGGTGGGAAATATTTTAAGAGAGGCTGTTCTATCTATAACCTACTTAACACCAAAGTAGATAGGCCAAGGGGATGTCAATTATATGCCATATACATGATTCCAGTCTCTGGAAAACAATCTGGCAAGACGTACCGAGTCCTTTGAAGGTATTAGCCTTGAGGATGTCTGTTCCACCTGAAAGACTCAGTTCTAAGAAAATAATGGCAGACCTACTGAGGGATTTATGATCAAAGATATTCAATGCAGTGCTATTCTCAGGTGTTGGGAAGTGGTTTGGGAAATGGAAAACAAGGTAAATGCCCAATAATAAGGAAAGAGTGGAGAGGTATACAACAATTTAAAATCATGTTTTTGAAACACAAATAATGTCAGAAGAAAATGCTCAGGAGATCACAATAATACACTATGTGGAAAAAAATAGAAATAATTATGTCTACACAATATGTCCCTTCTCTCTCTCTCTCTCTCTCTCTCTCTCACACACACACACACACACACACACACACACACACACACACACATTTGGAAGGAGTGTATCAGAAAGTTCTCTTTAGGTGTTAGAATCATGAGTGATATTTATGTTGTTCTTTATACTTACTTGTTTCCCAACTCTTCCTTTCTAGTCTTTTTCTAAGAACAACAAGAAGGAATTTTTGAGAAGTCAAAATTAGCAATAATTTCACGGGTGTCCTTTCAGGGGGTGGATTCTTTGGAACCTCTTCCCAAGTCTTCTCTTCAGCTCCGTGTAGGTTATGACCTTGAAAGCAATCAATGGCATGCACTTTCTGAGTTTGTTCTCAGAAGTATTTATGTGTATGCATATGCACACATACACATTCAGAGAGTCATGATGAACCGCTTGGTTAAATAAAATGAATACAATTTGAAAAATTAAATCCGTATTTCGAGAAACAGATTTGATGTCTGTATTTTTTATGGTTGACTTTATAACAGTAAATAGAAAATTCTATGGGATTTAAGGACTATGATACAAGAAAGGATGAAGGCAGGGTAACCCTACCAGGGAACAGTTTTTCAGAAAAAAAAAAAAAAAAGGTGGGAAGGATATGTTTTTCCTATTGTTCTTTTCAAGGTTGGTCTTTAAAATTAAACTTATTTAAAAAAAAAAAACCCTCATTCAGCCCCATCAAATTGCAGAAAGTCAAACATCTAGCTTTCATTTTTAATCAAACAGGCTAAATCTTCGTGTTTATGTGACTAAATGAAACTTTTGTATGCCGTGGTCCATTCCATCTGCATGAATAGTAGCATTGTGGCAGGGTGAGGTCACTGCAGAAGGGAAAGTGAGGTAAGAACACAGCTGAATCTACAGGCTTTCCTGCTGCAGGGCGCACCAGCTTTCTTAAAGCCACAGAACTGCCATTCTCACACCAAAGGCCCTCGGCGTGTTTGGGCCGGGCGGCAGCCCGACTCGCCTGTGGGTAGCGATGCCCCGTGTGTCATGAATAATTCAAGTGTTCCCACACAGAGCCAGAGGTACAAGGAGTGACATGTGGCCAGAACCACAGTAGCGTAGAGTGTCTTCTCCTTGGGACATACACCTTGGCCACCTGTTCTCAGCGGAAAAGACGGTACCTCCCGTTTTCTACTGCTCAGTCACAAGATCCAGGAAGGATCTCTGCTGTAGGTATGGAAATTCCACTGCTCTGTGTGTCCTTCCCAAGCAGCGGCAGGCTCACGTCTCAGAGCTAAGTCACCAGAAGATGGGATCAGGAAGCGTGTCAGTTCATATTTCCCCTACAGGACCTCCTAACTTGAAGGAATAAGTGAGTTACCAACAGCAGGCTGGCAAACAGCCCTTCTCCAATACCATCTTTATTGAGCTGGGAGAACTTGGAAAAAACTCTCCCCCCCTCCCCCGCCGCCCCAACAAGTTCTCCAAGCTTTTAACCTCCTGCTTTACAGTGGAGGGGGATCCTTCACTCTCCGCGTGACAGCAAGCAGCATCCCATTTAAATAAGATATTTTAAAGATAGTGGACACCATGCCTTTGCTTGCATCTGCCTCGGTAGGCACCATCACCCCTAGAAGAACAACAGCTTTTTAACAGCTCTCCACGAAAACTGTCTCACCTGAGGGCTTAGCTTATAAGCCCCCATTGCATAAAAAGCCCTCCCGAAGCTAAACTCCAAGAATAGGTAAGCCTGGTTCTTTAAGATGACCGTATCCTATATATATTGCATTTCAGGAATCGGTACTGGGGGTAAATGAAAGCTTAAGTTTGACCAGGTTAAGGTTAGGCATTATGGGAGTTATCTGATCCATGCCCTTGAGAAGCTTATAGCTCTGCTGAAGTCGGGGTGGGGGGGCAGGAAGTTGAATAATGCAAAGCAGTTTATGACCAGTGGGGCACAGGCATGCTATAGAAGTTCAGCGGAGGAAAATGTGCTTCTGGACTTGGTGGACATAGAGAGAAGACCCAGGAAGGGAGGCAGGAAATGAACAGGTCATTGAAGGAGGAACAAGCTTTGGCTCCTTCAGTTGAGGAAAATGGGATGAAGAGAGAGAGATGGTGATGTCTTATTTATAACAGCTGCTCAAGATACAGATTTTCAACTAGACGAATCAACTGACAGATGACCAAACCTGTCCGTGTTTGGGGATCAGTGGCAGGCGTGTTGACCTGAGAGATCCCATCCATGTGAGAGAGATGGGAGGTCCAGTTGGAAAAGTGCACTGGGTGCCAGCCAGACCATGGAGGCTCTGGAATGCCCACTTAAGGAAACGGCCATTATCTTTTAGGCAATAATGAGTCATTTTTTCTGGGAGGTGAATCTGGCAGTGATGTGCACGAAGCACACAGCAGCCAATCACAAGGGGGGAAGAACCTCACCAAGTTAGGAATATTTCAAGTTCCACTTTGGGCAGTGTTAAACAATGATTAAACCACGAACTTGGCTCATGTCTGTGGAAGGCTGCGGAACACGGATCCTGACAGCTGCTCACTATGAAAACAATGAAATGGATGCGGCCAGCCAACGACCCGCCCGATACGCAGGTAGCCTTTCACATCCCTATGTCTCCGAGGCTAAAGTGTGATCTCAAAGTGTTTCAAAGATCTTCAATTCCGTCCATTCATTTCATTTATGTAGCAAATATTTATTCAAAACCTGCCATGTGCTGGGCACCATGACAGCCCCTGGAGCTATAAAGTGAAACGAAACACATTTCTGTCTTCTCAAAAAAACGTATATGTAAGTGCTATAGATTTTCCCCTACAGATCATAGGAAGGTGCAGAAGCCCAGAATTTTTAGCATATATGGTACCAGTATATGCAGACCTTCCTACGTTGAGAAACTCACCTGCTTGTTGGCCACTTCCTGGCCTTGCTGAGGGTCAGTTACTAGGTAGCCCTGCCCATAAGAGAGAAGTATAATGGAAGACGAGTAACGGTCAGAAGAAGGGTCTAGCAGCTCCCTGTCTCGGTAAAAAATAAGCTGCATCTAAGGAGCCCTGGCATTTTAGTGGGTTGGATACCTGTTTATTTTGTACTTAGAAATGACTCTTTTCCAGAAATGTTCATTGAGAACCCCGAACTTCCCTAACCAACGTGACTACCACTGGTGCCCTCCAAAATGGCCCCTCCTCAAGGACTACATTGTTGATTAGTATCTGCCACAACCATGTACTTCAAACTGTGTAACTGATCCTTAGAGATGTTTCTTGGGAGTTGACAGCAGTTTCCAGAGGTGGGGGGCGGGGAGGGGTGGTCAGCTGGCTGTTCTCGCATCGTGCTTAAATTGCTGGTCACGACAGTTTGGTGGTTTTATGGATCATTGGTTCAGGCACTCACCTTTTCAAGATTGTGTGACCAACCATTAGTAAATGAATTTTGGCAGTCTGCAATATGGTGTATATAGGCACCAAGTTAAACACAGCTAATGCCCATCATGTTACATTATTGCCAGTTATCAACTACCCATGCTAATTTCTCCAGCATAATGTCATATAGTGTTTTCTCTGAGCCAGACGCTGTTCTAAATAGTTTATAAATATTGTGAATCCTTAGAACAATCTTATGACATATTTCCTAATGCCATCCTTACTTTATAAAGGAGGAAACTGAGGCCCAGAAAGATTAGCCTGTTCAAAGTTACGCAGTTAGTAAGTAAACAGAATGGACTCTTAAACCTAGGAGTCTCGCTGTTATCGTTCTTGCCTCTAACTACTATGCCAACGTAACCGTAGACAGCAAGATGAGAATAGAAGTATATGGAGTAATAGTATCTTTTTAAACTCTTTTTAACATGTGTTCATTGTTGAGAGACAGAGTGCGAGCAGGGGAGGGGCAGAGAGAGAGGGAGACACGGAATCTGAAGCAGGCTCCAGGCTCCGAGCTCTCAGCACAGAGCCCAAGGCGGAACTCGAACCCACAAGCCATGAGGAGTAGGGGTGTTAGTAGTACGGCAGTCATCATTGTCTCTTGTCCTTGTCATTGTATTTCCTTTGAGAGATGAAGATATTGAGGCTCAGAAAGGACTAATAACAAGCAAGCGTCGGGAGAGGGTTTGTGCCCACATGTATCTGCATCCTTTGTCATCTCTGGGGATGAACACGTAAGAAAGAAGCAGCAGCCTGTAGAAGTCTCTGCCCCGATGCATTTGTGCCAAGGACAGCATGGCCGTTGGGTTAGCAGGGCCGCCATACCCCGTGTGCTGCTTGGATGGTGTTGTGGTGCTTGTTATCCTTGGTTGAATAACTGTCATCGTCACGTGACCAGTTGGGGCAGCCGGGAAGTGTGAGGGGTGGTATGTGAAGGGAAGGAAGTCCACTGGGCAAAGCCAGTCAAGTTAGCTGTGACTGAACTAACTTGTCAATGTGGTGAGACAGATCAGCCTAGTAGCCTCAGGTAGACGCTGCTGGGGTCTCTAGGTCACTGACTCGGGCCCCTGTGAAATCCCCCTGCCACTTAGAGCAGTAAAGCCTGATTAAACATGTTTATACGTAATTTGAAAATGGTTCTTTCAGGAAATGTGTGGTTCTTTAAAGTCACTTTAAAACCTGAGATTTTACTTCAGTTTATTTACATTCTAGCCAAAAAAAAAAAAAAAAAGGCCCAAAGTCGAGCACCAAGTCCCATGATGTATGGAGTCCTCTAGGAGAATTGTCAGAGCTGTTTTATATATTTTTACTCTATCAATATAGCCTTTCACAGTTCCTAATTAGTTTTGTTAGTTGACTTACAGAAAAGTGTATTTAAAGTGAGGCGTCAGTAATTCCACTGAGGGAATGGCATTAATGAAAAGCACACACTGTCAAGAGGCCAATGGAAGAGCAATGGTTCAGTCCTGAGCACCCCTAATTTGTACTGGGGTGATTAGCTCAACTGCTGCCCCTGTTAGAAAACACTTCAGTAGAAGCCTCTAGAGATTATACATGCAGTGGATGTGTGTGTGTGTGTGTGTGTGTGTGTGTGTGTGTGTGGAGAGAGAGAGAGAGTGTATGGGCCCACTCATGCACGTGGACATTTTTTCCCTTAAAACAGGTAAATCAGAATTAATTGAGCTTTTAGAGTACCTATCCAGCATACTTCTGTTAACACATATGCCACAGAGATTGTATTGGAAACTCAACTGAGTTTGGGCTAAGGTACTGTATAACTTGCCAAGTAGAAAGGAAATAGCTCCAAAATAAAGAGAAGGAGCAATAAAATATAAGTTTACCCAATTTTGACATTTACTTTTGCCAGATATGTGAAGTCTGACTTTGGTTATTTATACTTACATGGGATTTCTTAGAATAATGTATTTGAAGAATGCCGTCTCAGAATTTCAATAGCTAGAGCAGATGTGCAGTGCACTTTTGTGGTTTTTACAGTAGATATGTGCAGTCTGTCGGAAATTATAGATGCACAATTAGATTTTTACAATGTACACATTCATGCAGTTCAAACCATGTTCCTTAAATGAGGGCTTCGTTTTCTTTATTTCCTGCTGAGTTTACCAAGTGGAGAATTGGCTGCCAGCATTTCTAGCTAAGAAGTTTGTGGCAAAACCATTGCCATTCATTTGTGCTCACGCCAGGATGGAGGGTCACTTGCCTTTGTAGGGAGGCTGCAAACTAGGAGGGTCCTGTGTCATCACTCCCCCCTTGTCTCTGCTTCTGCAGCTTTGGCAATGAGACCTGCCTGGCATGCAAGTAACACGCAACTTTGCAGAATGCACGACGTGCTCAGGTTTATGTTTGTCTGTGGTGTGCCAGGGTTGTTTATTATGTGGAAGAAACGGAAAGCTTGCCAATCCACATCACTAATGCAAGTTTGACTAATGACATCAGCAGGAGACTAGAATTTAGCTTCTAACCACATACGAATGGGTCTCAGGCTGCTGGTTATGCTATGATGTCAACCCTGATGCCCCCTTCATTAGCTGATGTGCTTTTCAAGGTAGATGCCAAGAGAAAGAATTTGGTTTTGTTTTCCTAATGCACCAAACATGTTTTGAACAATAGAAATACTTCTCTATCAACAGTTTTCTGGCGTGTTGATTTCCCAACTCTGTTAATTACACCCTGAGTCTGTATTTCCAGGTCTTTATTGGAACACAACATTACCTACAGGAGCGTTGATTTCTAAATCAGATTGAGTTTCCACACATACCTCTCTCTCCTCTCCCTGGAGACTCCATTGGGTATCTACATGTGGCAGCAAAACCAGACCAACCAAATTATTCCACATTTCTGATGCATCACGGCAGGTTAAGACAGTAGCCTAACCAGCGGGGAAAGATGTTTACAAGGTCCTACTGACGATACCACCTTGAAGATCCGAGGGAGTGATTCAGACCCGCCGAAGGTTTTGCTTCAACCAATGCTGCCTCTGCCTGTTTGCCTTCATCTGATGGGCAGTCTTGCCCTAACTTAGGTCAGGCATATAGTATCATTTGTGGCTGTCTCTTTGTGAATCAGCATTTGCCTTGTCAGTATACCGTTCGGCCACGTACAACAAAACTCTTGATTAAAAGGCATTTCGCTCCAAAATACAGCATTGACTTACGAACGTGCGCCCATTTAGGTCAGATCTGTGTAGAAGAGGTGATAAATGAATAATTCTTTTGCAAAAGAAGCAGAAGCAAAACAGACCTGTGACTCGCTTTCGTATTAAGGCATCTCTGAGCCCACACAGCTATATTTTTGGCACAGAAACAAATACAAATGAAATTGTTGCTGAATATATAAGGGAGAAATTTAATTAGGTGTAATAATAGCACTTTTCATTTTCAAAGCGCTTTACAAATGCTAACTAATTAATCATCCATAATATTTCCCAGTGGTAGGGACGTATATTTTCCTCCTTGTACTGAGGGTAGCATGTGAAGGGTGTTCACCTCACGGGAAGACCCTTGAGGACTCTGTCTACATACACTTCCTCCTGCTTCCTACACGTTAAACCAAGGTGAATGTCGTCAGGTGGGGGGACTGTGACACGGCAAGATTGACTGGGTTAGAAAGAGACACAAAGGAAGTGGATTCTAATATCCAGCGGTTCTGAAAAAATTAGCCGAAGCCTGATGAGTTCAAGGGCAAGAGGAGAAACAAATTAAGAGGGAAAGAAATATATTTTTATATATAGCTGTTTCCTTAGGTGTGAAACGTGTTCTTTAGGGGGGGGCGGAGATCGTATTTGCTGCTAACCAGTGGTGGGCCCTGGGGCAAGTTAGTAATGTTCTGAACTTCAGTTTCCTCTTCTATAAAATTGTGGGTGTCAGACAAGATCTTTAAGGTCCCTTTTGTTCTCAAATTCACAGGGCCTTGCCTCAAGGCAAATGGTGAGTCAACAGGCATGTCTCCCTTCCTCAAAGAGGTCTCGGCAGAATGTTTTCTGAGTGGGTTACCTCTTGAGCTGCTGAGCAGAGATGTGGCATAAATCTCCACACAGTACATTTATAGAATTAAATTTCGACTCCAACCTTAATTAAAGATTTCCCTGCGACGGGGGGGGGGGGGGTACCAATATCACAAATGCAAATAGAATAGGGCCTTTCTCAGCCAGAGAAAGTCATATAGCTGACGTTTTGTATGACTGGACAAGACTCCAATTTTCTTTTTATCTGTAGTCACTTTCAACGTGTGGGGGGACGGATGTATGTGTGTGAGTTTATCATTTGCCTGGTGGAAATATTTGTATGGGAGGTAAAAGTGAGCATTCAAGAAAATAAACCAACTATACGTGCCAAGACTCCAGAAGGTTTCGATGACTCCTTAAATATTTAAACCATTTTTTGTAACCGTGTGATTCTGGTCGCTTTTGGAGGCAGGATACTTTTTTAGAAATGAATTTGTGACCTAAAGGTAAACTAGTGTGGATCTAAACTGTCACGTAACTAGCTGAGGTTACAGCTTACTTCATTCCCAAACTTCTGGAGGCAGAACGTTTGCGGTGAGGAGGAAGGTAAACTTACCAGCAAGTCATTGAAATGAAAGCTTGATGTCCGTGCTTCGCAATGATGCAGCCCGCGTTGGTGTCTTAAACACCGTTCCCACATTTGGACTATTCTTTTGACTGTCAGTTGGGGTCAGTTGACTGAAGACACCTCACGCTTCACAGAAAACCTGAATATCAAATGAAAACTAGTTCGCAAAAGCGAATTTTGTGTGGCCAGAACTTCGCGGGTTTAGGTGTCAGAACGATGTGCTCAAATCTTCAAGTCACGCAGAGTTAAGTTACTTGTAATTTTAAAAGAAATTTTTAATATATTGTGTTTGGTTTGAATTCGGGGACAAATATTTATTACCTTTTTTTGTTGTCCTTATTGACGTTGACAAGGATTTGGAATTGTACACTCACTAGTGAAATTGCATGTATCCCTGCTGAAGCACAAGTGATGATCCGGAATTTATTTTTATTTTATTTTATTTTTTTATTTTTTTTTCAACGTTTATTTATTTTTGGGACAGAGAGAGACAGAGCATGAACGGGGGAGGGGCAGAGAGAGAGGGAGACACAGAATCGGAAACAGGCTCCAGGCTCTGAGCCATCAGCCCAGAGCCTGACGCGGGGCTCGAACTCACGGACCGCGAGATCGTGACCGGGCTGAAGTCGGACGCTTAACCGACTGCGCCACCCAGGCGCCCCAATGATCCGGAATTTAAAGCAACATAAGGCTTTGACATCATTTTAGTGGTCATCTTATAAGTGTTTGTATTACCATATCACTGTGCCCCTAGAACTGAGAACATCATGTGCCTTGAGCCCTCCCTCCTACACAGCACAAAAGCAAATACAACAGACACTTGGTAAATGTAAGTACATCTTTCTTTCCCTCAGCAAAATAGTTATCTGTCGTAGACTCTTGGCATTTTTTTTCCTTTGTGAGCCTCTCAAGTCACCTCTAGACGGTATGAAACAGGGAGACCACACATTTCTTTTCATCCATTTATTTTTCTATATCTTTAGTGCTTCATTTTGCTTTAGAGCTGAGAGACACAGTAAACCTGTTGGAGATTCTTGATTTGAATCCTGGATTAGTATAAACACACAGTCCCAGAGATTTTATGTATGAAAGCATTCAACTTACACGTGGGGCTTGTTTCATACCTTTGCTGAGTTTACCCAGGGATGATATAGATCGTCAGGAACTTAGAAAAAAGGAGGGGGGGATCGTAACAGGCAGAGGCCTATCCTTGCTTAAAGCAGGGATATGTGTTCATCAGTATTAGAGCTTCTCAAGGGTGATCAGATATCAGAAATTCTCTCGTTTGTCCTGTGAGCCTTTCCCGGTGATCTGTTCTGCTCTTTAATATAAAAACATGCTGGTGCTCAAACCATGAAAATCTCTTACATAGACTTCTGCATCCTTAGTAACTTATTGACAGGTATTCAAGTTCTGGGTATGTATGTATTGTATAAACATATTGATCTCTTTAGATTCTTAATATTCCTATAAATTATCCTGCTCCGATTGTGGGGCTTGGTGATTGATCACAGTTAAGTCCGTTGGAAAGGTTTCTTGATTTTTTTTGATTATTCATAAGACTTGAAAACATGGGAGAATCAGGAGTGTGGGATTATTTTACTTGATGAGGGTAGTGCAGAAATACATTTCACGGTACGGGAGAAGTGTCCTTCAGTGACCACTCAGTCGGATATAAAAATCATTTTTCTATTGACCTGAGCTTGTTCCTACGTTCTCTATCATTTTCATATGTCACTTGTTATTTTTAAAAATTTCAACCCGGCAATAAATGATACGATGTTAACGTTAGTGGTGTTGCACACAAGCCAGAGCTGAAATTCAGGGAAGGCCCCGGTTTTCTTTTAAGAAGACTGACCTAAAAGTTTACCCTTTCAATCTAC
Organism: Prionailurus bengalensis; assembly: GCF_016509475.1. NCBI lineage: Eukaryota > Metazoa > Chordata > Mammalia > Carnivora > Felidae > Prionailurus > Prionailurus bengalensis. The sequence continues at coordinate 119,897,666 of NC_057348.1, forward strand.
CATTAGCCATCTGGGTTTTAGATGGCAAACACAACACTTTGCCAAGCTGTAAAATTCATGATGTTTAAGAGAAAGATCAAAACTAAAACGAGAGGGTTTATATGTACAAATATTTGCTTAGCGCAAATATTCCTGTTGGACGGTCTTAGCCCATTTGATTCCGGTGGGTTAAAAGAAAGTCTGAGCTATAATTTATTTGATTTCTATTTGTATAGTATGCTTTCCCACTTTTTAAAACTCTTTGCAAATACTACTGATTTATAAAGCTGCTATCTTCCTGTGAGAAATACAATCCTTCTTCATATATCTCTTGCATTTTTTGTTACACAGATTTTCAGAAGTGAGAATTTCTTTCTTTCTTTTTTTTTTAATGTCTGAGTATAAATGTTAATGGCAATTTCTATTTCCCTTCTTGTGAAGAACCTCTTTCTGAGGATAATGAGCTTTAGACGAGTCGCTTACACTCTGTTGATGTCGCATAAATCATTTTTAGTCACTTCAGTGTCTTATCTGGCCAAACACAATTTTGCTTTTATAGTCAGATTCTCTGCTTGTATAGCCATGAACCATAATCTAAAATGTTGGTCATCAAAACGGTAACAAGGATGAGCTGAGTATCTCTCTGGTATTTAGTTGAATGGCATTTTTTATTATTTTGAATCGTAAAGTATTGGATAGGGTCCCAAGGTGGACTTTATTGCAAATTAGCCTTTGAATATTTCACCTGTTGTTGTCACTTGTGTCATGATGGAATCTGTAAAGAGCAGAGACAATAGTGGGCATATTGGAACACAATCTGAGTTTTTGGTCAAAGGTCAGTGACATAAGACCCTGTATGTCTCGCCGTTTCAGTATTGTACAAATCCAACACCTTAAAATGTGAAAATATTTATCCAAGATTCTCTGTCCACATTTCATTCAAAGATTTAGGATATAAATGCATATTAGGTGTGCAATTCGATATTTGGCTGCGTTCCTTTGGCATTCTTCCCTCAAGTAAGGCAAGTACCACAAAATCGCATTTGCCGTACCCGTATCTTTGCGTATACCTCTGTTTTTATCTCTCTCGTAGAGCCATGACATAACCTAGACAGGAAAGACGAAAGAAAGAAAGAAAAAAAAAAGAATGAAAAACAAAACAAAAACAACTGGAAAAGAAAGTCAGCACTGGCAATGAAAAGAGAGGAGAATGTTGCTGAAGACATGAATGGCTGAAAAGAAGGAATCTCTTCGTAGCCTGTTTGTATTGACAGCAGAAAATCTGTTTCTCATACATTGCACCAGATCTCAGACCCAGCGCTATTAATGATGGGCATACAGTAATGTGCCCTCAGAGAGTAAACGGAGCAAAGCGTAGAGCATGTTTCCAAATATGGCCACCCCCCTGCTTCAAGCCCCCTCTGTCTCCCCAGTGATGGCACATTGCTAAAGCTAATGCTTATGTGCAGGTCAGTGTGGAAATCAACCACAAATCATCACTGACTCCAACCTCAGAAGTTTTCTTTGGGTGGTATAGCGGGGAAAAAGCAAGGGCTTTGAAGTCAGACTAATGTGAGTTTACCACCTTGGACAAGTCACTTAGACTTGGAGCTACAGTTTTCCAAAGTGTAAACTATAAGTCTTAATACACACCAAATAAAAAAATACATGAGATAATATTTGTACATTCCTTAGCCTATGTCTAGTGCATTATAAGATCTCGTGAAATATTATTTGTTGGTTTAGCCACTAGACTTATTTTCTTTATGTTGTACACCAGCTCTGCAAAGTTACTTAAAAATCATTTGGTTAAATAAATAAGAAATAAAACACAGTCTGTGAAAAGAAGAAAAAAATGATGCTTCATGCCCCAGGATTTTTGTTAAATAGGTTACTTGGTTCTTGATAAAGGATTTTTTTAATTTTTTTTAATGTTTATTTATTTTTGACAGAGAGAGAGAGAGAGAGAGAGACAGAGCATGAGTGGGGGAGGGGCAGAGAGAGAGGGAGCCGCAGAATCCGAAGCAGGCTCCAGGGTCTGCGCCGTCAGCACGGAGCCCGACGCGGGGCTCGAACCCACAGACCGCGAGATCATGACCTGAGCCGATGGTTGAGATGGAGACCTGAGCAGCTTTTATGAATAATTAAGCCTTGGGGGGAATGATGAAGAATCCTTTTCCTCAGGCTCTAGATCAGGAAGTCTTGGTAAATCTAGATTTTTGGATCTCCTTGCCTTAATCTTCACTGGAAAATGCAGGGACAAACTTGCCTCCTCAGCAAGGTTTCATTTCTAAGATAACTCTGGGGGTCAGGGTAAGATCAACCTTTGAATCTCAAGAAAGTATGAAGTACAAGTCATTTGTGCACCAGTTCAAACCCAGAGCCTGACAGTATTTCTACCCTAATGTCTAGTTCTGCTTCTTTTGTTTGTGTGTTGGTTTTAACAAAGAGTGATGCACACTTGGTTTTAACCTGCATGCTAGGAGGCAAGTTCTGGAAGGAGAGTTGCTCAGGAACCTATGTTCTGTCTTCACGTCATGACTTAATTTTGAAAAATCAAAATGACTTCATTCAGGATTTATGTACCCAAGTAACTTAGCCCGTTTAAAAGTTCTCACTGCCCATCTCCAATCCCATGTATGAATATAATTTAATTCTGATTATGTGTATCAGACTTAGCTATAGGCAAGTCAGAAAACATGAGAGGGAGGGAGGGAGAAAGAGAGGGAGAGAGAGAGAGAGCGAGAGAGAGAGAGAGAATGAGAAAATGAATGGAAATTGTAAGATGGGTCAGCCAGGCTCTCTGGTTGCTATATTCACAACATTGTTTTCTTCGTTTGAGCTTTGCTCTGTCCTTTCAGGAATCTTCCTATTAGTAAATATCTTAACAAACCTGGGTTCATTTTGCTTGGCAATGGTTCTGATTAGAGATGTTGCAAAATAACCGTTCAGCCTAACATGGCCCTGAAGACTCAAAGTTTCCAAGATGAATCAGGACAGACATGGCATAGACTGATGAGCATTTTTAACCTTTAACCTGAGGGGGTGGGGAGGGGAGGCCTACTGTGAATTGGCAAACACGCTTCCTACTGCCCTCAATTTTCTTTATGTGGCTTTTTCCATAGAAGAGCGAGTCACTTTCAAATTATGAAGTTGCAAAGCATCTGTATTCATCCAGCCACTGCTTCAAAGCTCCCAACTAGGGGACAGAAGCAGCCCGTTTTGCCTAGAGCCTCTTCAACCTAAAGCTGTTCCTTAAAGATCAGTCCTTTCATGGCCCGTCCAAAAATCTAATTTCTGTGTAAGGGATGTTGTATCCATTCAGGTGGTTTACAATATATTAACTTCATTGTAAAAAAAAAAAAAAAAAAAAAAAAAAAAAAGTAAAATTTGATGAAAGTTCCTTTAGAAAAATCATCCAAGTGTCCTTAAAATATTTGAAAGTTGGTCAATTGAAAAAGATCCCCATAAGGATAGAAAACAGCACTATCGTTTATAAAGCCGTGGGATTTTGCACATGTTGGACTTAGCTGGTAAAAATGCAGAACTGAGTTTGAGTTGCGGGTGTCATGAAACGGAGGAGTGGGGGGTGGGGAGGAAGAGTCTGAGGCGGCAGGTTCTGCAGTGTATTGTGGGCCTGTAGTGCCCGTGTAGAAGGAAGGGACACTTCCTCCCTTTCCTCAGAAGAAAGACTCTTGAGGGAATTAAGAGGGTGGGAGATGGAGAAGACTCAAGGAGGTAACCAGTGGCTACTGGAGGCACTCGCATCCCAGGCTTTAGTCTTCTCCTGAATGTAGAATTGAGGTAAAGTCCTTGGGGGGAGCTTTTACCTCACCCAAACTGGTAAAGAATCTGAAAACCTTGTAACACACAGAAACAGTGAAGGAATTCCAGTCTCGAATCGAAGTTGTCGTAAGTGTGGCGAAGGAGTTAGAGTTTCAGAAAGACAGATCTTACGTCAGAGTGGGGTAAGTTGCTCTGTAGTCAGTGAGCTTTCCCTTTCTGGATCAGGGAATAAAATGGCATCCTTCTGAGGATATCGTGTATGTGTTTGGAGAAAAGGGATTCCTGCATAAAGTCTCTTCTAGCTCTGCTTCTCAACTTCCGCTTCACTTAAAGTTAAGGCTTTAAGTATTCACTTCTGGACAAGTATCAAGAAAGTCCTGCGAACACTGAAATTTGATCACGAGCTCCCATCTAGTCTCGACATTTATGATGCTATGTAGAGAATTCCTCCCACCCATATGAGTTAACCATGTTGGCCATCTTCCCACAAGGAGACAGTTTCACCCCGTTGATAGGATCTGAGTTAAGCAGCATTCATTGAGGGTAGCCTTCAGTCTGTCTCACCCTCTCTCCTTCTCAGGCTGCCTTGTGGGCAAAGCAAGACCTTTCCCATTCTTCCAGAGTATTCAAATTCTGTCCTATAAATGACCAAGTGTTGACCTCTACTCATGAGCTTGGGTGTAAATTCAGTCCTCTGATACTCTAAAAAAAAAAAAAATCTATCTTTGTTCTCAATGATGAAGCATTAACATGCAAAGGGTTAGGAAGGTAGCGAAAAAAATGACATTTATCTTCTATTCTTTCCCCTTTTCTGAAACTCAGACAGGTAAATTAGTTCTGTTTTGAGCAGGCCCATAGCTGTAACCTCATTCAGTGGGTGCCTTGTTTGCTTATGAACCTCCCATGCATGTAAAGGACATGTCTTAGAGCCTCAAAGCATTTGTCCTGTGGCAGCTATGAAGTAATTAACTGTACATTCAAGTGGGTGCAATTAGGTTTCAAAGTTAACTCCTTATTAAGGAGGACTGGGGAAAGCTCCTCGGGTACCCGATTGAAATGTAATTCCTTGGACCCCATGGGGTCAATTGGAGTATCACCATGACCAAAATAAAGAGATCCATTACTTGGTTCAGTAGGACCATCCAGGAAGCTGAAAATTGGGGTCAGAGTTAAAAGGTGAATAGGATTTTAGGAGCGTTCTTCCAGCTCTAAAGTTAGGCATTTCCATTACGACAAAAAGGAGGGCTGTTGCCAGTGGAGAGACGGGGCCAATTGCTGGCAGGAGGCCCCGTCATTCTATACAACCATGTGCAGAGTGAGCTACTACTGGCCGGTGACAGGTATGGAAGCCAAGCTCAGACTGGGGCAGGGTCTCCGACAGCAACTTCTCCCAACAGCTGCATTCTAACTTCTAATAGAAAAAGTCCCATAAGAGATGAGTTGTGAAAAGTGAGCCGTGAGGAAGGGGAACCAGTGGAGAGAAGTGGAGAGATTAAACGCGTGCACACAACAGGGCTTCAGCCACACCAGTCTGTTGTCCTGCCTCTGAGAGCAGCATTGTGGCCACTTTGAGGCACACGCTGGCTGCAAACTTTCTTGGGAATCTCTGGAAGCCCTTTGCCTGGTGACCTGAAGCATCTGCTTTTAGTTGCGAGTAAGCTTAGCCCCACCACCAAAGTCGGGAGTAGGAAGAGAGAAACGTAACAAAACCCAGAGCAATTACACATTCTCTTGCCGTCCTGCCAAGACATCTTCTTCATTAGCCAACCTTCCTGAATAAAGGACGAGGAGAAAGAATGGAATGCTTTTTGTTGGATGTGAGGGGGTACGTTGCAGACCTTTTGTCATGATCCTTTCGGTCACTGCTTCCTCCACTTACTGTTTTGGTTTTCATAACCAGAAAAATAACTCAGAAGAATGAGGAAAAAGCCCAAGTATGGTAAAGGCAGTCGCATGAATGATGATACTATGATGGTTTTGTAAACAAAATGTAGGCGACTTAAATTTTGAGTCTCGACCTCAGTGGTACTTTTTTTCTTTTTCTTACTAGTTGAGGTGTTCTCTCTTAAAATAATAACATACGAAACAGTAGCAGGGTCAAAAAGAAGAGCTTTGTTGCTAATTAGTTTCTGTCTTTGAGTAAATCATCCTACATCTCCAAACCTCAATTTCATTCTTTGCTCTGTGACAGGGTTTAGATGAACTGATCTCTAAGGCCCCAGTGGTTCTGTAAACAGAAATGAAAAAATGTTTTTGCCTTTAGGGGAGAAAGACAAGGCTTGAAATTCCATGGTCACAATTCCCAGGAATTTTCCAGGGAAATATTCAGTCAGTGTTGCTTTGTCAAGGAAGCCATCTTGGAATAGGGGGATTCTACTCACAAGTGAGCCTGGGCAAGTTCCTCCTCCTGTTAGGGCCCCTCTTCATCTTTAATAGGAAGATAATGACACCCACCTCGGGCTCCTAGCACATGTTAGAAACAGGACATCCCTTCTCCCATCATGCTCTCCCTATGTGGGCATTTCATCTATAGCCATACCCCTTCCAGAAACTTCCAAGTACATTTTTAAAAGGCAAGTGCCTAAAACAAAAAAGTATCTGTATTGAGGCCCAGACCTGGCACTTCATAATGTTTAAAACATTGGCTGCCAATTTGCTGTGCCGGTAATATCTGATTTACAGTTCCCTGTGGGTAGGTGGGTGGGTGGGTGGATGGGTGGGGTCCAATCTCTCAGGAGAAGACATTTTCCTTGCTTGTAACTTTTTTCTTTGGTCATTTAAAAGAAGGTTGAGTGACTGTGCTCCATGGAGTCGGAGAACATCCTATCCCTCCTTTGCAGGGCTCATGTGTGAGTCTCTATTTTCCCCTGGCAGTCAACTTTTCATGAGGGGCAAGTCGCCATTTTCTTTCTGGCCTGCTAAAAACCAGATGGCAAAGGGTAGTTTTCATTCTGAAACTCACCCACTTTCTGGGGCCGCCACCTACCTTGGCTGCCCAGCCTGGACTTTAAGGAACATGGAGTTGTTTCACTTATAAAATCTGCTTCCTCAGACAGCAGACACTGGTGGAGTTTCCTGAATTCTCTCTAAAGAGAGATTCTACTTCAGACTGCCAGACACTGGGACCTGTGGGTTCAGGTTTAGAAAATGCTCAGGTTAACACAGAGTTTTGGATGCTGGAGCAAAAGAGCAATGGGGGAAGCAGGGTGATCTGGGCAGGCTGAAGGGGGCTACTGCTTTGGGAAAGATCTAATGGGGAACAGGGCACCTATGAGGGCCAAGGGAGGTGAGAAGCCAAACCCACCAAAAGAGGCTGTGAGCTCAGGATCACCTGAAACTTGATTCCCAGGGTCAGCAGACGATGAAGAGAGGTGCGGGCAGGTGTGTCCACCACAGAACTCACCCCATACAAAAAAAAAACTACCAATTCACCTTGGCAAATAATTGAAAAGAAAGAAGCAAGAATTGTTATGAATAAAGGAAACACAGGAAGGTAAATTCTCTTTTAAAGATGTTTTCCGACCAACTATAGTTTGTATAACATAGTTTGTATGATACCATCAGTCATTGTTTTAAATGAGTTCACTGGTAGCTGAAGAAACTAAAAGACTTGTCCAAGCTCACTGAGGTTTAAGATTAGAGAGCTCAGTTTTCCTAAGCAAAACCTCTTTCTGTGGTTCCCTGCATTGCCGTGGAGAATGGAAAGCGTTTAGCTTTGAAGGTGACCCTTGTGATCCGGCTCGGGTCTACCATTTTGCTAGTCAAGTGATTATAGGCAGCTTTCAAAACCTCGTTGATTTCAAGTTCACCACTATACGATGGGCTGGGTGATATCTAATATCTGGGTTATTGTAAGGATTAAATGACTTATTACAAGGCAATGTGTTAAAGAGCTTTAGAAATGGTTACTATTATTTGCAAGCACGTACATTCCTCCTTTAAGCCCTTATTCCAGCATTTCCTTTTTAATTTCTTCATTAATACTCTCTTAAATAGCTTGGTTTTCTTTTTTTTTTTTTCAACGTTTATTTATTTTTGGGACAGAGAGAGACAGAGCATGAACGGGGGAGGGGCAGAGAGAGAGGGAGACACAGAATCGGAAACAGGCTCCAGGCTCTGAGCCATCAGCCCAGAGCCTGACGCGGGGCTCGAACTCACGGACCGCGAGATCGTGACCTGGCTGAAGTCGGACGCTCAACCGACTGCGCCACCCAGGCGCCCCTTAAATAGCTTGGTTTTCAAAAAGGAATCATCTTAAGACTACTTGATTGTGTTGAACTCGACCTACTTTTATTGTCATTCTTTTGTGAAGAGCAAAAAAAAAATTAGGACCTCATTTCAAATATTATAGCTTAATTGAATATATATATATACACATATATATGTATATATATATATATATATATATATTTACCCTTAATTAGGGAAGTAAAAAAAAAGGACCCAGAGAAGTAGCTTTTTACTCTAAAGCTTAAGCATAACTACCTAAAGGTTGTGCCCAGTTGAATAGGAATTCTTATAAATTATTACTCTAAAAACTTTTTAACCATGAACCTATTCCAGATAACTGGTAAACTAAAGCAAAGGTAGGCAAAGTGTTTCTCAAAAGGGCCAGATAATCAATATTTTTGCTGTGTGGGCCATATGATGCTTGTACCTGCCCAAGACCACCATTATACCTCAAAAGCAGCCGTAGACAATACAAGAATGACTGGGCATGGCTGTGTCCCAATAAAACTTTATTTACAGAATCAGACCGCCGGCCAGATTTGGCCCAGGAGCCAAGGCCTGTCTTAAAGAAAGCCATATCCTTTCCTGATTTTCCTGTTTGGAATGGTTTTAATTGACACCCCTGTCCCCCGAGCTCACACAACTTCACCTAGTATGGCTCCACCCAGGTGAGTGGTTTGAGGAACTTACGGAACACTTAAATTCAGAGCTAATTTTTAATGAGGAAGTCAGCCTGTAAAAGCCTTAGTCTCCTAATCTTTTCCTAACATCTTTTATTTCAGTTCCCATGCCAGGCCTTTACAATAGAGAGGTGGATGAGGAGTTGTTTTCCAACATGCAGATTTAAGCTGGAGGATTGCCCGGGTCACTTCTCTCATATTTCCCTCTACTCCGAGGTTGTTCATTAACTGATAGACTTCGAGGGGAGAGTTTTATATTCTCGACTACTGAGGAATTCTTTCATCTTTCTTTTTTTTTTTTTAACTGAAAGGTCTCCAGTACGATAGACTTGTTGTTGTTGTTGCATTTTGAACGTTGACTGAGTTTCCATTTCGTGGTTGCTGTGAATATGCGGAGAGTTTTCTGATTTCTATCAATGAGTAGCTTTCACGCTTTCAGAATTTTAACTGATAGGTAAAATCCTTGGCTCCAGCAAGCAGTAGTTGAGAGTGAGCTCAAACAATAAATAACTCTCGCTGTTCCCCCCCTCCTTTTTTTTGGCATTCATTTTGTTAGGCCTATGTCACCTCTCTTACTCACATCTGTAAACAGTATTATCAGCGGCCAAATATCATTCACAAAGGTGACTCTGGGTCCTTTTAAAAGGCAACTTTTCCCCTCAGCTCCTCTTCAGAGACCCTGAGTGTTCTTCCCAGAATTCTGCATTTACAGTATGGGCATTTGTTATTCTGAGACTGACTCTCGCCATACGGTATTACATAATTATTTTCCCTTTAGGTATAATTACCGAATTGCCAACCCCGCGACTCTGTTTTGCATTATTTCACACGTATTTTCTAGTTTTGATTTAGGTCTCTGCGTGGTGTGCCATAAATCAGCAGAGTGGGGGTGGGTAACGAAAGGACATCAAAACACAGCCCCCACTGCTATAGAATGTTACTCAAATGACACTCCATAATTCAAATACTGTGAACCACAGGGTAGCCAAAGCAGGGCAGTGCGACAGTATGAGTTGTTTTTGTTAATAGAGATGAAATTATGGGTGTAACTAGCTGGCAGTCGTCAAACAGACTTCGGCAAACTGTTTACTCAGCTGTCCTCAGGCAACAACTTAATACTTGTGGATAAAATTATTCTCCCACCATCTCCCAAGTGGTATATTCCAGGCATCCCAATTTGTTCTCACTGTTAAGAAGAAAGAACGAGTTTGCAACTCTCCAAACACAGTTTGAGATTCTGGTTACGCTTTGTTTTTCACGTATCGTGCTTTTCGGCACTATGATTCATAAAAATCTCCTTGTTCTTTGTGCTTCGCAGCTCAAAACTCCGTAAGAACCTGAGTTCTAAATTGCTTTGTGTGGCTTTAAGAAACCTTGTGGTCTCTAATGCGAAAACCTTGTGATTTTAATTTGTTTATACTATTCCCTTCAACCACAATGCCTTCCCTTTCTCTCTGTGGAAATCATGCATCCCTTTTGGTCTAGCTCAGGCACCACCTTCTGGAAGTCTTCCCTTATCCCCTGGCATCCCTCCACAGAAACTGAAGAAATAATATAACAATCGCCAATCTGCTCACCATCTACGGTGCAGAAGCCCCCGAATACTAGAAGGACCACTATCTGATTTTGGTATTTATCATTCCCATGCATATCCTCATATAATATAATTTATATATTATATGTGAAGTTAAGGTTAGGTATATATAACATAAGGGATTTTTACAGTATTAATAACATAGAGTATTTTAGATTTATGTAAACATTTTTATGCTCTATGTGTTTTTCTAAACCTTGATTATAGAGCTCACATTGATGTTTATCAGCTTTATCATGTTGATTCTCATAGTTGATCCATTTCTACTGTTATATGGTATCCATCGCCAAAACTTATTTATCATTCTGTTGGTACACACTTAAGGCGTTTTCATCTGAGCTCAAAAAAGTTTTCAAATCATTATTATGGCATCATTATTGTATCCTAAGATCTATTTTTATCCTCTATGAGATTAAATGTTTCTTTTCTTTCAATTTTTTTATTGATGTTTATTCATTTTTGAGAGAGAGACAGAGCACGAGCAGGGGAGGGGAGAGAGAGAGAGAGAGAGAGGGAGACACAGAATCCAAAAGCAGGCTTTGAGCTGTCAAAATAGCCATACGCAGGGCTTGAACTCATGAGCCGAAGTCGGACCCTTAACCGACTGAGCCACCCAGGCGCCCCAGATTAAATGTTTCCTGAGGGCAGAGACTACACTTTATTCATCTTCCTATTTGCCACAATGCCTGCTACAATCCGGTGAGCCCAGTAGGTGATTCATACATGTTTGTTCTTTTGAATTCAATCCCTGCAAAGAGTCAGCGGTACTATCACCTTTGGACAAGTGAGGAAACTGACATTATGTTACTGTCCCATGAGCACAGCTTAGAAGCTAGATTTTGTAATTCCCTTGGCTGGAAAGTTAAGCAAGGCCGTCTTAAAAGCCATCAGAGTTTACTAGAGAAGACTAAGAAATTTTTTATTCTCTATGTTTCTATCTAAATATAGTCAACAAAACTGACATCTTTAGCCCAGAACCTGAAAATTCTTTGAAAAAAACTTAAAAATCGTATTATCTCTGCCTTTCGTTTGGAGGAACTGCATCTCATACTACGAAGGCCAATGATAGAGGTAAAAACTAATTTTAAAAATGAGATAGAATTGATATACCGTAAAATTTACCTTTTAAAATGCACAATTCAGTAGGTTTTAGTGTATTTACAGAGTTGCGCAATTATCAACACTAATTTCAAACCTTTTCATCAACCCCCAAAGAAATCCTTTACCCATTAGTAGTCACTCCTTCCCCCTCCCCGGCCCCTGGCGGCCACTAATTTTCCTTCCGTCTGTATAGATTTGCCTCTTTGGGATTTCTCCTATCACTGGAATTATACAGCATGTGGTCTTTGGTGGTGGGCTTCTTTCACTTACCTAATGTTTCCAAGGGCCATCCGAGTTAGAGAATGATGAAGTGTCAGCACTTCATCCCTTTTTATTGTCAGATAATATTCCATCGTATGGCTATACCACATTCATCAACTGTCGGACATTTGGCTTGTTTGCGCATTTTGGCTGTTACGAATAGCGTGGCTTTGAACATCCGTGTACAAGTTTCTGTGTAGAGGTATGTTTTCAGTTCTCTTGGGTGTATACCCATGAGTAGGAGTGCTGGGTCATATGGTAATCCGATGTGTCATTTTTCGAAGAACTGACAAACTGTTTCCCAAAGCAGCAGCACCATTTTACCCAGCACATTCTCCTGAGGAGCTCAACACTCCAAAGACATTCCCAGCTTCTTTGTTATCATTGGACCCCAGCTTACGTTCTAAATTTTAAAACAGTGTCTGAACCCGCTGTATGATTCTGTGTCAGGACATACATCACTACACATCACGACATTGTTTCTCTAATAACTTTATACTTGCCCTTCCACTTTTGAATGAAATCGTCTCGTTCCAGGTTGCATCCCTACTTAACCTCAATCTGATACAGTTTCACTGTAGTGAAAAATCTGTACGGTTATTTCCCTCTTAATTTATTTTATCTTCCAAACATAAATGGCTCTGATAGAAAAAGATTATCAGAAAAAGACACACACCCCCACCCTAAAAATACAGAACTTTTCATGTAACTCATTGCAGTAACAATGCAGGTGATTCATATTTGAATGAAAAGAAAAAAAATAAGACAGTGGGAAGTGTGAAGTTCTCCAAGCCCCACTGCAAAACAATCTGAACAAGAACAAAGTAATCTGCTGTCCAGATGTTTGCCCACCGAAAGTTCTGGGACTTGTGAATCATCTCTATTTTGGAGGCTTTTTTTATTGCACAAATATAAGCCTTCACACCGTTTCTTTCAAGTTTTTTTATGCTTGGTGAACTTTATAAATTGTTCTTATTTTTTTCCTGGTTGAAAGATACATGTTAATCGCAAAGGCAATTTTTGCGAAATGCAGCAAAAAGATAGAAGAAGATAAAAATAAGTAAAGGAAAACAGACTGTAACCCAGTTACTCAGAGATGACTACTGTCGACAGAATATTTTCTTTCGGTCCTTTGTCTGTGCATAAATAATTCTTTGAAAACGTGATTTCCTTGGTTGAATGACATGTCTACATATGAATGTGCTGTGATTTATGGGACCATCCCCCTGATGGAGAACAGTTTATTGGTCTTTTCTGTATCGTTTGTTGATGTTTCCATATGGAATTGTGAATACCTTTAACTTGTTTTCACATTATGGTGGGAAAGATGGCCCAGGCATACACAGCCTACCCACTCTTCCCATGAAAAGAATAGCAAACAAGAACATTTCATGAGAAAATACTGGGAACTTGTAGGAACCAGATACACATCTTCAGGTAAAGAGTTTTATGGTTGTACTTTGTAATGTAATGTGCAATTAATAAAAAGTTGTGTAATACTTAAGTCTGATAGTGACAAGGCAGTAAGTTTTGACTTAAAAGTACAGGATTACAATAACTGTGCAGAGAAGGGCCAAATAACACTTTAAAAAATTTTGACACATCACATATGTAAGGATAGGGAATTAACCCCTTCCCGCCTTTGAAGATTTGACTATCAGTTATCACTAAAACTGATTATTGTATAAATCCATGCTTCCTGATCATGTTGGAGATACAAAACTAGTTAGATTTAATAAATATCTTCATGCCTTTCCTTATGAAATCCATTTACGGATATACAGACTACTTTCATGGGCACATAAATAATAAGAAATATGAGTATAAAATGAACTCAAATTACATTTATCATTATCATTTTTGGGAACTCCTTAAGGAAATGGAAAATGTTGTAGTATATTGCCAAAAATAACAAAATATGACTGGGCGTAGAGAGTAAAGATCACTATTAAAATTAATAATTATGATCCAGAATAATAAATATTGCTTAGGCAATTAAGTAAGACTGAAAAAGAAACTTAACAAAATAAACTTATTTCAAAATACTGACTACTTTTTTCCTTCAATTCTTCCTCATGACTAAGACATATCAAATATATTTTGACTTTATGTTAGGATTTAATAGCATATTTTTATAGATTTTAAAACTCATTCATTCTAAACTGAGGAAACCCATCATTTTTACCGCTGTTGTGAAACACCAGCCATGCCAAGACAGATTTCTTCCTTCTCAATGCATTTGCAATCTTATAAAGAGCTTCTGGTGACTCAGAAAATCCCATGCATCAATTTTCCAAATTGGATTTTATGTGATTAAAAATAAATTGAAATCAAACAGAGACTTTGGTGTGCTTCTGAGAATTCCCATGTCAGGAGTTGGCAAGCGTCAACTATGTGTAGGTGTATGTGTGCTCACTAATACTGTATGAGCATTTAGGACCTTATTTGAAAAGTTCTTTCCTGGAAGAAGAGTAAAGGGTACTGTTTTGGAACATAGCCTGCCATACCCAGCTCGCTTCAGAGGAAAAGGGGGGGGGGGGCGGGTAGACACGATGAAAGTCCACAGTTTAAAAATTAAAGAGATGGGCTCACTGGACTTGTTACCCTGGGATATTTATTAACTCGAATTATTTGTTTCTGCATAGCCCTTGGTAGGTAAAGGAGAAGGGAGGAAAGTGAGTATTCTTACAGCACAAATAATGCATTTTTCTAAATTACGCTCACTCCCTCATCGAGGCCTGCTCACCCCAACTGCACTTAATTGGTGGCCGTGACCATGTTTTTCTGTTTATAGACGAAATTGGAGGAACAAAGGCATCGTGGAAGGGAAGGGTAGACAGAGATAGGTAGTAAACATCTGAGGTCACTTTAAAGTAAATAAGAAGCCTTGGCAGTGAACGGAGGAAGAGAAGGAGACTTCTTCCAGGAAGCTCATACTGTTATCTAGATGAGGTCTCCAAGCTTTGTTAGAAACCTGGAATCTGTCCCCTTCAAATCGTCCTGTAAGACGTCTGGCCATGACTCACCTTCCTGGCCACCCCAGATGCTGTCAGACTCTGTCTCCTCTGAAACTCATCCCTTCCACGAATTTGACTGTTTGGCCTTGGTGTGTACACTTTTTATTCCTCCAACTAGACGGTAAGAGTCTTGAGGGTGGGAGCAAGTCTTCTGCGTTTCTATACTCCCTGCCAACTCCCACAAGCCTATTTGGTTGGTTTCTGTGTTTGGGGCAAGGAAATTGCAGCCTGCAGCGTGACGCTGATGCCTTTATACTTCGGAGATACAGAAGTTGGATGTCAACTGAACTGTCCAAACGGACAATCCCCCAATGAAATCTGTGTGCTCTACACCACAGAAGACACCATTTTCTCCTTCTAAATGGAGAAAATGGCCTTCACCTAAGTAATGCAAAAGACATTTCACAGCTCAAAGCATACTCAATGCTATCTTAAAATGATTCAAAATCAAGCCTGTAGAGATCACACCCATACTTTGGTTCTAGTGGTTCTTTCAACTGTGTTCCTTGAAATACACTGAAGTCTATACCCAGAAAACGCTTTTCTTCTCTCAGCATTCAGTAGCTACAGCCCATCCCCCCCCCCCTTTTGCACCGTGGTTCGTATTTATGAGGGCAAAATAGTGAAATATGTTCAAACTGTCTTAGCCAAAATAGTGCTAGATTCTGAATGCCTTTTAAATTGGAACTTGCGAAATAGAATTATGTTATTTCTGTAATACTGAACTCCAAGGGGAGAAATATTCATTCCAGTCAATGTTTCTCCAAACATTGTACGTCCTAAAGGAGGTGTGGACTGGCTGTGTTCTAACGTATGGGAGGCCAGAGCGTAGCTGAAGTGACCTTCCTAGGGGCAGATGCCCTGGAGGATCCAGAGACAGTAATGAATGAAGCCATTTGGAGAGATCAGTGCCCTTCGATTATCCTGCATTCAGCAAAGCAGATGGGATACCCATTCTCGGGGGAAAACATGAAGAGAAGTCCTGAAATATCCTTAATTTTCCTGATTTATATGGAAATTATAAGTCTTATTTGCACAGAGCTGTTCTATAGGCTGTAATGGGAAAATTAAGAATTGCTAGCATGTTAATACGCGGTCTTACAAACCTACACGAGTGAAATTATCTGGAGTGTTTCCATTTTTAAAGGAATTGGGTTCAAAATGTAAAATTTGTGTTTGGTCATAAGAATCTTCTGGAAGGAAACTCCAGAAGTCAATCTGAGAAATACCTTCATGGGTCAAGCAAAGCTCTGGGGAAATCATCCACAGCCTTTTCCTACCGAATGTGAGAAGCCAAACCTTCAGTGTGTATGAGGTTTCTGTACAAAGCAAAGATATTTACCTCCTTTTCTATATTTCTCTCACTTTTTAAATGTGTGCTCTGCCATTTGGAATAAACTGAGAAGCCAGACAAGATAGTTACAAAGAAAAGCTAGGAATTCTTCTGTGAAATCTCCTATCCATCAAATGGTCTATTGTTTTGTACAAGAATTTACTTTTTTTTTTTCCTGGGAATATTATATCTAGTGCTTAGACTGTGCTGGAGCAGAGGGTTTGGGCTATTATATTTTTTAAAAATAGAAAATAAACTTTAGAAACTGAAACTTAGTAGAGATATTGCTGAATCCAAAAATACATTAGGTTTCAACAATGTAAAACTTTTTTTTTTTCAACGTTTATTTATTTTTGGGACAGAGAGAGACAGAGCATGAACGGGGGAGGGGCAGAGAGAGAGGGAGACGCAGAATCGGAAGCAGGCTCCAGGCCCCGAGCCATCAGCCCAGAGCCTGACGCGGGGCTCGAACTCACGGACCGCGAGATCGTGACCTGGCTGCAGTCGGACGCTTAACCAACTGCGCCACCCAGGCGCCCCTCAACAATGTAAAACTTTAAACTGAGCAGTTTTTCCTACATAGAAATCAACTGCTCAACCAAAAATAGATGTATCTGCATACCCATGCATCTGTCTGTCATTTTGGTGGAAAACCAGTAAGAATGTTTTTTATCCAAGACTGCTGAATAAATTTTTTAAAGACTTACCCAGAATCCTTTAGGGTGTAAAAAGTTCAAAAAGTACGTGGATGATCATTCTGTCGTTGGCTTTTGCCATCTCCACGTATACTTGTCACCCAAATTGTGTGAAGTCCCATTTGATATATCATCAGCAACAGAAAATGGAAGCAGCATGTGTAACTGGGAAATTTGAACACATGTGAAAAAATAGGAGAATACCCAAAGTTAGGTAAAATGTACCATTTTAAAATGATTTTCTTTTTACTTAAGTTGATCTGAAAATAAAAAGAAGAAGCGAAAGAAATACTAGTACATCGCCACCTAAAACTTTCTTCCCATTTTTGAAAGCAGAAACTCCCAACCCAGTCACTCCTGATGAGGCGAAAGATGTTAATGGGAAGAGGGGATTTAATTCCTGAATTTTACTCAACTCAAGAGACATTTTTTAAAAGATATTGTAGGCAAGTGTTGGAAATATTATCAAGAAGAGGTCATGTTATGGGCATGGTATTTCTCAGGGGCGATTTAGAAATCAGCAAATTGTCAAGGGAGAAGCAACTCAGAAGGAGTCAAAGACAGAGTTAGCCAACGGTGAAGGAAAGAGGGACAATATAGGCTTGTAGGGAGCAGACAGGCCAAAGGAGTCACGTTGAGGTGATACTGTTGTGAGTCCACCTGTGCACCTGAAGTTTCGTTTCACTCTCCAATTTGGTATTGCATGAATGGGAGAAGAAAGGAGGGAAGAAAGGGAGGGAGACAGGCAGAGAGGGAGGGAGGGAAGGAAGGAAGGAAGAGAGGAAAAATAAAGATGGCATGACATTTCCGGAAGTTGGGGAAAGGCTCTTGCCCCCCTATGATTAGTGATGGATATGGAACAGTGGAGAGGTTTAACTCTTAGCGTGATATAGAGAAGCTAGCATAATATATTCCCCAAATCCTAACATTCAGTAGAACACACAGGTATCTTGTTCATCTCTCCCTAGATTCAGTCCTGGTGTAGGCTCACAAATTTCCCCTTAATATGCAATGTCCCCACTAAAATGGCCATCTTGGTCCTATTACTGGCACCACGGTCATGTCCCGTTTGCTGCCTGATTAACCAGCGGATTAACCAGAATATTTATCACATTCTTATATCATGATTCCTCTCCCCTATTTTTTTTTTAATCCGGAATATCACTTCTTCCAAATTACATGTGAAAATTAGTATACTTATGTATCAGTCCAAAAGTCATCCTTCTTCAAGTTTATAAAGCACTTCAGTTGTCAGGCTAATGAGGGACACTGTTATATTCTGAATAAAACCAAAATCAAATGTATACAGTAGAACCATTTCTCATGATGAGGTTATTTTGAAACAAGACAATAAAACTGTAGACGTTTTCTCTCTTTTCTCTCTTCTTTCTTACTCACCACCCCAGGATCAGCCGAAAATGTATAGTCTGGGTCACCAAGGAGACTTTTGGCTTAGACCCGCCAAAAGCACGGTCTTAGGGACAGCTGCAGTGAAGTGAGGGGGCCTTCAGGGACATCTCATTTCAGACCCTCGGGGAGGCATTGGTTGAGTCAACTAAAATTTCTACCTTAGCTGACTCGTGGTAAGATAGGCACATCTTACCCACCACACGAGGACCCGGTAGATCTGGTAACATCAGTAAAAGCGTTATCAACAGAGCTCAGCACAAAGCAGCGGTTAATAAAAATTTGTGGATTTTCTTTATTTGACGAGCCATTTACTGAACGAATGATTTCTATGATCCTGAGCAGTGGTGGTGTGGACAAACTGCTATACGCCGGCAACCTTGTGTGCTAATAATCACCAATGAGTGAAGAAGAAGAAGAAGAAGAAGAAGAAGAAGAAGAAGAGGAGGAGGAGGAAGAGGAGGAGGAGGAGGAGGAAGAAGAAGAAGAAGAAGAAGAAGAAGAAGAAGAAGAAGAAGAAGAAGAAGAAGAAGAAGAAGAAGAAGAAGAAGAAGAAGAAGAAGAAGAAGAAGAAGAAGAAGAAGAAGAAGAAGAAGAAGAAGAAGAAGAAGAAGAAGAAGAAGAAGAAGAAGAAGAAGAAGAAGAAGAAGAAGAAGAAGAAGAAGAAGAAGAAGAAGAAGAAGAAGAAGAAGAAGAAGAAGAAGAAGAAGAAGAAGAAGAAGAAGAAGAAGAAGAAGAAGAAGAAGAAGAAGAAGAGGAAGAAGAAGAAGAAGAAAGAGCAACAACCAAAATGAGCCCGGAAAGGACGCTGCATTTTCTCTGAAAGTGGCCGCTGAGTGGGTGGTAAACACTGATGGCTGTCATCACTCAGACGACTTTTGTCCTGTTCTGAGTAACTTCCCACCCTAGTATTTCATTACAATTGATGGGCTTTCTTGTCGCGCACCAAGTGTTCAGGGTAAACACAGCTAGCACGACGCTCCAAATCCTGGGGGGTAGGAACGCATGTCTCCACTTGCCTGCAGGGCCTGCAAGCGACAGCTTGACACGGGCATCCTTTGGCCTTCTCGCCGCCCCTGCTAACCTAGCCCTGATAAGTAAGCCAGCTAATTGAATTAATAAACAACTCTTTCTTATTTTTTTTTTTTTTTTACGGCCAGCTGGCGTGCAACCAAAATGTGTGATAAATTATCTGTCACTGCTTTAACCACAGCAGGGGAAAGTGGAAAAATTAGCCACTTGAACCCTTTCTCACAGCTTCCAACCCTCCCGCTCAGTTCACTTAGTTATAGGATTTTCCCCCGCCCTGGTCTTGTCACTTTGGCTGAGGTCCAGGCGAGAGTGGCTCTGGGTGGAGAAATGTATTTGGCTGCCCCGATGATGGATCCCTAAGCCCAGGGTGGTGGGATGCCGAAAAGTCCGCGCCGGCCTGTGGGAACGCTTGAGTTGTCGGCGGCCCTGGCAGGGAACGTTCGGTTAGGAGTCTGTGGTTTAAGCCCACAAGATTTTCGTTAAGGGAGGGGAGTGTGATGTGGTTCACGAGCGAAGGGTTGTGATGTCTGCTTTCTCTTGCTCCACCTCTAATGCCAAACAGCTTTGGGCCTTTCTGGAGTGAAGGCTCCCCAGAGTCTTAGGGATATCAGCCTGCATGCACTCTGCCACTTTTCGCCCATATTTGCACTTTACAGCTTTCTTTGGTGTCTCCTCCCTCTCTTTTCTCCGTATCTTAAGACCCGATGTCAAGTCACTGTTGTGAAAGGTAGTGATTTTTATAAGCTGTTCTTTAGTGCTGTTCACCAGAATCATGAAACCTCTCAAGAGGTTCTGTCCAATTTAAGGCGACTTTTCTTCCTTCATTTTTCTGCTCGTCCCGAGGGCGGTTTCTCAAAGTCAGAAAAATAAACAGTCACCATCAGGCTAGATGCCTGCGTAGACGTCATTAGGCTCCTCTGTGTTGTCTCATTCCGTCGTGCGGAGACCTCCTGGGGTTGACCCAAGATGGGAAGCATCTGGGTTGTATATCCCAGTTTAACACCCTAATTCCTAGAGGTGCTTTCATTTCAGAATACTGCCTTGCATAGTAATATACAAATCATCTGCAGAGGATGATCGGGAACTGACAACAGGTATAGGCTGGGCGAATGCAGGGGTTCTTGATCTCTTTGGTTCATGGACTTCCAAACACTTGCATTTCCGAGGGAGTTTTCTGGAGCCTGTGTGCTTTATTGTCCAGATAGAGTACAGCCTTTATCCTCTACACTTAGGTAGGGCTTGGAGATGGGATAAAGTGATGGCTATTTTTTTTTTCTATCTTTCAGGAAAATAGAGCTCTTTGAGCAAACCTCATGCAATCGCTTAAGGCAGACTTTGACCATTCCAAGCAAAAATCAGGACCATGCTCCTTGTTACTATTTGACTGCATTCTTACACTGGAACACTAACTGCAGGTCCTTTTGTGGCTTTCATTGGGCTTTTCAGTCCTGGCTGAGCTAGGCCTGTCTGTGGATCTAGCAGCTTCTTAATGGGGATGGGGGTGCGGTGGTGGAAAGAGGAATTAAAGTAATTCTGAACCAACAATGTGAAGTATTGTGCTTGTAGAACTCCGGGACATTCACACCTCTGTGGAACAGTCACTGGCCGCCCCCGAAGAATGCACTTGAAACTCCACGGGACAGAATCCAAAACTTCCAACAAGGATCCTGTTTAAAGGTCCATAGGAAAATCTCAGAGCAGACTTGAGCATTATTTCTGGGGCCTGGTTATATGCCATGGTACCTTCCTCCTCCCCTGTCCCCCTTCCTTCATCCGACACGCAGGCGCTTACACGCACATGCACGCTCACACTCTGGCCCCACGCTTTGTTCATTTCCTTGGTCATGAGGCAGATCCAAGAGTGTAGGGGACAGATGGTGATCGTTTCAAGGAGAATATTAGTGGTAGTGTCAGTAGGCTGACAGGGGAGACAGCCAACTTGTATGAAACTTCATGACTACCCATTTTACATGCCTTTCCCCCACGAAAATGAGCAACACAACACAAAACTCAAACTTTACCGTTGCTTTGAAATACCCTATATTTATTTTACAGAAATATCTGAGAGGAGAAACGAAGTAAGGAAGAGTCACGCAGATACTTTGATGTCCATATTTCTAGGCTCCTCTTGAAATTCTTTATAGATAGAAGGTAGGGTAGGGGTGGGAGGGAGGACCTCCTCCCCACCCTTATTGACTAAATAAATGTTGAGTCTGCCTACTAAAAAGGTTTACGAGAATGTGCATTGGAATCTCTGGATTGGGTTTGATTATTTGAAAGTAGAATTGTTAAGTTCACTACCTAACTCAGAGCCCACTCTTACTGCTTTTTGGTAGACAAATGGACCATATACCTCTTCTCCCATTGTACAGGCCATATCCACACACAAAACTAATAAATTACTAAGAGGAGACTATCAAGCCTGAAGCTTTGCGTACTTCTCTTTAAAGATCTTCACAGGGGGCTGGAATTACTTGGAAGGTAAAAATACAATCCAGTAATCATTTTAGGAAGTCAGAGGAAGAAACCGGAGAGAAGTACCCCAGCCGCCACTGGTGAAGGAGAGTATGTTTATGCTCTCGATAACACTCCCTAAAAGTTCCTAGGATGTGCCCTGGCAGATTCTACCAGGAGAGTGCTCGTCTCCAGCGGAGGAGATGCACATGTCTGTGGGTTTAACAGATGCCACCTCCTGGTTCCTTCATGGCACAATGGCTGATGCTGTCACTGTGGCTCCTCCAAGAAGTAGCCCAGCTTCAGAACACATTGATCCAATGCCATGGAAAATACACAGCACATGGGCTAGTTCACATTTTCAGATGTCATTTCTGTTTCTTATTTAATGTTCAAGATGCAGCTGAGCCCCAGATTAGTCTCCAGGGGAGCAGAGGAGACCGGGACTGGAGGTCAGGAGGCCTGGGCTCTAATTTGCCTCCAACCTTGAACCTGTCATGCGATCACCATGGCCTCTAATCTCTCTGACCCTCAGCTTTTTGATCTGTGAAGTATATCTTAATCAATAAATAAATTTTAATGTGTGTTTCAGTCCAGGTGGGCTCTAAAACTCTTCCAGTCTTTAGAGCCTATGGTTAGGAAAACTAAATCCTCTGTGTTATTATCACTGCCATTCATGAACCAGAGTGAGGTGGTGAATTTCATGAAGGACAGAGAGGAAATGTCACACAGAAGATGTTTTGTTATTACTTGGATTTTGATGCAAGCCTATTTTAATACCCACATCACAGTGGTCCTGTGGTGTACCCTTCAAAGTAATAAAATAAATAATTGGTTGATAAGTGCCATTTAGTCGTGGTTTGGTTAACCTGGCAGTCAGGTTAAGGCAGGGTTTCTCAACCTTGGCATTAGTGACAGTTTGGTCTAGATTGTTCTTTGTTGTGAAGGACTTTCCTGTGCATTACAGAATGTTTAGCAACATTTCCAGGCGCTACCCCACCCCCCAAGTTGTGACAATCAAAAATGTCTCCAGATATTGCCACATGTTGCCAGGGGCAGGGGCAAAATCACCCTTGGTTGAGAACCACTGGGTTCATCCATGACTAAAAGTCCCCGTTTAGGCCAGGGTTCACTACATACGCTACAATTTAAAAAATGTATTTATTTGATATGCTACAATTTAAAAAATGTTAGCCCCAGAGCACACAAACCATATCTATTTAATTTAGGTGATAGTACTTTAACCCTGATCCAAAAATCTCGCTAGAAATAGCCCATTTAGGGGCACCTGAGTGATTCAGTCGGTTAAGCGTCTGACTCTTGATTTCAGCTCAGGTCATGATCTCACGGTCATGGGACTGAGCTCTGAGTCGGGACTCTCTCCCTCTCCCTCTCCCCTCCCCCTGAAAATAAACAAACAAACAAACAAAAAAGAAAGAAATAACCCATTTAATCTGTAATGTCATGGTGCCTCCCAGGCAATGGAATCTACTAGATTTCAAGCTTTTTGTGGAAACGAACAGTATCATTTTTGTCTTCGTATTTCTTATTGTGCACAGAGTAAATGCTCATTAAATGTGTGTTGAAAGAATAAGCAGTTCCCCCCCGCCCCCCAAACACCAGTGGAGAGCAGAATGAGGAACTGCAAGGCTCAGCCAGCGATTCTGCATGATCTTTAGTCTACAGGAGGAAATGAAGCAAGTGTTTGCCAGTTGGAAGGGTAGAAGGAATCTTTGGGAGGGAGGCTGCCATCACCCGAGCTGAAGGAGAGCCAGGTTAAACCTCTTCTGGTTTAAAAAAAAAAAAAATGTCATGGAACATTTAATGACCAGCCTTAGCGCATCAGAGCTCAGGCTGTTCACATCACCCATGCTCCCCAAGAGCATATAAGAGTGAAAGATTCAATTACTTTAAGTCTTCCATATTCCTAAATTGGCATCTATTTTGGCAACACGGGATGTGGAAATCTCCGATGTGCATCTGACGTGTTAATCTCCCTAAAATGGTAGGCTCACTGTTTTTCTAGTGTACTACAGAGTATGACTTTAAATTGCATTTGAAATGTCTCAGTCAGTTGTCCTGACAACCTTATTTTCTCAAAATACACAAAATCCACCTATATCTGTTGGGGGAGACGCAAGTACTGCACTGAGTTTGTTTGCATGTTTGATGTTTTGTAGGTGTTCTTTGAGCCAGACTTGAAACTCAGGACAGTATTAAATCGAAATCGAAATCATGCCTGATTCATGATATTTGTAACCATCAAGTTCTGAAATGATCACAATTTACTTACCCTGAGATGTTTGCCCCTTTCCTGGGTAGTTATGGTCATGTAGAAGGAAATCAACTAGGCTGATGCTCCAACCCTATCATCCAGCCTCATCACCACACTTCATGAGAGGTGTCTCGATTTTAAAATAGGTCAGTCTTACCAACAGATCCATTCACTGAGTTCAAATGGTCTGTGCTTTGGAAACACCACACCTTATTAGGACTAGGTGAAAGGTTTTCTGTTGTGGTGTCCTTTTGATAATGTACTTAATTAATTGGCAGCGGATGTTACGAAGATCTGAATTCTGAGATCAAAACCAAGCCAAGAGCAAAAGAATGGAAAGAGTGCTTCTATCTCTGCATAGGAAACAAGGCCTAATATTAGGATTCAAAGAGAAGTCAGTTCTTTCAAAAGATAGATTAAAATAATAATAAGTACGGGTGTAATCAGCAGGGATCATGAATACATACTCCTGGAGTTCCTGATTTTTGTCCTGTGATATACACTCTAAATTAAAAACCGAAACTGGTTAAAAATTTTTAATCTGGGAGGAAAGAAGAAACACTTAAAAGAATGAAGGCACGCTCCTTTTCCATCCACTTTCCCTCTGTCCATGTCTCTCCACTCTTCCATCCCAAATCACCAAGCACTGTTGCAATGAGAAACTGAACAGAACCCTATGGGTGAAGGGAAAGGGAAAAATAGTTTCAAACAGAAGGGAGGCAAACCCATAAGAGACTCTTAAATACAGACAACAAACTGAGGGTTGATGAGGGGGGTGGGGTCAGGGGAAGGGGGAAAGTGGATGATGGACACTGAGGAGGGCACTTGCTGGGATGAGCACTGGGTGTTGTATATAAGCGATGAATCTACTCCTGAAACCACAAGTACACTGTATACACTGTATGTTAGCTAGCTTGATGTAAATTATATTTAAAAAATAATAAAAAAAAATGTCTTAGACCTTCAAAAGCAAAACAAAACAAAATCACCAAGTAGAGGAATGTTGTGTACCCAGACTGAGTTTAAGATTTTGAAAGAAACAACCAAAACAGTTAGATTATTTACTCTTGTTGGATTCTGATTTAAAGACTTGTTTTGTCCTTAGGAGAAATAGTTGGGGTTGGCCACGGAAGAGGATAATATTTATTTCGTTCTTTGTTTACATTGGATTTTAGTACATATTCCTCCTACTTCTAGAAAGAATTTTGCACTACTAAATAATACAAATAAATGCAGTGCCTTAAAAAAAAATAGACCTCCTCTAAATAGCAAATTTTACCCAACTCTAAGAAGTTTAGTGTTTAACTACGGACAGTTGTCCTCTTTGGCGAAACATACAGTATTTGGTGTCCCACCAAGGAAGCTTAATAATGATATACTTCCCGTAGTGAATGGATTTTGGAAGGAAATCAAAGGATACTTTGGAGCAGAAGAAAAGAAAAAAAAAAAAAAGAGGAAAAAGTAGCAGGCACTGAAATGGTACCAAGAATAACAATCGATCTCCTACTTTAAAAAGATTCCCACTTGATGGGTTTGGTCCCATCAGTTAGTCAGACCAGAGCTAAGTGGTGAGCTCACTTAATGTGGACTCACTGGAGAAAACGTCTCAATTCCTACCCAGAGCTGCAACAGCTGCTTTGAAGAAGCACTCTATAAATGCAGACGGCCCTTCCCCTGGTCAGCTGGGCTTCACGCATGTCAAGACAGCAGCCCCAAACATGCTCCTCAAACATGACACCATTCTGAAAGTCAGGCTGGATGTTGGGTGGAATGTGTCCCGGAAATGGGAGAACACCTCCCAGTGCTTGAACTGCCATCACTGTTTCCACTTGGCTTAGCGGTTGACACGTCTGGTTAACCATTTTGTTAGCCTCTGGTTAACCACGTATGGTTTGAAAAGCTTACAGAAGTGGGGAAGTGTCTATCTATGATTTTCTCCACGTAAAAAACAACCCTACAAGATGTGATTCCTGCCTTATCTGCCACGTTAAATCCAGACCGTCTCTTGCTAGCGTGTGTGAAAAGAAGAAACCACTTGATAATACCCTTTGGTGATGAATTTATCTGGAAATGAGGGTGAAATGGACAATTCTCTAAAAAAGGGAACTGAGCTTGTTTTGAGTTTGGGACAGTTTTGCCTTAATCTCGTATCCACTTCTCTTTTAGAATTATTCTGCCTTATCATTGTAAATTAATAAATACAAATATTAGAGCGCTTGGGTGGAGTGTGTTTTCCACTTCCAGCTAGAGCTGACTTCCTTTCTCTCTTTTTACTCTTCTCTAGGTCTGCTTCCCTTCCCTCTATGCTTTTGCTTCTTTCCTTCCTTTCTGACTTCTCCGCCAAGCTCTTTATTATCCATAAGATTTCTTCTAACCAGACGAGCTGTCAGGTTGCACCACAAAGAACATCAGGTTCAAATCCCTTCTCTGTTTACAAACAAACAAAAACAAAAACACCAATTCAAAGGGATACATGCACCCCGATGGTTATAGCAGCATTATTTACAACAGCCAAATTATGGAAGCAGACCAAGTATCCATCTAATGATGAATGGGTAGAGAAGATACACAATGGAATATTATTCGGCCATCAAAAAGAATGAAATATTGCCATTTGCAATGACGTGGATGGGGCTGCAGTATAATGCTAAGTGAAATAAGTCAGTCAGAGAAAGACAAATACCATATGATTTCACTCATGTGGAATTTGAGAAACAAAACGAGCAAAGAGAAAATGAGAGAGAGACTGGAGACAAGCCAAGAAACAGACTCTTAAGTATTTAGAACAAACTGATGGTTTACCAGAGGGGAGGTGGGTGAGGGATGTCTGAAATAGGCAATGGGGATTAAGGAGTGCCCTTGTCCTGATGAGCACCCAGTGATGCATAAGTTGTTGAATCACTGTATTGTACACTTGAAACTATCAATATATGTTAACTATACTGGAATTAAGAAGAGCTTCTAACATCTACAAAAATGAAAACAGAGGAAAATAAAATGATCTCAAAGACAAAACAAAACAGGGGCGCCTTGGTGGCTCAGTCGGTTGAGCGTCCAACTTCAGCTCAGGCCATCATCTCACAGTTTATGAGTTCGAGCCCCACATCGGGCTCTGTGCTGACAGCTCAGAGCCTGGAGCCTGCTTCGGATCCTGTGTCTCCCTCTCTCTCTGTCTCTGCCCCTTCCCTGCTCACACTCTGTCTCTCTCTCTCAAAAATAGACATTAAAAAAATATTTAAAAAAATAAAACCAAAATCCTTTCTCTGCACTAGCTTCCAAGCAGATGACTTAACATTTCTTCACAAGGATTTCCTACATCTCCAGAACATGGGGAGTGATCTTTGTTACCTACCGCAGAGGATTACTATCTGCAAAGTGTTTTGCTCTCTCTAGAAGGAAGGTACTGATTTAGGGCAAGCTACTATATTATTGTTAGTTCCTGGTGAGCAGTTGCTGAAGAGAAGTTTGGAGACAGAAATGAAGTTATTTGAGCTGGAAAGAAGACAGATCATGAAAATGATATTTTAAGCTTGTTGGGATCAATTCTTAGGTCATTTGCAATTAATAAATCAACGAGAACACTTTCTGTTTGGCGTTTTTAGAATGGTACTCAGTTGTGACAATATGATTTGAAGACATGGTTCCACATTCTCCCCTCTCCAACCCCCCCATTACTTGTGTTTAGACAGAAAAATAGTGGATATAGATCTCTGGTTCGTTGAATTGTATACCACAGAGACAATAGAAACAAAGCCATAAAAAGGTAGCTTAGCAAGGGCCTATAATTCCACTCTCAAAAAAAATGCCCACTAGTTCACGGATCCTGTTGATCAGACCTCCTGAAACAAAAAAAAAGAAAAACTTCAGAGAAAACTCTAAACCTAGAGAAGAGCACAGAATACTTGATATTTGTCCATACCTGGTTACGAAGGGAATTTAAGAAACGCGTGTGAGAACCAACATGATTTGGATGCACCTCAGCTCAGAAGGAAGTTGTTTGTTATTCGCTTTTGGGTTGGAAGTGTTCTCTCCACACCACCATCTTCTCAGGCCAAATTCACAAACTCTCCCTAGGCTTAACTTTCTATACATACACCAGTGGCCACATTCTCCGTGAATTATAAATGGCTCCTCTTGGAAATGCCTTAAATGTAGACACACAGGGGTTAGAGAGGAAAGTTGATGTTTTGTTGTGGCTTCCCGAAGCCCAACTTTATTCTCTCTGGTGTGGTTTACCTAAAGTACCAAAGGTTGTGCTGTGAGAGCTTTTGTTAGTGAGGATGCATCTTCGTTCTGAGTCTCTTACAGGTTTCTCCTGGTCCTCCCCTCTCCGCTCAGTGAGACCAGGAAGCTCCTAAGTGGCGTCAAGGATTCTCGATGTGCTCAGAGCCTGGGGGCTGTTTATAGATGCGCTGTTGTGTTGTCCAAGGGCCACTGAGCTGAGCACCCTATAATCCAGATCATTCAGAGACAGACCTGGAACTCTTCTTGGTATAGTAGAACCATCACAACTGGTTGATTCAGTTGTTGGTCCAGTGACTCTAGACCACTAACACTTGCAAAGTCCCCAGTGGAGGCTAAGCAGCACTTTGGGAATCAGAGTTTATTGCAATCTCTCTCTCCCTCTCTCTCTCTCTCCCTCCCCCCACCCCCTCCCTCTTCCCCTCTTCCCATGTCAGTGTTAACACACTTTAGGGAACCCAGGCAGGGATCAGATCTAGAGGCAATGCAGACATGAAGGACTAGAATGTACCATTACCACTTTACCAAAGAGAAAGACAGAATTGAACACACATAGAACATGCTAGACAGACTTGGGAATAGATACCAAGGGACAGGACACCTTATATTTCATACAATATGCTACCCGTTATTAGAGAGAAATACCTAGAGACTTCTTCTTACTATGATAAGTTTGTGGTCCCCTTGGCCAGACACCTTATGTCTCCGACAGACAGTAGCACACATCTTGCCATCTTCCAACAACTGCATTGAAGCTGGAGGACGACACTGTAGAACAGCTCTCTTGGACAAGTCTCCTCAGGACCAGGCAGAGATGTGTCCAAGAAGGCCCGTCTAATCCCCGGGGGGCCTTGTAGTCAGACTTTCAGACTCGGGAGTTCAAGTATCTGCATTACTAAGAGATATCCTCTGCCAATAGAGCAAGGATGAGGGGGACAGTGCCCACTCCACATAGCTGTCCTTGGAAGGGCATGGGGCACCATCTGCTGGGGAACCCGGTGACATGGTGGTTACTTGGCGGCTCTACCTGAGAGGCACATTGTCAAGACCTGGACGTCCTACCTCTGGCATCACGGTGACATTGTTCGCCATGATGGTCACCAAAGACTGCCGTACGTTATCAAGGGTACGAGTTATGTAGCTGAAGTCGACCACTGTCCCTCTTGGTTGGGATGATAGGAAGTGTCACAGTGAGGAGAAATCCTTTCTAGCACTCTCCATTGCACTACGTTTTGCCAAATAATTAGGTCACCCCATTCAGGAAGCGTCCTGGGATGCACATGTGGAGTGAAGCCTGCTGTGGGAACTTGAACTCTGAATTCTCTGACTCCTGTGCAATTAAAACCCCAAACTTAATGTTGCATTAGCATGGATTTTCCATAGCGAGTTACAAATGCAAAGTTCTATGTTTCATATATATTTTTCTAACATATGTTACTGCCTATGTTTCTGATTAAAAGCTCGTCCAAAATAAAATAACAAAGGATTACTTTTTTCCAATAGAACTTTCTTCTTCCATAAAAGCTGGAAATAAGCCCTCACCTAAAATTACCCAGGCTTGCAGGTGCTGGGTTTTTGGGGGGTGAGGAGTGTTTGCTAGTGAGACAAAGGGCATTATTCTCCCTGCAACCACCACCAGAAGGTTTTCTTTCTGTAGAGAAAATTATAGGCCAGCGCTTCAAAGACATTCCATGGTTAGGCACCACTCCTGGAGACTGGCAGGCGGCAGGCAGGCAGGCAATCAACAAATATTTATTCTAAGCCCACTGTGGATTCAGCACCTTTAAAATTGCCAGGGAAACCAGCCAGGAGACTGTAAGATCTGCTAGAGCTAAGTCAGTACCCAAGGTCATCCCGTAGTGCTTAACGAGCTCGGTGACCCCAAAGTGGCAGGGACCCCTAGAACTATATAATAAGGCAGTCTCTCACTTCGGTACAGGGGTATCGATAGAATACGAAAATAAGACCCGAGAAAAGGCTCTTTAACTAAAGCTGATACTCGACAGGTGTCCGCACCCCCTCTCCTTTTAGCTCTCTCCTAACAGACACCCAGCCCCCGTTCACACACGACTACCACTGCCATCAACACTGTCACCTCTGCCTAGAAGCTGAACCCAACTGGATTGATCAGATCATCAGATGTACGTTAAAACAAACACTTTTTCAAAATAGGATGTTCATCACAGTGCTATTACAGAGCGGGGGAGAGGCACGTATGTCCGCCAGCTGAGAACTGGGATATTCCCCTGGAGAAGATGCAACACCTAGTAGGTGTGATGCCGAGATCTCCGAGAGAGGGGGCAGGAATACAGGGGACACGGACTTGTATGGCACACCTCACGGCCCGTGCGGAGGTGGACGAACGGGATTCTCACTCTCTTGCGTTCAGTCCTGAATCCAGTTTTATCGAGGCAGCCGAGAGTCCCATCAGCGGGTTCGATGTGTGCCTTGCATCATGGTGCTTTACAAATTCACATGAAATTCCTGCGACCTCCGTTATTCCACCGATTCCACCGCCTTGGGACAGTCGTGGGGTTTTGTGTGTTTTGTTTTGTTTTGTTTTCTTCTGTTTTTGTTAAGCAAGCGTAAGATGTTACCCGATCCCTGTTAAATTTCTCTCTTGAGACGCCTTGATGGCTTCTGTGTTTTCTCTGTAGTTTTTTTTTATCTGAATCATTTTATTAATGTGCCACACATAGCTTATGGCACATCATGTAGAGAGATAAATAAAGTAACAAATAAGAATTCTAATACTTTTTTAAAATCTTTAATTAACTACTTAATTTTTGTATATACAATCTATTGTCAAATGGGTTTCCATACAACACGTAGTGCTCATCCCAACAGATGACTTCCTTAATGCCCATCACCCACTTTCCCCTCTCCCCTACCACCCACCCCATCAACCCTGGAGGCAAACTTCTCTGTAGTTTTGAGCCAGCTAGAAGATGACAAGAGTTCCAGGGAAAAGAGGGTACCAACGTCTTGCAGAGGGGTCAAAGTCCCTGAGACAGGGACTAAAAATCTGGCAGTGAAGGTAGCCATTCTAGGGCCAAATATCTTTTTGGCTTTTATTACTCATAATGCAGTGTTTTACTTCAGGTGGCATCAAATTGAAGATTAGTAATTCTCAGATGAAATCAAGAATTTCTGTTGACACCCTGCTGAGAGATTCTTATTTTGCTTTATTTTTAAAATAGTTTTACGGGGCGCCTGGGTGGCGCAGTCGGTTAAGCGTCCGACTTCAGCCAGGTCACGATCTCGCGGTCCGTGAGTTGGAGCCCCGCGTCGGGCTCTGGGCTGATGGCTCAGAGCCTGGAGCCTGCTTCCAATTCTGTGTCTCCCTCTCTCTCTGCCCCTCCCCCGTTCATGCTCTGTCTCTCTCTGTCCCAAAAATAAATAAACGTTGAAAAAAAATAAAAAAAAAATAGTTTTAATTGACATACAGACCATATGCAATCATGTAATCATGAGACCGCAAGATGTACATTTCGGTGGCATTTACTGCATTCAAAATATTGTACGGAGTCATCACCCTTATCTAGTTCCTGAACATTCTCGTGACCCCCAAAGAAAACTCTGTACCTATTAAGCTGTCGCTTTTCATTCTCCCCTCCCCTCCGGCCTGGGCAACCACTAATCTGTTTTCTCTGTGAATTTACCTATTCTAGATATTTTGTTTCAAATGAATCACACAAGATAAGACTTTGTGTCTGGCTTCTTTTATTAAACAGAATGTTTGTGAGATCCCTCCATGCTGTAGCATGTCCTTCACTCCTTCATTCATTCCTTTTAATGGGTGATGAATATTCCATTGTGCTTTATTATCAATTTTAAAAATCAAAAGTAAAACATATATTTTAATGCTGAGAAAAAAGTGTTTTTTAATAGCACATTTTCTTATTTTTCATCAGAAACTGGTTTAACCGCCCAGAAAACAACTCCACCCTGTTCCACTAATTATTCTGTGTATGCTTATGGTTTATATGACTTTCTTTCTTTAATTGAGGACATGCCTGCAACTCACTTCTCCAGTAGATTCCCACCTCTTAGCTGACTTGAACTCAGATCCTTTCTCTCTGATTCTGCCCTCGTGTGTTAGGCAGATTAAGGCACCAGAGCCGAAGAGGTTTACTTACCTAAGGACTGAAAGCCGTCTTATCGCAGAATTTAAGACTGGCTCCTGATGTCAGAACGTCAGTTTGTTCTGAAATTCACTAAAGTGTACATCCCCTTAAAACACTCACCATCCTGCTGAACTTATAAAAGGCAGCCACAGGGGCGCCTGGGTGGCTCAGTCGGTAAAGCGTCCGACTTCGGCTCAGGTCACGATCTCAAGGTCTGTGAGTTGGAGCCCCGCGTCAGGCTCTGGGCTGATGGCTCAGAGCCTGGCTCCTGCTTCCGATTCTGTGGCTCCCTCTCTCTCTCTGCCCCTCCCCCGTTCATGCTCTGTCTCTCTCTGTCTCAAAAATAAATAAAAAACATTAAAAAAAATTTAAAAAAAATAAAATAAAAGGCAGCCACAGAGTCCAAGAGATGGCGGGGAGGTGGTAGGTATCTGAAATAAAATAATTCTCTAAGCGTGCACTAATTAATTTCATTTAACAAGAATTTTCGAAGGCTCGCTTTTGCAAAACTGTAATTAATATATGATTTGGATATTAATGGGAAAAAGGCTGGCAGGGAAATTGCTAAGGGGGTTGTTTGGCTTTTCAACCACCACAGTTTAACGTCTCATCTAGCACTTAGGTCTGCTTTACCTCATTTTAGAAGTTGTATCCGCAAGTGGAAAATGGGAGACTGAAATCAAACACCAAATCTTTTCCTTGCTTTTATTAAAACTGCTGGAGTTCTGCTTTTCTCATTCTTGTGAAATTCCCTTGCATCGTTTTCCCGTGTACTAGAGTAATGATTTATAATACTTTTTCTTTGTGTTTTTTACTAATTACATGGTCTCTAATATTTTCAGAGTTAATGCTTTTCAATGACAACATGACAGAGAGTATGAATATTCTTTCCTGCTAGACTTTATAGCATCTTGCCCTTCGCAGGTAATCTCTCCTTCCAACCTGGGAGCCTTATTTGAGTTGTACTCACCAAACCACACCAAAAGCAGAAATACTTAAATTATGAAACCATCAGAGCTGAGTTACATTGTGAAAGTTTTGAAAGAAACATATTTTATTCCAAGCGATTAAGCCAGGCATAATTTTAGCTTATTATCTTAACGGAGATCCTGAAATAAATGTGCATTTTAAGATCCAGTAAGCGATTAGAGTTAAACAGTCATTTTCAGTGGACATCTTGAAGCCCAGATGTGGATCTGGACATCAAAACTATTTCTATCTTGGCAAAATAAAGCTCAAAGTTTATGTTACTGACCCACGGCACTATGTGACAGGTCTCTTTCTGCCCATCCCTATCCCTTCTCGAGTTTGGGAAGCATTTTGGAATCCAAACTGGCCACATGTAGTCATAAAATTCAGTGGAGGAATAGCGGGTTTTGTTTTTTTGATTTTTTTGGTGTTTTTGTTTGTTTGTTTGTTTGTTTTTTACTAATTCAGAGACCTAAAATCAGAAATCCTTGATACTTAGAGTAAGTCAGTAGTCATTGATATTTCAAGTACACCTCCGGCTAAGGTTTCCAGTCTCACATCAGTGACCATTTGGACCTTTCAGAAGCCTGTGTTGACCCATCTCATCTGATCAGTGATCTTTGGGGAAGAGAAAAAAAGAAGAAATTACGTACATTTCAAGCCATACCTTGGGGGAGGCCACTGATGGCAATTATCCTGTATTGGAAAGGAAATACGAACAGGGATTTTGCCCTGTTTTTATGTAGACAGCCTCTTACTTGTGGTCAACTCAGCAACACTACATTTTGATGTTATCACATTCTTTTCTGGAACAAAACCCAACAGCCGTTTTTAATGAAAACCTTTCTCCAAAGAATGCTGCAACCTTCCCCCCACCCCCACCCAGCTGAATTTCAAATAATGTTTAATTCGGCTTGGCTTTCAGAGTCTGTAAAACATAAGCAATCAGCTGCGCCTTAGATGGAGAAGAAATGTTTTTACGGTTCCACAAATGTTTCTAATTGGCAAGAGCGAGTTGTTAATGGGAGATAAATTGCCTGCGGTGGGTGTGGGTGGGTGTGTCACGTGCGTGTGTGCTCACGCAGGCCCACAGGCAGGCACCCATGTGGCGGTAATGACGTGCGCGCCTACCTGGGCTTCACAAGGTGCCGAGCTGTGCAACCGCCCGAAGCTGGCCCTGGAAAAGGGGGCGTGGCTGCTGAGCCCTGGTGGCCGAGCGCAGGACGGGACCAGGTAGATGGCTCGTTACTTACCAGGACTCAGATCCCGGGCAGCAGGCCCACCACTCTCCCATCGGGAACAGTGAGCAAGGATCTTGTAAAATACACAGACCGAAGGAAAATGACCCTTATTGACTGAAACCAGCTGTGTCCGGCTTCTCCTTGTCTCTCCCGATTTGCTCTCTCAAATAAATGGATGTGGTGGAGGATGATAATACAGAGTAAACAGAATCTTTTTTTTTTTTCTTTCTTTCTTGCAGTCACACCTCAGTAAGAGCCCTGGTTTTTACAGGGGGGGGAAATATATGTTTATTTGCTCCTCAATTTTCCTCTCTCTCCCTTGCCTTTTCTTGGCATCGGGTGGAATGTTATTTAAAGCAAGACACAGTTCGGCTTCAAAAAGAAAAATCATTCTGGGAAATACAGCTTGGACTCATTTAATGGTGATTTATCATCCCGAAAAGAGTGGGGTACAAATATCTATATTTGGTATATTTTAATGGTTTACAGTGTAGTGATTCGTGTTGGTACCAGGACGCAGGGAAGCAGTAGGCTCTAAAACTTCGAGAAGTGCCCCAATAATTATTTCTCGGCACTGCTTTCCTTCAAAAATGACACAGGCTGGTGCTTGGAGGGTGGTCTCAACCCCAAGGCCTGTGGGTCTCTAAGGGGTGCTCTCACGTCTTCATTTCCTTGCTGAATTGTGTGTGTTTTTCTCTCCAGAGCTTTGAAAAAGTTTTGTTGTTTGCGTCTCCCGTTTCCTTCAGGTAGGGGGCAAACAGTGATGTGCCTGAGACAGTGCCTGGCACACAGTAGAAGCTCCATGAATATTTGTCGAGGAAAGACTAGTTAAATGGAATATTGTAAGCCTCACTAGTGTTGTTGGCTTGGCGTGAAACATGCAAGAAGAGACTTGAGGCCATCGAGTAATTTCCCTTAACAGGACAAGCTAATTATTTGAGAGATGAAGATCTGGCGGATAGTATTTATTTGTCAGGCTCCATTTGCTCCTGATGAAAGGTGGAAAAGCTGTGTGTAGCACTGAAGGGATAACAGAGTGAACCACTGCGAAACAGCGGTTCAGGTTTCCATCCTACTTTTTCAGGGAAAATGTATCCAGAGAGGGTTAATGCACCCTCCTTTTGCGAAAATTTTGCGAGGAGAAGCCAGGAGCTGAGAACGGGAAAGAGCATGTCAGGCAAAAGGACCATCAAATGCAAAGGCCTTTGTGGCCTGTGTCGGAAGCGCAAGGGCTGATGGGAAGGCATGGCCACACTCCTCGGTGTCTGTGCATACCCCGTATCGTCCTCTGAACATGAGAAAGACAAAAGGGTCATAACCTTTAGCGCTAGGAAGTGGGGCAGAAAAGAAGGACACATGTAGTTTTTCAGATCTGTGTGTCTGGGGCACAGGGCAGGGAGGAGACGAGTATCCCTTTTTCACAAAGGTAGCAAGGGAGATGATCGTGCTAATTCCGTGATCCTTTGCTGCACTGGAGCTTCCTAGAAATTCTTACCATTCGCCCTTCCATCTGCCAAGCTTCAGGAAGAGTATATCCCAGATCTGCAGTTGGGTGCTGAGACCATGCAGCAATGGCACCTTGCCTTGTCGTTTGATTGTAGGCCTGTCTCTTCTTTCTGCCTTTCTTTTGTTGATAAGGAGGTGGCATAACACAGTTTATAACGAGGTCTTTGGCAAGTGTGCATGGTATGCCTTCCGGCACCTTCTTTCTCGGTTTAGAAAACAGGCTCTGGGGTAAGCACACCTCTACACCTCTGCGGCGGTGGCTTGAGCTTGGGCAGGTGGCTTGGCCTCTCTTTTAGCCTTGCAGGACTGTTCTGAGGATGAGGTGAGTTAATACTTGTAAAACATAGAATGGGGAGTGCCATGAAATGAGTGCTCAATTAATGCCTGCCATTGTTATTAGCCATTTGTCATGATAGAGAAAGGTGTCGAAGATACACTGTTAAAGAGAACAAAGGCAAGTTACTTGGGACTGGAGCTTAGACGGGAAAGGGTAGGCAGGTGTCTTTTAGTTTTCCACCTCATATTCTTATAGTAGTTGATTTTTTTTTTTTACTACATAGCTGTATGTTGTTGTAATAATGAAACTGCAAAGAATAGTTGAGGAGGTCTATCAAGACTGCCCAACATGTCAATTTCTAAACGTACAAAAGAAAACAAAACACTGTGATTTCAATATAATCTTCTTCATAACCTTCTTCACCCTTAAGTTCGGAGATGTCATTTAGAACCATTTCTCGGGATGAAGAAACATGTATCTGAAGTCCAGGAATTCATTTTAGTTTTTACTTCGTATGCTAATGTTACACTGTGATGACATTATTGTACTTATTCCTCTGTCTCCCCATATGCGTATAGAGAGTTGTCTGGAATGCCATTCACCCACCAAATGCAAAGAACGCATTTGGGTCATTGGTTGCGGACTTCATCGTACTTGCAGGCATTGCTTAAATGTCTTATAATGAGCATTGTTGTAAAAATAATGAAATCATTTCTAAAAATTAGAGATGAGGAGTATTAGGTCGCTTTTCCGTTTAGTAATAATAAACACAATACCCTGCGTCTCATCTTTCCCAGGGATCCAGGAAGTTTAACTTCTGCAGGATTAATATGATGGAGGTCAGTAGCTGGTACTCAGGAAAGAGGAAGCAGGTAGGCTTAGTGGTTACTGAGACTGGATGCAGGAAATGTTTTCAGTGATTATCTGATAATACGATCTAGTCCGTCACATACTCCCCTCCCTTTTGTTTTTCTTTTACAAGTGGGGGGCTCTTTGCGTTTGTTTACCTAAAGATTTTGATGAATTCGGTTGGCATTTATCAACAACGGACTCTAACCAGTTGAGAAATGCTAATATGAAACAGGGCTGGAACATGGTTGCTTTGACCCTCATTCAAATCTAACTCTTCCTTTTCACACTGACTGCGCGCCACCATCATTAATCAGATAAAATCACAAATCAGGGGAGAACTTGAGTCCTGTAGCAAATACTTCGTGAAGCCAGTGTGAGCTTGTCAACCAGACTATCATCCCTGCAGAAGATACATTTACAAGGAATAACTATATTATACAGTGCTTAGCACATTGTGCCCCTCAGGATATGATGATAATTGCCTGTGTACAAGAAAAGGCAATTTTGAAGAAACTGTGACTAAGCTGATTACCAACTAACCGATTCTTTAAATCAGGGCCAGCAAACCATGGCCCGTGGGCCAAATCTGGCCCAGTGCCTCATTTTGCACAGCACATGAGCTAAAAAATGGTTTTTACATTTTGAAATGATGAGAAGTCAAAAGTTGAATAGCATGTGAAAATTACACGGAATTCAACTTCCTCGCCCTCAATAAGTTGTATTAGAACACAGCATGCTCACTCCTCTATACACCATCTGTTGCTGCTTTGGGGGCAAAATTGAGTAGCTGCAACCAAGACTGTAAGGCATGTGGTGGTGAAAATATTTACTGTCCGATTCTTTATAGAAGCATTTTGCTGATCCCTGCTTTTAGATTCAGGTAGACGTTATTTGTGTACATGACTGTTTGCTTGTGAATGGACAATGCTTTGGGGTTAGAAATACGACTGTTGATGTGGCCACCAAAGAAGCTAGAGAATGCAACACTCCAAATGTTTCCACTTTCCTCCCGTCTTTCCCAAAGACCGGAAGAAAGTTATTGTGTGAGAAAAATTAGGTGATCGGGAGGGACTATGAGAAATATCATGGTAACAAATGGAGAAGACCTGCATATTGCCGTCAAAAGTTACAGATCATGAATTTCATCTGGAGCCCTAAAAGGGCTCCATACCATTCCCATATTCTGAAATTTGAAATCGTTTCCTCTTTGTATTTGAGTAATATTTTGAGAGGAAGAAATCTCTTATTCTTGTGACCCTTACAAAACACAGCGCCCTGTCAGATGAGCCCTTGGTTCGGTGGCATTGTTGTATTGATTGGTTTTATTTGGTTTACTCTTCCATTCAGCTGCCGATAGGATACGATGAATAATCGATAGCGGGAAATCAGTAGGAAATGCCTCTGGGTAGACTGTCTAACTCTTGACAGGGTGTCCTCCTCATTTGCTGTGACAGGTGAATTAACGTGTACAGCTGACATATACAATATACATGAAAATTTGAAATTCCCATAAGCCATACTGCCAGCCAATAAAAAATTGTTAACAGTAGTACCATGATGCATCATAGAATTGAAAATATGAGTCATCGTTTCAAAATTCCTATTCTGTCCATGACTGACCTCAGTTGTCCCCTCTTGTTTTGTTCTGTTTCAGAGGTTGAAGGCCGCGTTGACTCACCACCCCGCTGCCATGTCAAATGGGAATATGAACACCATGGGACACATGATGGAAATGATGGGCTCCCGGCAGGACCAGACGCCACACCATCACATGCACTCGCACCCACATCAGCACCAGACGCTGCCAGCCCATCACCCCTACCCGCACCAGCACCAGCACCCAGCCCACCATCCTCACCCTCAACCCCATCACCAGCAGAACCACCCACATCATCACTCCCACCTTCACGCACACCCTGCACATCACCAGACCTCGCCACACCCACCCCTGCACTCCGGCAACCAAGCACAGGTAGACCCTTTTCATGATCTCTTTCCCCCTTGTTGTTATCAGTGCAAGCTCTAACGCGGGGGCTCATTGGCAGCAACCTTGTGTGACGAGCTTGGGTGCTCTGTGTGACACTCTGGGGAGCTCTGTTCGTTTCCTGGGAGGTAATGATAACCTGCAAGACCTTCCCAGACCATAGTTTCTAGAAATAATATGGTAAATATCAGGCCTGGTCCCCGGGGGCAAATGTGAACCCCATGTCACGAAGTTAACTCTAAAAAAGGCGATACTGATGGGACGATTAGGAAGAATTTCAGCATGTAAAGAAAGATTTGAATAGAGAATGAGAAAAATAAGTTAATTCCGGCCATGGTTTTGGCTGCAGTGCTTTAGAACATAGGCACTCAATTTTGTCACGTGTCAAATGGAAGTTAAATACCACGGACAGTCTTCCGAATTGCACCAAGTGTTAAAAATCTAAACAGTAACGATTCCAGACAAAGAAGCTCGGTAATGGATGTTAGGGCATAAGGTGCTGTGTAAATGATGAAGAGAGGTGACTCATCCCACCTAATGTGAAATGCGTTGGAGGGAGTAGTCAGAGAGCCAAGCTCAGTAGATGATTGGCTCTAGAGAAAGGCCAAATCCCAGGGGTGGAGAGTCACCAGAAGTGGCTCGAAAGAAAGCCAGCTTTTAGACTCAACTGAAAGAGGGTTGGGGGACCAGGCAGACATTATGTCACCCAGCCCAAGAAGAGAGGCGGGTCCGTGTACCCGGGTAAGTTTTGGTAAGTGGACAAAGGGCATGTCTAGGAGAATGGCTAGCCTTGGACACTTTGGATCTTCAAGCAGGATGACCTTTGTCAGTCCCCTCCACCCATTCCACACTGCCGGGTTCTAACCAGCTGGGTCAGAGTGGTGTTGGGAACTTGGGTTCGCCAAATATAACGCTTATTCACCGTCTCTTCCATCGTCTGCCTCTGGACCTCACACTAGGCAGTTTTTGAGCTCTTGAACCCCCTCCTCTTACACACACCAAACTCAGACAGCCATCTGCAAAATGGGTCGGTCATTCACAAGCAACTCTCTGATCTATTCAATAGATGAGCTTATTCATTAGGTAAGCTTACATTTGCAAACGTAGTTAGAGGAATTCTATATAGCAAGGAAGAGTGCTGGCTTTGGAGTGAGAAATCTGTCCATCTTTCCTCACCTTATATGCTGTGTGACTCTGGTCGGTCAGCTAAACTCCCTAAGCCTCCGTTGTCCCATCTGCAAAATGGGGTAATAATAGACGAAACTCATAGACCCCTAGGAGTATTAAGAGAATGTCTGTAAAGCATACTAGCCATGATTAACTCCAAACGGAAGTAATATGATAGACGTTTACA
This sequence comes from Prionailurus bengalensis, assembly GCF_016509475.1. Classification (NCBI taxonomy): domain Eukaryota; kingdom Metazoa; phylum Chordata; class Mammalia; order Carnivora; family Felidae; genus Prionailurus; species Prionailurus bengalensis. The sequence continues at coordinate 119,938,062 of NC_057348.1, forward strand.
AGTGGTTTAGCAATCAAATGCTGTCCAAACCACCTTTTTAGTCAAATGCAATAGTACGGCACGGAGACATTAGAAGGGAGAAGGAAAACTACAGGTTCAAAGATAGGCAAATAAATTCACATAAATGTGTACTTATATTTTATAGCATTACATTTTGGTTGCCTTTGTCGGCGAGTTACTTCACAGACAAGTTTAACAGTTAATATTTAACAGACAATATTTAACAAGTTGAATATAAAAGCCATTCATTAGCTAATTACCAATTAGCCAATTGCCCTCCCTTTCAAGTCAGTAAGTGGCCAATTGTATATGCAATTAGTTCATTGCTATTATAATTAGCTGCACAAACAGTTGCTTTTTAATCCCATACTAAAGAGAAAGGGTACAGGTTGGTGGTGTTAAAATTTGAACAAGGTCATTTAGACAGTACTCAAAATGCCACTCTTAAATTGTGTTCACTTGGCTGATTTACTGAGATCTTGTCATATTGCTCAATTGTATGATTATTAGAGCATTAGGAACAGAAGTATAGTAAGGTCCTTCTGACTCTGAGATCCTAATATGACTTGGGATAAATTTGTCTTTATGAAATAACAATACATCATTTTTTATGAAAAGTTTCAGAGCATCTACGCCAACAGAATTCTATTTAAGAAGAAAATAAGCAACAATAATTAGAAGGGACGTAAATTCTGGGCTCAGGGTTGCATTTGCAATTTCTCTTGGCTCCTTAGGATTCTCTTGCATATAAAGATGTGATTTCAGAGTCCTGGTGTCACGCCTCAGTCACCGGGAATTTCTCTTGTCCAAACTACACTTTAAACCTTGAACTTGGACTGAGCCTAAAACCACCACATGGCTCGCCCTTTTGGGTAAAGGCACAGGAAGAGCGTCGGAGATAAAGGTTGGTTGAAGTTGGGGTAGGAGAATACAAGACCAGATGAGAGGTCTCGGCAGTGGAGATTCAAACCCAGTTTGGCCTACTTGAGAATCTTGTCCAGGGCTGACAATTAGACATCGGGAATTCATAAAAAAAAAAAAAAAGAAATGGTGCAGGTCAAAATAGCCAAGTTAGTGAGTTCCTTCCTAATGCTTTGCTTTGAGGTTAGCTTAGCTTAGCAGTCAGCATCTGAAATGACAAGGCTAAACCTTTGCCAATAACGAGGATTACATCTTCACCGGCCACTCTGGTGAGTAAGACCCTAGACAGTTAATTTTTGTTGTTATTTCTCTGTGATTGGGAGGAAAGGGATCGCCGATAAGCACTTTTAGAAAATGTCTATGGGTTAGACAAAATTACTGAGATGCAGTCCAGCTTCAACCGTGAGCCCGATTCTTTTACAGTGCCTCATGTAAGATTCGATAGAGGTTTAAGGCGAAAATACATCACTTGCCGTCAGCTGATGTCAACCGGTAGCCCTTATTAGCACAATTACAGTCATTCAGGTTGGTTCCAATCGCAGAACTGGAATGTGGTAGAAAACATTGCTGCGCTTCCTCTTGAAAACTTTTTTTGCATGTTATTTCCGTAGGTTAAATGTCTCTTGTAAAACAACTTTATAGATATTACAGCCGTGAGCCTGAGTGACTGAGAATGAGAAGGGCGGGGGGGGGGGGGGGGCGGGGAGCGGCGGGGGGAGGAACACCCTTTATGGAGAACGAAGAAAGGGGGGAAGGAGTGGATTGCATTAGGGAAAGCATTAGGTGTCCAGACACATAAAGACTCCGTGGTGGAAATTTCACTCAGTGCTGTGTGTCTACCTCGTGAAGGAAAATGAAGCTGTATGGGCAGTAGGTCTCCAAAACTTCAGATACTGCTGAGCCCCGTGCAGATCTTAGGAGGAATCTATAAGTATAGTCAAAGTTTTTAATGAAGTGCTTTGCTACTTCCAGGGTTTTCTTACAATGTGATTCTTTTTTTTTTTTTTTAATTTTTTTTTTTCAACGTTTATTTATTTTTGGGACAGAGAGAGACAGAGCATGAACGGGGGAGGGGCAGAGAGAGAGGGAGACACAGAATCGGAAACAGGCTCCAGGCTCTGAGCCATCAGCCCAGAGCCCGACGCGGGGCTCGAACTCACGGACCGCGAGATCGTGACCTGGCTGAAGTCGGACGCTTAACCGACTGCGCCACCCAGGCGCCTCTTACAATGTGATTCTTAGCCTTCTGTCCCTCATGCACAGACGGCTGGGGCTCAGCACTGCTCTGGGCATCCACTGCATAAGCCCTGCTTCCGGTCACCTGGAAAAGCCTGTCTGAGGCAGAGCTCCAAGGAACAGGTGGACCCATCTGGAGTTTGCCAGTCCAGCCAGGCCTTGGCATTGAGAGCTCTGAAATAGTGAAAATAGGATTTCATCTGCTTTCTGGGACTCACAGGGTTCTCTTGATAGGGAGTCGCAGCGGTGGTGACGTCCCAGCAGTGAGTTCTAGGAACACGGTTTTAACACCAGGAGAAAGAAGGGAGCTCACAACTTGCCCGGAAGGAGTTTTCTGCAGATGATTGAAGACTCATCAATATGGTGACAATAACCATGACCTCTCTGTTGTCACCTGTAGCCCTGCGTTGGCATTTTACTCTTTTAAAACACACCTTAAATAAGACATGTTTAACATCTGAAGGAGAGGGGAAAAAAAAGTGTTTCCCCTGACATGATTCAGCCAAATGCCTGTCAGGGAAAAATCTATTTAACTCTCTCTCCCAAGTCGTTTCTACGTCTTGCCAAAATATCACAGCAGATAGTTCCACAGTGCTTTTTCTTTTCACGAGCGTGATTTCACTGTTTACTTCGTTCTTAGAAAACAAGTTCAATATGCTCGCTAAAGCAGTCGACTCTGTGCTTTGCATTTCAACACCAGCTTGGGTTTCTTCTCTCACCCAGCGTGTTCCTTCTCTTTCCCCATCGCCCCTCCCTCTCATGCCCAACAGGTTTCACCAGCGACACAACAGATGCAGCCGACCCAGACAATACAGCCGCCCCAGCCCACAGGGGGGCGCCGGCGAAGGGTGGTGGATGAGGATCCCGACGAGAGGCGGAGGAAATTTCTGGAACGGAACCGGGCCGCTGCCACCCGCTGCAGACAGAAGAGGAAGGTCTGGGTGATGTCACTGGAAAAGAAAGCAGAAGAACTCACCCAGACAAACATGCAGCTTCAGGTGCAGGCCACTGTCTCTTTTCCTCAGGACTCAAAGGCCCTGTGTACAGTTGGCATTTCCTGCCCCAGCAGGCGCTTGTTGACCTAAGCAGTAATACCGCACATTAGCTCACAGAGCGACTGCAGCCTTCCTCCTCAAGCTTTATTAATTCTGGGACACTGGACAAAACGAAGTAACCGTTTAGTTGGGTTTTCTTTAATGATGGTTTTTAAAAATTTTTTTTTATTTTTTTTTTTAACATTTATTTATTTTTGGGACAGAGAGAGACAGAGCATGAACAGGGGAGGGGCAGAGAGAGAGGGAGACACAGAATCGGAAGCAGGCTCCAAGCTCTGAGCCATCAGCTCAGAGCCCGAAGCAGGGCTCGAACTCACGAACCGGGAGATCGTGACCTGAGCTGAAGTCGGACGCTTAACCAACTGAGCCACCCAGGCGCCCCTAAAATTTTTTTTAAAAAGTTTATTTCTTTTTTAGAGACATAGAGCACAAGCAGGGGAAGGGCAGAGGGGGGGGGGAGAGAGAGAGAGAGAGAGAGAATGAGAATCCTAAGCACTGTCAGTGCAGAACCTGATACAGGGCTTGAACTCACAAACCGTGAGATCATGACCTGAGCTAAAATCAAGAGTCAGACATTTAACCGACTGAGCCACGCGGGCGCCCCAATAACCATTCGGTTTTAAATCAAGCTCTGAGGAGAGAGAACCTGCCCAAGTGAGTTACAGAGCTAAGAGCACAGGCTTTGGTCAGACGGAGGTTCGCACTCTTGTTCAGCAAGTAGCTGTGCTTAACCTCTCTGGCCCTCAGTGTCCTCCTCCATAAAATGGGAAGAATAACCTCATGGAGTCATTGGGAGTAATAAGTGAACTAATGTCTACCAAGCAGTTTTCCCAGTGCCTAGCACATAATAAATCTTCAACTATAAGGCAGTTCTCTATATTCACCAGTGAGGGGGTTGCTTTGACTTACACTAGATTATCTATGTTTTTTTGTTTAATGGAGGAAAGGAATATTTATGGTTATTATTTTGCTCTATGGGAAAAGCCATGTTCCCATCTCATTTTCAAACTTGACATGTCTTGAATCTTACAGGATTTTTGCTTTTCATGAGTGGCTCAACTGGGGACGGTTTCTAACAAGGCCATTTCTGGGAGAGAAGGGGAGGGAACTCTAGTGCCCAGGGCTTCTCCAGCAGACTTCATGCTGTACAGATGATGCGTTCAGGGTATCTGTTTCCGCACAAAAAGGAATGCCCTCTCCACCAGCAGAAAGAGAGCGGCCTACTAGATTATGTGACAAGCGGTGCCGGGATAGCAGTGAGAGTTGTGGATTATAGCCCAGTGCTTCTAGGAGCCTAAAAAATGGCGGAAGAGTGGAGGGAAGGGGGAAAAGATTGCCTCAGATGGGGAGACTCTGTACCTTAATAGTTCATAGGTAACTTTCACCTTCCCCCACCTGGTTCTCTGTGCATCCTTAGAAACCAACAATAAGGCTGCCAAATCCCCAAAGCTTTTGCATGTTCAAGCCATTAAACGGAAGTGACCTCGGAGCATCCAATGTATACATTGAAAATGTATAAAGAAAGTTTGGGTGATATGTGGACTGCATACGTATGTTCACCTTTTCCCCTAAATTTCTCATCCTTTTTTGTGATAGACATGAGAAAGAAAATAGGAAACATACACATCAGATGCGGGGGAAATAAAGTAATAATTCTTCCCAGTGGCTTAGAGCTGCATGTGCATGAGGTGGGGGGCTGGTGTCTTACCATATTGCCCTCTCCCCCTGCTCTCTACCCCCTATTTCTAGTATAGTGGCAAGCTAACATGGTGAGCTCCTGAGTGTCTGCTCTCAATATCCGCTTGTTGAATCAATGAGCGAGTTTCCCACCTCTGGAGTGTCCAAGAACTGGCAGCCTGACCACTTGGCAAGGATGTGATTGAGGGGAGTCAAGCCACAGTGGGATGGCTGGACTCAACACCTCACAAGTTACACCAGCTTGAAAGTCTGTAGTTCTAGAATCCAGCAGCCACAGTCGTATGTGAGAAGCTTCTAGGTAGAAGATGGACCAGCACTTTTAACATTCATGGTAATCATGGGTTTGTTTTTAGGTGTATTGAAAAAAATGTAATTAGGACATCAAACCTTCAATTTCACAGATACTCTTAGTAAGGATGAGGCTAAATTATTAAATAAGGAGTTAATTTGTACAAACATGTTGAGTAAATAAAAATTCTGGTGCATGCGGGCCTGGCAAATGTTCCAGCCAGTGGTTCTGCAATGGCGGAGGTGTGGGAATCCCTGGAATTTGCTACCAGTTCTGAGGTTTGCAAGAGGACCATGAAAACGGGCATGATTCCTCAGTCTTGGCACTATTCGATTTGCGACTTGATAGTTCTTTGTTGTATTCTGTTCCTCGCGGGTATTTAGCAGTACCCTTGACCTCTACCCACTCAATATGAGTAGCATCCTCTACCTCACCCCCAAGTTGTGACAATCAAAAAGTCTCCATACGTTGTCAGATATCCCCTGTGGGGGCAAAATCACCCAGGGATTGAGAACCACTGCCTTAGACGAAGGAGCCATGAACAGCCAGCTGGCACATAACACTGCCAACAAATGTTTAAATCAGTTTTAACAAAAATGAGCCCTTGCAGAATTACTTGGGCATACTGACTGTGGTCCTGGAGCTTGAAAACAGAGAGAGAGAGAGAGAGAGAGAGAGAGAGAGAAGGGGGGAGAGAATAGCAGAGATCCTGGAAAAGTGAAGATGCTGGTTTTCCTTTGCGGTCAGATATGTTCATGACTTGGCATACGCCTGTATATTACTGCTTTTACAAAAGACATAAGGTAAATTTCCCCTTTACGAGACCCTACTCCATGAATTTGCACCATGTACAACCATACTGGCAAAAGAAGAAAAAGATACTAGCATTCTAGCCCCTGAAAACCAGGAAAAAAAAGTTCTGTTTGGGCCAATCAACAGGCACCGATATTTCTGGTTGTTAACGCAGCGCCCAAGGAAGGGACAGTCTCTGAAAAAACTAAATTATCGGTGTTTTCCAACCACTGCTTAGCTTCCACAGCCATGCCGTGTTTTCTGTGACGCAAAGCACTCCACATCTTGCCTTGTGATGCTGGAGAGGATATGCAGATTCTGCTACCTTTGAATGACCCTTTCCGTCTTGTCTTGCTGGACCTTTGTCAAAAGAAAAAGGTGTCTCTCTTGAGGCTGGTCCAGTGAGCCAAATTTTAAGTAAACAGAAATGGAAGGTGCTAAGCAAACAAACTCCAGCCAAACGGAATATCCAAGGTCTCGGATGGCCCGCTGCCACTTTTGAGTTGTTTTCCAGCATAGAACCTTCTGGTTGGGCTGCAGAGTTTCAGATTGGAAAAATCAGACCTAAGAAAACAAAATCAAACTCCCAGACTTCAATTTCCGTGTCTCACAACAAATTTGTACCCAAGAGGTCAACACAGGTATAAGATTTGAGGGAAGTATTCGAAACTGCCCTATCTGACATGTTATGTGGGGAGAAACAGGAGGCGTCTTCCCAAAAGTCAGAATCAGCAAGTGGTTGGATGATGACCCAAGCAAGTCTTCCCTTGACCTAACCCACCGCTCTGGGGTCTTTCACTGTAGAAAATTCTGAAGCGAAAGGAACCCACGTTCTTTTCTCCGGCAGCGTGGCTTAGATCAGCTCTGAATTAATTCATCAACTACTGCCGTGGTGCTCAGTGGATTGTTTGTGTGCAGTAGATGATATGGAAATCATCTGGTCACCCACGGAAATAATTGCTTTTCTTTTTTAGTGCAAAGACACATGGTCTCAGTCGCTGCTGAAATTTTAGACACATGAGCCCAGGTTTGGGACTTGGCAAGAGAATAGGCCAGATGGGAACTGTTGCCTTACAAATTGAAAGTCCTTTGTTTTAGAGTGAAACAAACCTGGCCTCAGCCTTAATCTACAAAAAAAAAAAAAAAAAAAGTGGGGAGGGGCTCTACTGTAGGGCCCATTTTGATAATTATTTTCTTGGCACTGACTACTGCTTGCACCAAAAAGCATTCTGGGTTTATCATATTAACAAAGTGGTATATCCCCAAAGCCCCAAACTGCAAATGTAGCTATTAGGGACTTCTTGGGGTACCTGTTTAAAGGCTGTTATTATGGTATTGAATGTCTCTATAGGGGTTCTCTTTCATCCCCAGACAACCTTATGGGTTAAAGAACAGATAATCCAGCTGCCCCTAGCCTCTTCCAGGCCCTCTCTAAACGGCCAACTGCTTTAGAGTCGTAGCGAACCCAAACTCGCTTCGAAAAAATGAAGGGATGATTTCAGCAGGAGAATTGATACTGATTATTCATACTTTGCTTTAGCAAAGTACTTTTATGTGAAGACCTAGAACAATTTTTGTCACCCGCACAGGGGAGTAAAAAAAAAAAAAATTGGTGACTTGCCTCAATTCATAAAGCAAGGTAATTCAGAGTAAGAAACTGCCTCCGGAAGGCCTGGTTTTTATTTCCCTACTAGAGCTGCAGGCAACATTTTATTTCTTTCGTGCGTTCTGGAACATTTGCTATCTGGTGGTTCTCTTCCAAAATGAATTCAAGGTGATTCTACTTATGTTCCACTGAAAAAGATTTTTGTTTAAAAATATAGTCTAGCATTTCCTCTATCAGTCTGTATGGAGACTCTACGATGATTATGCATGTGGACAGCACACGGTTCAAGCTGCTTTCTCTAGGGCAGTGATTGTCAACCTTTCTTAATCCAGAGCCTTCCTCTGGGATCTGATGAAGGCGCTGCAGACTCTCTCAACAGTATGGACACATCCACGGACACGAAGTTTTGCACTAAAATGCAACTGTAGATATCGCTTTGGAATCTGCCCTAAGACTTGGAAGCCCAGGAGGTTCAAGAACTGTCTCCCTCAGGGAATATGAGACCTGAAATATAAGCGTATTTGAGAATACCAAATACTAATACTGATGCCAATACCAAAGTAATTAATGAATAAAAAAATCAAGATCAAGTCCTTCATTAGACTATTAGGTAATTAGCTTTCTCAACAGAAGGCAAAGCAGAAACATTCAAAGGCTAAACAACTGTTTTGCTGGAGGGAACTAGAGAACTAATTCAGCCGTCTTGTTTTACAGTAGGTTGGTGTAGCGGTTTGGGAGGCCAAACCCTATTATTCTGAAATCCCTGTTGAGAACTCTTTTTCCCGCTGGAAAGCTGTCCCATGAATTTCTAGTGCCTCTGTGGCCATTAGACTTTGAATTTGCCCTTATAAGCACCGTAATTACGTGTTTCTGATCTAAACAAGAGGCTGGTTATTCTTCTTTATGGAGAATATTAATTGGCGTTCATTTTCCAACCATAACCTATCTAAATAACATAATTGCTAACACATCGCTTGAAGAAATATGTCATTATTCACCTATTATCTTTAAAGGATGATCAGTTATCATGGCAGTCTTCAGGTTCCTACATTTTTACTGACCCTCAACCTCCCAGGGTCTCAGTTTCTATACTTACGACATATTAGTTTACTAATGAAGTGCTTTGCTATTCATAGACAAAGAGGGCCACTTAAGTTATCTATTTTGTATGGGGCTTTGGTTAGAGGCTAAGACACCACATACACTGTGCTGTTTTATTGTGGCCTCTCATGGAAGCAAAAGGTTTATTGTGAAATGATTTGGGGTGTGCCAAGTATTGTAGGCAGTTAGCTCCTTGTGATTGTAGAAACCCAAAGAACGGAATTCAAAGTGTTTTTTTAAGGAAGGGGCAATGAACACTTTGTGCCTGGGAGATCGAACACTGCCTAGAAAAGGTGGGACTGAGAAGGACATAGCTGGGGAAGAAGCAGAGGCTAAGGTCAACCTCTCCAAGATGGCCACCAGGTGGGATTTTTTTTTTTTCTTCTAGAAGTGTAAGAAAGCAAGAGAATCTTGTTTCATTTTTTTTATATATTTTTTTAACATTTATTTATTTTTGAGGGACAGAGCACAAGCAGGGTAGGCACAGAGCGAGAGAGGGACACAGAATCCGAAGCAGGCTTCCAGGCTCTGAGCGGCCAGCACAGAGCCCGAAGCGGCGCTCGAACTCACAAGCCGCGAGATCATGACCTGAGCCGAAGTCAGACGCTTAAGCAGCCGAGCCACCCAGGCGCCCGTTGTTTTGTTCTAAATACTTTCCTTATTTATTGTTTCCTAGATCACAGAAGAAAAGTGTGGCAGGATTTACTACCAATTGGAGCTTGACTCCATTTTCTACGGGCAATTGTCTGCATTAACTGCAGCTGAGAGTTTCTCCTTAGGGTACACAAGTGTCTTAGCAGTTGTGATTCTAGAAAAGTGCTATGTCTATAATCCAAATGTGAATAAGCTGACATTTCATTTTGAGACCACACACACACACACACACACATCTTAGTTTTCTTTTTTTCCTTTTTTCGTTTTGTTTTGTTTGGTTGGTTGGTTGGTTTTTAACCAGGGGTTGCCTTCTATTTAATGGTCTAAAAGTAACTTTCTCTTACACAGGCTATTTTAAGCAAAGGGAATCTGGGAAAAGCAAGGAAGGCTGTCTGAATTTAAATGGGCATAAAATAAGAGAGGAAAGAATTAGTACTTAAGGCTAAAATAAATTGTCCTCTAAATAAAGTTATCCATCCCACTGACAAGGGTCACTTTTGGCTTTGATCGGGCCCCTTTACCAACCACACTTCTTCAGAGGTGGAAGATGCAATTTTCACATTTAAGTGATGTATTCATCATTAATGCTAATTTCTCAGGCACTTTTATTTTGTAAAATTTGGAGAAGAAAGAGAAAAGCTTTTGTAGATGAGATTCTTACTATTTTGTTCCTTATGTTACTCAACATTTGGTTACTTATAATGTATTTTGCAAATGAATTTGGAAATGGGAGGTATTCTTTAAAACATGTTTCAAAAAAAATTTCTTTACATTAACTTCTAGAATCCCAAACTTACTTTTTTAGGTGATAAATACGTGCCCGGAAAGCCAAGTTCATATTGAAAGTGTAGATGCAATGTAATGACAGCAATGTTAGAACACCCTTTTCTGTGTGCATGGTTTTTTTGTTTTGTTTTGTTTTGTTTTGTTTTAGTCTCCACATGTGGAGTACAATGCCTGGAAGCCACAGACGAACATTAGCCAGAGAGAGGGTATTATTTATCACAACTGTAAAATGGCTTATTTGAGATAGTGCTACGTTTACAATTTACTTTTATCAAGTGGAAGCACCTTAGAATCAACCATCTATTCTGCATCTACATTTGTAGACAGTGGTGCCAAGCACATTATTCTCCAAAGCCATGAATCTGTCTTTGTGAACTACTCCATAAAGCGGAGATTTGAGGCACTTATCTAAGTAAATAAGAAACAAGCGCACGTACACACACGCAATCCGTAACACCCCGATATTGATGGCAGAGTTCATAGGCTGAAATTAGCCAAACTAGTTAATGAACCAATCACATTCATTTAATCATGGCCAAGACTTCATTGCCCCTCCCTTCCTGGGCTGACCTCACCCCACCAGTAGAGGATCAACAATTTGTTCTATGTGCTTCCATGCCTTCCACTAAGCAGGTATCCGGCAGGGATGTGCTCTGTTGAACTACAGCCTGTTTGGAAATTCTTTTGGGAAATCTGATGGTAGATGAGTTGGCTTATTCTGAGGACATTTCAATGTGAAGCCACTAATTCTGCCACTCAGTTCTTCCCAGTGCATGTGTCACATTCACTCTTCTCATACTGAATATTGGCCCGAGCTTACCAGACAGTGTGAAGATGATTATTATGAACAGCTAGGTTCGCTAAATTCAATGATTGCTTAGTGTTGTGCTAGGTAATATTCAGAGCGTTTTACATATATTACCTCATTCAATACTCACAACTCAAAAAAACTTTATATTGGTTTTTTACACCCCCCCCCCCCAGTTATATACAAGATTGCTGAATCTCAGCTGGCTTATGTTTCCTGCCTAGGGTCCCCCAGTAAGTGTGGAATGGAGATTCTCACCCATGTAACCTGGCTCCAGAGTTGGCCACCTAAAGGGGGTGCTCTGGACTTTTAATAGGATTCAGCTCTTGAGTTATAAGTCTGGTCTTTTCAGAAAGTCCCTGGTAAATGTGATGGCCAAGTTAAAGGCAAGGTACATGTTTTCAGGCGAATCTCATTGAATATCATCCTCAGTGTCTTTTGGACACAACAGGAAAGTTTGCCAATATCACCGTTAAGAATGCATGGAGACATGGGGCGCCTGGGTGGCGCAGTCGGTTAAGCGTCCAACTTCGGCCAGGTCACGATCTCGCGGTCCGTGAGTTCGAGCCCCGCGTCGGGCTCTGGGCTGATGGCTCAGAGCCTGGAGCCTGTTTCCGATTCTGTGTCTCCTTCTCTCTCTGCCCCTCCCCCGTTCATGCTCTGTCTCTCTCTGTCCCAAAAATAAATAAACGTTGAAAAAAAAATTTTTTAAAAAAAAGAATGCATGGAGACTTGTATTCTCTGGTCTTTCCAACATGGCTTTGATATGTCTCTTTCCAGAATGAAGTGTCCATGTTGAAAAATGAGGTGGCCCAGCTGAAACAGTTGTTGTTAACACATAAGGACTGTCCAATAACAGCCATGCAGAAAGAATCACAAGGATATCTAAGTAAGTCATTGACTTTTTTTTTTTCTTTTCTCAGTGTCCAGTTTGTTTTTTTTTTTCGCCACTAATTTTGCACTGGATTTTATTGAAAGAGCAAAAGTAAAGTGTAGATTGCACACCCCGGCAGAAATCACACTAGAATTCTTCAGTGGCTGCCAGACTGTTGCACCAGGGACATCCCCCTTTTCTGACCCCTGCCCATCACCATGCCCCTCCTGATAATTTCTGGCTAGACTTTCCCTGCCATTTCACATTGTAAAATTGTACCGCATTCCAATTCTGCAGCCAGTAGAAAAATCACTTGCTGGAGCCCACCTACCAGTGGGCTAGCCGCCTTCCAGAGAAATCCAGGGGCTGGGGTACAGGCATTGGGTGAATCACATCCAATCCCGTAAGGTATATAAGCTGCTAGGCTGAAAAGTGAGTGACCTTATCTCGGTGTTCCAATAAGTAAAGTGGACCCCTTTCTCTAGACCCCAGTTTCTGCATCTGGAATGTCAAGAAGTTAAATGCTAGTTGAGTGGGGGATGGTGGGAGGAGCAAGGATTCATGGCTGAAGGTCAATTCATTTTCAAATAATTTTTTAGATTGAGCAACACAGATTCTCCCACCACATGTGAGTATGTTTCCACATTTGATATGCGGATGGCTACTTGAAAATACAAAAATGGGGACGTTCACACACCAAGACTCCAACACGTGAAATCATTCTGCTGGTGTAGAAAGCATGGCTTTGCTTGTAGCTATAAAGTGGGAAGGCATAGCTGGTGACAACAGTTTAAAATAAAGTTTTGAAATTAACGTCCAGGAGAACACGTGTGAAACTCTTCCATTTCTGGTAAACATCTAGTAATGTTTTCCCGAGTAGGCCACAGGTCCGCCCAAGAGGAGCTATATTGGTGTGTGCGTGTGTGTGCTTTTTCCTAGGTCCGGAGAGCAGTCCTCCCGCCAGCCCCGTCCCAGCTTGCTCTCAGCACCAGGTCATCCAACATAATACCGTCACCACTTCCTCTGCAGTGAGCGAGGTGGTGGGAAGCTCCACCCTCAGTCAGCTCACCACTCACAGAACAGACCTGAATCCCATCCTTTAAAATCCACCACTGGGTCAGACCTTGCCTCCAAGAAGAGCTGTCGCATATCATGCGTCCTTTCCTTTAAGGGCATTTTTAGAATTAACTCAGACCTGGAAGACTCCTCAGCCCTTCAGAGACTGGCTTTCATTTTTATAGTTATTATGGAAATGTCGTCTTTTATACTTAGTTCTATAAGAAAAAAGGGAGTTATGCAATTAATTAATCTATCAGCTTGGGAAATGCTTTGGTGCTTTTCTCCAATTTTCTGGTACCAGTGAACTTGTTTATAAACTGAACTCCTTCTGTATATAGACATGGTTTCATTCTTATCGGTCCAACCCTTTGCCTGAAACATTGCATCTTGTTAAACCGCAGCTTTTAGCCAAAATGAGGCATGCCCACATGTCACGTAAACGGATGCAAGGTAACTGGGTGGTGAGTCTGATGATGTCGTAACACATGTTGAGTTTGTGCTGTGATGTCGCCAGAATTCCAGATGAACACAGAGCCTTTTCCATATTTGTCTTCCTCTTATTATACAAAAAGGATGAGATCCACTGATGTCCAAATAAAACCACCAAGCATCTCCCCACCTCTCCTCCTCCTCTTGGTCCACCTCCTTGAATCGCCCTCCAATTTTCTCCACTCTCCCTCTCCTTTTCCACTTTTTCCTGGGCCGCCTGTGTACTCTTCATTTTTACTTTCTTCTGTTTTATTTTTCACCTTTAGCATTGCAGGTAAAGAAGAAAACAATGCCTAAAGGGAAAAAAAAACACAAGTAAATCTAAAAAAATACGGATTTAGCCATTGCTTCCCTTGCCTGTGACCCACAGCTGGAGTTCATTCATCTCTTGCTTTTTATAAAATGGTAAGCAAGAGAGGTTTAATGTGCCTGATTTAATGTTTTTAATAATCAGAATAAATAAAAGGTGGCTTAGCCATAGGTGAAACACTGTTGAATGCCAGCTGTGGAGACACCAGGGAAGGGAGCCTATAAGCCTTGATTGTGAAGGTCCAAATTATGATGTGGGCTGTAACATCACACCCTCGAATTACAACCGGCTTTATATGGCCTGTCTATAAGGCTAAAAATCCATAGACTATATAATAATTCAGAAGGGCTCTATTCACTACACAGATTACAATGGTCAATCATCAGCTGCTAATAGACTAAGATTTATTAATTATTTTTTTCTCTTAAGCCTATGGAACTGGCTTTGCTATTCTGGTGGGTGAAAGTACACGCTCTACTGGAGGAACAAAGAGAGAAAGAAAACCTGATGTTCCCGTAGGGGTGCTTTCAGCTCCCCCCTCCCTCCCCCCACCGCCCCCAGAACAGCCAAAGCCTTTTTTGGCTGCTGCAAGAATCCCGTGGATATGGCTACTCTACTCTTCTGAATAATTCTGATTTATATTTTCAACAACTTTCATCAGCTTGCCCATTATAAAAAGCAGATAGTCCCGAACCACGGTTGTGCCTCCTTGAAACAAGCCATTCTACTGTGCTAATGTGTGCTAATATCACATCTCACAAGTAACGGGCTAATGTTTCTCTCTAGCAGTGTAGACAGGTGCTGGTGTTTCATCTCCATTTGAATGCTTGACGTCCTAACATGAGTGTGTGTGTGTGTGTGTGTGTGTGTGTTCATGGGATTTAAATAATAGTATTTTACAAAAGGTGTCGCTTTTATAAGAGTTCAAAAAAGGGAAAGATACATGTGTGGATGTGGGTGTGTGTATATGTGTTTATCTCTCCCTGTAGCATAAGAATCTATTTTGGAGAAAAAAGAAAATATGAGAGTCGTGAAGCATGATTTTTATAACTAGTTTCAGTTTTATCTAATAACTTACTTTTTAAATCAGTATTTATCAACCTTTTTTTTTCATGTATGCAGTGCTTTCAAAAGAAAGTTTTGAGTGTCCAGGGAAACTCATGACTAGATATATGGTCTAAAAATCAAAACAAAAGCAAAACAAAACACACACACACACACCAAAAAAAAAAAAAAAAAAAAAAAAAAAAAAATTTTTAAAAATGTTAAAAAGAAAGAGAAAAAAGAAATGCAAATTAAAAGGATTTTCTATTATATTTTAGACAAACATATCTTTTTTTTAAGTATTTTAAATACTGAATTCATAGTTGTTTTGTTTTGAATCCCAGCCTTAACCGCTGAATGGTTGAACCTAACTGGCTTCCTAAGAAATATTTAAGATATATCTCTATTCTGAAATTAAATTTAATTTTTTCAAAACTCCTTTCTAGGACTATGTGTCTCTCTAAAAAAAAAAAGAAAAGAAAAAGAAAAAAAAGAGCTCATTGAAATGTTTGCTTGGATTAAAAAAATTTTTTTTAGTTTTATTTTATTTCTTGCTTTAAGTGAACGATAACTTTTTTTTTCTTTACTGCATGCATAGCACTTAACGAAATGGATTTTTTAAAAATCCACTGGTAATATCAGAATGTCCAGAAAGTGGGCTGTCACTAAAATTATGGTTTACTTTACTTCTGCTCCGCCTCTTGATTGAATATTTAGTTGTTAAACTGAAAGCCTCTGTAGTGAAGAACTTGCCTGAGTTTTCTTAATTCAGCAACTTGACAGTTTGACTGATGTGCATTATATAGAGCTCAATTATGTCTGTTTTTTATGCTAAGTAGGCAAACCAACCACACACACGCGTTAGCAAACGGGCCTCAACGTATAATTAGAATAAACCGTCTTCTTGTTATGCTCGGGGCCTTTAGGTATGTTCATTAGCAGTGTGGAAATACAGTAAATGGAAGATGCCAGCTAGTTGTCAAGGCTTCTTGAAACCCTGAACAGAAAGGCTCCTTGGTCAAATCCAACACTCGGCTTATCAGGAGAAGTACTTCACCAGAAGGTCCAGCCTTCACCAGACCGTAGAATAATCAGTCTGCCTGAAAATCCCTCCTTGCCCTGCATTTTTTGCCAATGTGGGAAAACATCTTTTTGCTGCCCTATTCTCCTCTCCCACTCGATCTAGATATGGGTCATGCACCCATATCTTCACAAATCCGTTGTAGTGACCTTCAGAGCACCCATGCGGAGGAGGGAAGGATCCTGCAACACTGCCTCTCCTCATTCACCTGCGTTTTTTGGTTTTTGGGTTTTGGTTGTTTTTTTTTTTTTATATATTGGCAGCGTCTGCCTTTGAAGTCACTGCCAGCCTACCTGGACATTTCTGCGACGCTTCCCCTGCCTTACGTGATGGGACGTGGCAGCTTAGATAGGGGCACCCGGTGGCATTTCTACCAGGTGACCCTAAATTGAGGCATCCACATCTTAAGGGTTCCTTCTGAAGACATTTCCCAGAACACGATGCCAGGGCGGGTATAGGGAAACCCTGGCCATGGGCGAACATACTCATTTGAAAGCCTGTGTGGAGCTGATGTTTTCCCTTCGATACCCCCACCCATCTCTCTCCCTCCGTGTCAGCGTGTGCGAGTCCCAGTGGTTAACGTGGCCTGTGGGAGACAGCAGTTTGCGTGGTATATCACCGCACGAACTGTTAGAATCAGGGTGACTGACTTGGAGCAAATGCTCTTTGGAGCCTATCCCGTCAAAGGAACCAAATGCAGCACATGTTCTGAACAGAGGGGCGTCAACGGTGAATGTGCAGGCGGTTTTTGTTGCCCGTTAAGTAAACTTTAGCATCTTAGTTGAGTTTGCCGTTAAAATCTGAAACCAGCTGTGGTGAAAGACCAGCCTTTGGCTGGGGAGTTTTAAGCATCGGTAACTGCTCTCAAACTAGCCATCCAGTTAGGATTAGAATGTGCTTCTTTCTGGTTAATAAAAACCATCTAAGAAAATATATATGTATGTATGCGTGTATACAGTGGAATTCAAGGACCAAAGCAAAATTTGAACAGGAATCTATTAATTTAGAATTTTATAAGATATTTATTAATAAATGTTATTTTAAAACATTCCATTTGAACAGTATTCTTCCATAGGATCTACTTGTTTTTAAAGTGTTAGTTCATAATAAACTTCTCTACTTGTGTATATCTTCATTTTTCAGGGTTTCAAACGGCTCTTCTCCATCATTTGGTGGAAATGTTTCGCTTAGCTCTGTGCATAGAAATTTCAAGGATTTTGTTATTGCTCTGTGAGTTATTTTTTTAATCTATGTTCTAAACAGTGTTGTTTTTCACATTTCTTTCTCTCTCTCTTTTTTTATTTTTTTCTTAATGTTTAAAGTAAGCTCTTTCCTTTAGGAAGCGGAGTTCAGCTAAAGGGAATCAGTAACCACGACTGGAACAACTTTCTTGTAAAAGTGTAAAAACAACTTCATCTCTGCTTCTCTCCACCCCACCCCAATTTCCTAGAATGCCTTGCGCTATTCAGCTTCCTTCGTGCTCTTTTTGCCCTTTGCCAAACAATGGGCCCTAGCTTTAAGCCATTCAAGTTCCATTATGCAGTATATCTGAGAAGGAAAAGGAAACAACCCATTTAAATTTGAATAAAACTGTGCCTCTGCGAGCAGTAGCAATTTAGAGTCTCTCTTCTGCTTTTAAGATAATTTATATTTTAAAATTGCACTTTAGCTTTCTCGATCCCTTTCTGTTTCTCTTATTCTCCCTCAGACCCCCTCCGAGCCCTTAAACCTGCCTCTGCTCCCCACTTTCCAGCTCCCCCACCCCCTCCCCCTAAGGCTCTGAGCTGCACCGTTTAAAATACTTTACAGAATATTTGTACCAGGTACATTTGCGTAAAGTCGGGTTCCTCACATCAGCCTACATGAAGCCTGCTACGGAAATACCAAGAAGAGCCAGTTTATATTCTTTACCCCTTTATTCATAGCATGTTGTTTTTTTTTTTTTTAATGTTATCTTATGCAACAGATGTGAGGCAGCAGCTAAGCTACACTTAAGAATTTTCTATCTCATTCTCCAAACCAAAGTGTCCTGAATGAGCCAGGAGACTTACTCTTTTGTGCATCGTGGTGCACGTGGACTGTTGTCCCAGCCATTGTCTCTCTGAGGCTGCTGAAATAACAGTGGCCCTGTCTGTGTCATTCCTAGGTCTCAAAAATACAATGTTGCCTTGTGACGTCATTAGGGACAGCACCTCTGTTTTACAATGATAATCTAAGAAAGGACAAGAAGACACTGAAGCAATAAACGTCCAAGTAAAATTCAATACCAAAACAAAGAAAAAAAAAAACAGAACAGAAAACCCTAGGCTCATCATGTTGTGAAAACGAAAAAGTGTATGTCCAACTCAAAATATTTTACTATTTCTTGTGGAGTTTTTCAGTGATGTAATGCTTATAGCCAAATTGCTTAAAGAGTGTTTATATATTTTTTTCCTTATAAATTGTCTATTTTTAAAAAAAAGAAACTATTTACCACAAGTTGAAGGGGGGGGGGGGGTAAGGCCAAATTGCCAGCATTTGTTAAAAGATTAATATTCTTACGTGGCACACTCTGATACCTTTCCAAGCTTATCATCAGAGGGGAATCAGTAATGATCAGCTATTACATTTCAGCCAACTTACAATATCTAGCTCATTAGAAGCCAGGATGTAGAAAGCTCTTCTTAGGGCATTTAGGATTTCTTACATTGAGTTTCATGCTATAGAACTTTCTAGGATTTTTTTTAAAAAAACAGAATCATTTTAGCCTCAGGACTGAGAATGTGGAACCTGAATAAATTAGCTTTAAGTATATCATTAAAATCTTATGCACAATAAGCTCATTAGATTCTAGTTGTCTCCTTAGAATACCAATGTCACGGACAAGAGATCATGGGAGGTATCAGCAGTGCTGTAGGGGAGGGCATTTCAGAGAAGGAACCCCTCCTAACCAGCCAGCCAGTAGAAGAGAAGACCTACTCACCCTCTTTTCTTCTGTGTTCTGCTAAATCACACCTGCCTCATGGAGAGAGGAGTTCTGCCTTTGAGGTTTGTCTTGGAGAAATGATAAGCTTGAACTGTTCTCCCTGGAGAGGACATAGAGTTTGGGATCTTCTGAAAAGGCCTGGAAAAAAATGGCTCAGTTCAAACACCATGTTCTAGGATAATTGGAACATAAATATTGTCCAAAATATGGAACTTAAAAAAAAAAAGTCTAGCATTATGCAAAGTGCTAATTAAGGAAGTCCCAAAAAAAAAAAAAGGTGCTGTCACTTTAAGTTCTGGACTGGGGGGGTTGTTTGTAATTGTAAACAGCAAAGCATTTATGTTTGTCTGTCTATTTGTAGAGCAACCACCTTCCTTACTGGAAGGAGAAAAAAAATTGGGGGTACATACGTGTAAATACTTGCTGCAGCATTTAATATGTTCAATTTTATGTTAAGCTTTTTGTTGCATTGTGAACACATTTATTGTTATCAATGGACAATGAGTTCATTAAGACTGTTCAACTAGGTCAGATTTTTACATCTCTTTGGAGCAAGAAGAGACAAGATTTTGTGCATTTGTACAAATGTTAATAATATCACTGCAATTCCAATATAATAAAGCACTCAAATGCAAATAACACATGTAACTTTCGTATGATGAAATTCGGGCTTGGGGATAACGGTATCTATTCTGCATGTGGTCTCATTCATGCCTTGTAAACCAAAGCTGACTCTTTCGGGGTCGTGATTATCTAGGGACGAAAGGAGGTGAGCTTTTCTCCTTCGCAGACCACCACTACCCTCTCACTGCCTCTTCCATCCAACTTCCCACCTGAGGCCACCAGTCTAACACACTCCCAGTGGGTTGGCCACACGACTCAACTTCTCGTGGGGGTCAACAGATTTTAATAATCAAGAAATACGGCCAGCATAAATTCACGTTCAGGATTTCTAGGAACCAAGAAGCACATACTGGCCACTCAGGCAGTCAACTCCTGGAGTTTTTTGCTTGGCTTCCAGAGAAGTCCTAAGGACAGTCTTAGCCCCTTTCGATGTCTTCCAGATATCAACCCTGCCCCCTTCCTTCCCTTCTACTTTCTTTCCCTGTACTTCTTTCGTTAATTTTTTAGCCACTCTCCTCTTTCTCTTATATTCAATGTCTGATCCATCGGCATGGCCAGAATCCAACCATCATGTTGGATTTGCCATTACAGCTCTGTCCAAATTACCAGCACCTCTCACCTGGATCCCTGCAATACTCTCCTGACTGGCAGCCAGAGTGAAACTTTGAAAATGGAAGTCAGACCATGTCCCTCCACTGCTCAAAATTCTTTAGGGACTTCTCCCCTCGTTCAAAGCAAAAGCCAAATTCCTTACTACTATGTTCTGTAAAGGCCCTCCATGACCTGCCCCTCCATTAATTCCCTGAGCCCATGTCCTACCATTTTTCTTCCCCCTCACACCTCTCCAGTTCCACTGATATTTTTGAAGTTCCTCAAACATCGCTTGAGCCATCCACCTGAGAGTCTTTTCACACGCTGTTCATTCCCTCTACGCAGAATGTTTTCTCCCAGATATCAGCATCACCTCCTCATCTGCCTCCCTACTACTTAAGCCTTTCCTGACCATCCTCTATAAAATTATGTCACCCTCACTCTTCATTCTCTCCTGCCTTGCACAGACTGTATTTTCTGTAGCATTTACCAGTATCTAACAGACTTTGGTCAATTTTATGTAGTTGTTTTTTATTGTCTGTCTCCTCTAAGTAGAATGTAAACCCCGCAAGCACAAGGGCATTTTGTTTCGTTCACCCTTGTGACCCAAGATCTAGAGCAGTCCTACACGATGGGCACACAATAAACACCTGTTGGGTGGATACTCTTCTGTTTACTTTCTGTCTTCTTTCTTGATCTCAGAATACTTCAACCCAACCACTTGGTCCTGTGACCACAGCAGTCATATTTTAAAACCAAGAACCCGGATGTGTCGTCTTCCACGTAGCCTGCCAGGATATTGGAAACTGGGACAGAAAAACAATTTGGGTGGGGAGGATGATTGCTGTTCTAATGGCAATCCCATCTGTTACATTTACATTTAGACCACTCACTACACTCATAGTTCCCAAGAGAGTCTTTGTAATGCCCATCCCACCCGTGTTTGCAATTTCAAAGCCATTACTATTGGTTTAAAAAAAATGTCAAGATCCCACATTTATACTTTGAAGATGGACAGCTCTAATCTCCATTCTATGTTTCATGCCTCTGTCCCTAGAGCTTCATAACATCCTTTTTTCTTATACTTGCTCTTGTGGTTGGTTATTGGTTGGTTGCTGGATCACGTTTTAATTTTGCATTACGTATTTTCTTATCCAACAAAAACAAGGTTTTATCAAAACAACCTGCCTTGTGGTTTGGAACCTAAGTATCTTCACTATGAGATCATAAGACTCTGGAGCACGATGAGCCCCCCCTTTTAAAGCAATTGAAAACAAGACACTTGGTGAGATCTGTTCTCATGGCAGTAATGTGGATTTTATCAAAACAAGCATGAAAATTAGGCCACAAAAGAGAAAAAAAGTACTGATTTTAAACATACAGAATCTGGGTTTAGACTCACACACTTTAGAAGCACTTCTTTTGGCAACCAGAGATGGCTTTTCAAAATGGCTGAAAGGATGGATAAATTATTACATCTGAAAAATTGTCTTCTAGATAGTAGACCTGAAAAACATAATAATCATATTGGAAATGGTCATATTTAAACCTGAAAATTAAGTCATGAATCTTTTAGTAACCACTGAGTTTCATTTACTATGTTGCCAGGTACTGTGTCTTTGCTTATATCACATTTCTTTGTACCAGTGGGAGGCTGAATCGTAGCAATTGTCAGCCATCTTCCATAAATCCACATAGACCCGATGGGCTAGAAAAGGTCCCCTGTAAGTCACTTGCTCTTTCTCAGAAAGAGATCTGCCCATGGGTTTTTTTTTTTTTTAATGAATTAAAAAGGAAGATCTTATTTTCACCACACATTTCTAACTCCTTACTAATCTTACAGCAAGAAAATTGTTCTGAGTATCTAAGCTTGATTGTATTGTATTTACACTGATAAGTCCATGATCTACTGTTACTACATTTACATTTTATTAAATGAGTACTCTCTACTTAAATTGGCTTGCTTATATGGATCAATCTTAGAGTAAGTCTACTTAAAGAAAGAGAAACCCTGTTAAGGAGGCTTGAGCGAAGGTGGATTTCTTGTTAGGACCTAAGAGGTAGCTCATGGGGTCCCTCCTGGTACTGTAGCAACTATCCCAACAACTCCGAAAAGTCATTAAATAACTAATCTCTCTGGCTTGTCTGTCTCTTGGGCCATATCATTCCTGATTCTGCTTTTGTCTTTCCCTCCCTTTCTCTCTCTGTCTCTGCAAATTGGTTTGTACACTCACTTAATTGTTTCTGTGTGGGCCCATCATTTCTCCTCCAAAATGACAGCCTCAGCCTCCAGCAGATCTTTGGTCTTCTAGTTCAAACACCCAACATCAATTCAGTCTCCATCTTTCTATTCCAATTTCCCAGGAGAGAGAATCTGATTGACCATATGGGGTCAGGCATTTAATCCTAGTACAATCAACTATGTCTAGGGAAGCAGGGCTATATGTATTGAAAGCTCTTACTTCTAGGGGCAAAACTGGCTTTCCAAAAAGGAAGTGCGAAGATGATTTCAAAGGGAAGTAGTTATTTTTAAAACAATCTGTAGAAATGTAGTCATTTACCCTTAAGACATACCAAGAGGAAAAAGTAAAGTGAGATTAATGCAAAGTTGGGCATAGAGTAGATGTCAACAAATGTTGATTGAATGAATGAATGGTTGATGAGTTACTGTTTTATTGAAAGCTTGAAACAAAATATTCATTAAAGATTAGATAAAACTAATTTTACAAAGCTAAGAAATTTTCTGGATATTATGGCTCAGTTTGTAAGCCATAATATCCAAAATATAAAAATTAACCATCAAAAAGAGTGAGAAAGGGGCACCTGGGTGGCTCAGTCAGATCAGCGTCACACTTTGGCTCAGGTCATGATCTTGTGGTCTGTGAGTTCGAGCCCCGCGTCGGGCTCTATGCTGACAGGTCAGAGCCTGGAACCTGCTTCAGATTCTGTGTCTCCCTCTCTCTACCCTCCCCTACTCACACTCTGTTTCTCTTTCACAAATAAATAAGCATTAAACAAAAAGAGTAAGACAGATTTTAGCTTGTCATGTTTACCATGATTTCCCATGCTCTTGCTTAACCTGACTGATTACAGTTATACTTTCCAAGAAAGATCATGACTATATATATATATATATAATCTCCATACCTGATTCCAGTGTGTTTCTGTTTGTAAGGAGGTCAGCGTAATGTCTCCAGGGTGAGGTTAAGAAACATTCTTGTCTTAAAGCTCCCTCCAGGTACTGTAAGAACGAAAGAAGGCTTTGTGACAAGGAAACAGGGCAGCTTTTATCAATAAGCCTCCACGAAAACCATAAGAATTGCTACCAAGAAGACTAGAACAAGACCCTAAAAGAATATAACAACCTGGAGTAAGAATTAATAGTTTTTCCTTTTAATACCAAACTGCCCATTGATTTCCTGTATGGCTTTCAACAAACACAGATTTCTGTTCCTCACTTGTCTCCTTTGTCAGTATAAACACACATGGAGTGAAGTGGGAATTATTTCCGTGGTGACTAGCTACAGAACTTAGCCACTAACATACCTTTTTCTGGAAATTTCTCTTCCCCCCCACTCCATCATCTGGCTCCTCCAGGAGACTCCACGGTCCAAGCCTCTGGCCATAGCTTCTTAGTCTAATACTCTGCCTCTAACTCACAATGGAATAGGAGCCCCAACAGCTAGATACTGGGATAGGGGGCCTAGAGAGTCAGCCTCTCTCTCTGTCTCTCTCTCTCATAGCTCGGAATCAAAAAGATATAAAACTTAGGACCTACCAGGATCCAGGTTTCTGCCAGGTAAGGGAACTCAGTCTATAGCAAGAAAGAGAAATAAAGCAGAAAACAGCAGAAGCAGAGAGAGAGCTCTGGAAATGGTCATTTCCTATTGAAATAGTTCTTAATGGATCACTGCAACCACGACCCTCCTCATGGCGTATTTTTATCATAAGATAGCCCAGGGTCCATCTGATAAATCTCTCCTTTTGCTTAAGCTAGTTTAGGAGGGTTTCTTAGAAGCCACAAAGGTCTAATTGATGCTCTATTCCTAGAACTACCATGAGAAACCACCAGAAGAGCTTCTTCAGCCTTTTGAGCGTCTGCCATACTAATAGAGGAAAGGAGATGGAATGTCACTGCAAAGAGATGTAGCCCTTTCTCATTCCACACACATGAACATGCATTAGAGGTGGTTCCCTAGACCTAGACCGACAAGCTACATGTACTGAAGGATAGTCATGCTACTTTTCTTCTTAAAGAATGTTCACCAAGTTAGCATTATACTTGCCTAGAAATGGAACTGTTTTATTTACTTTTATTTGTTTCATGTTTTTGTTTATTTTTGAGAGAGAGCAAGGGAGGGGCAGAGAGAGAGGGAGGCCGAGGATCTGAAGCAGGCTCTGTGCTGACAGAAGAGAGCCTCATGCGGGGCTTGAACTCACAAAACAGGAGATCATGACCCGAGCCCAAGTCAGATGCTTCACCAACGGAACCACCCAGGCTCCCTGAATTGGAACTGTTTTAAATACTCTGATGAATGGATAAAGAACTCTAATACCTTTCATTCTGTACATGTCCTAAGGTACATAATAAAATGTGTAAGTCGCACTTTTGACTGAAAATAATGGACAACTTGACTTCCAGGGGTTGTAACAAAGAGGGGTTTATCTTTCTGACGTAATAGGAAATCTAGAGGTAGGGTGCTTGGCACTGATCTGGAAATGACATGATGTCAGCACCAGCAGCTTATAGCCCTCTTAGCCTCCCATTCATGGTTCTCCCCTCCTGATCACAAGACGACTACTGAACCTCTAGAGCACATCCCCAGTCAAGGAAGAAAGGAGGCAGAAGGATCAATACCAGGCACATTCCCTGCTGTGTTTTAATCTGGAGAACAAAAACTATCCCAGAACTACCCCTACCCCTGGCCAACCCAATTGTGTTTTCCTGGCCAGTATTAGGTCACCGGGCCACTCTCCGCTTTAAAAGAGACTGCAATAGTGGGAAACAGGATCATCATGCTTGTTTAGACCCAAGCTTCCCAACTAGCGTGCTGTGTTGCATATGGCCAGTGGGTTACAGTTAAGCCACATAAAACGGTCATTTCTTGGTATAGCAAGGCCTTTCTGGCTGATGGCCTCTGGCTAGGCACATGGGGCCTTCCAGAACACCTCGTGGAGTGGTCTGAGAGGAGTGGTGTCCAGTGACATACTCTGAGGTCCCATCGGGTGGTAAGCATCTGGCACTTGCTGGCAACATGGTGAGGCTGGCCACGGAGGTACGCACTGGAGCCCGGCTGCAGGGTCCGCCATGGTGCATAAGGACAGTGGTCTGGGGCCTGCTGGAGAGGTTTTTATCCCAGGTATTCAAGAAAGAGATTGCACAGTGTGGTCATTAGGGGCTAGGAGTCAGGGAAGTCTAATAGGGGCTCCTGGCAGGACAACTCTGGTGGACTACCCTCAATTTCAGCCCTCCCCTGTACCAGAAACTTCTGTCCATGTGCAGTTGATGTCCCATTTTAGGAACAGCCAACCTACATGAGCCACATGCAACATGTTGTGGTCCAACATTTTCCTGTTCACAAAGTGCTTTCACACATTCCCATTTGTGTGTCCTGAAAATTACAGCTTCATCAGGATTTTTACCTACTTGGTGTGAACGGTTTAGATTTAAAATACCTTCACGTTATTAGATAAAACTTCAATATTGTATTTGTCAAAAGAATGTCAGGCTTAACAAGTCATTTCAACTATGACAAATTTTGAATTGTTAGAAATATGTTTCTAGGTTGTGTTGAGTCGCCAATTTGAGCAACATTGTGATGGCTTTCACGAATTTGAAGAGATCGTCAAAAAAGAAAAAAGACGCTGAGTGAGAAATTGTATTTAATCATTCCAGCCCTAAAATCTGATTATTAAAATTTAGGTTTGTGGTGGGGCGCCTGGGTGGCTCAGTCAGTTAAGCGTCTGACTTCGGCTCAGGTCATGATCTCATGGTCCGTGAGTTTGAGCCCTGCATTGGGCTCTGTGCTGACAGCTCAGAGCCTGGAGCCTGTTTCGGATTCTGTGTCTCCCCCCACCCCCCCCCACCTCTCTCTCTCTCTCCCTCTCTCTCTCTCTCTCTGCCCCTCCCCCACTTGAACTCTATGTCTGTCTCAAAATAAATGAACATTAAAAAAAATTTTTTTTTGGTTTGTGGTTGAAAGCTTGAGTTTCTCATTTTAAAACACTAGAAAATATTTTATTTGGAAGTTTTAACTAAATTTAAGAATTCATATCTTTCTAAATATTTTTATTTTTTTATCACAATTATATGATACAAAGAGAATGTAATAGATTCATTCTCTCCAAGCCCCATGATGCCTCCAAATCCCCTCCAGGTTAGCACAGAGTTCTGTGCAAATTTAATCATTTTCCATGTGTCAAGTCATGAAAAATGTTTGGAAGCACTGGCTGAGACCCCACCATCCATCCCCAGAGGTGGACAGGCCACCACCCTAAAGGCACGGAGGTCCTTTTTCGCATAGAAGCCTGGGAGCCCAGCGGCATCTGCCACAATGTAAGTTTCCATTGTATTCATTTCAAGACATTGAGTAATTGTGTGCTTATTTCCTTAGCTCTCCTTTGAAGGTATGCTAAGACTTGGCCCCCAGTACAAAGTAATTAAGTGAAGCCTCTCCAGGCGGGGCTCCCTTCTCCAGATGTCTTGTGGTATGGTTCAATTACCTTAATAACAACATTACCAAATAACTCCATTTTGAACAGATTTTTTTTTTTTTTTTTTTTTTTTTTTTTTTTTTTGGCCAGGCATAAGCCAAGCACTCTAGCTGAACTGGGGTGGCCACACTGTTTCCTATCGTTCCTTTGCCATCTCCAGCCTCTGAGAATAAAGACTTTCAAGAGGAACATGTCTTGTGCAAACCATTCTTTCTGCCCTTTCCTGGCGGGGGGGGGACCCGAGTCTGCCTTGATCCCCTCAAATTTGGTATTATCTACGGTTCTCCCTTCCTCTTACTTTTCTAGCTTTGATTTAATTTGTCAAGCATCGATTTAGCACTGACTGTGCCGTAGTATGGAGAGGACAGAGGTGATTTAACCTAGTGCTGGCCCAGGATACCCAGGGTTGATGTACTGAAACTGGACAGACAAAAGGCCGACAATATTTGGATTACATTCTGGGAAGGTGATCTGTCTAGTGTGGCAGGGAAAAAAAAAAGAGGAGGGAAGATAGACTGAGAGGCAAGTTGGTGAAGGACTAAACAATTTAAACTTTAAGCAAGAGACAACAGGAAGCCTTCAAAGACTTTGAGGCCAAGTGTGGTTTGAGAAAGCAATATGCCGTGTTATAATGCTTCCCAGCTTACAAAGTGCCTTCATACATCCCCATTCATGAGTTCCTTAATTTTCATCAAATTAATTATGAGTGAGTATGAAGAAAGTTACCGCTAGAGGAATGTTGTCACAGTCAGGCACAAGCTCTCAGAAGAGCAAGACTGAGTACGGGCTCTGGTGTCAAACAGCCTGGATTTGCAGCTGGCTCTACTGCCTTCTAGCTCTCCGAACCTCTTAACCTCTCAGTGCCTCAGTTTCCTAATACGCAAAATAAAAATAATAACAGCATCCACTTCGGCGAGTTACCGTGAAGATTAAATGACAGAATACATAAATACACACACGAAGTCTTGAGAATGATGTTTTGTGTATACATTCTAAAAAAACTTATCTATCATTACCTTGTGATACTATTTTCAATCCCCGGATTAATAATATTCTACATATATATTGCATATATACGTAGTTTACACACATACACACGTGCACGTATAATATCCCTGACTAGAGGGGTGCCTGGGTGGCTCAGTCGGTGGAGCGTCCGACTTCGGGTCAGGTCATGATCTCACGGTTCGTGCGTTCGAGCCCCACAACAGGCTCTGTGCTGACAGCTTAGAGCCTGGAGCCTGTTTCAGATTCTGTGTCTCCCTCTCTTTCTGCCCTTCCCATGCTCATTCTCTGTCTCTCTCTCTCAAAAATAAATAAACGTTAAAAAAAATTAAAAAAAAATTTCCCTAGCTAGTTTTAAAATTCATAAGAAGAGAATGGTCTGTCATGTTCCAATGTTAACTATAGCACTTGACATACACTAGCCTCTCAATTAATATTTGTTTAACAAATAAAATGTGGATGAGACAATGTTATGCATTCACCCAACTTTTTGTATTTTATCCTGGGCAGTTACAGGGGACCATGTTTCTTGCAGAAGCAAGAAGTAAACTTCCATTTTGTTAATCCACTAAGATTGTTTTCTAATAGCAGTTAACCTAATTTGACTAATGCGAAAGGAAGAAAGGAAGGGGAGAAGGAAGGGAGGGAGGGAGGCACATTCACTTTCATGCTTTTGTCTAATAGGAATAAGCAATACTCGCAAAGCAGGACTCAGAACTAGAAGAAGCCTTCAGAGAACAGCTAGGTTAACTTCCTCATTGTGCAATAAGGAATCAGAGGCCAGATGTGGTAAAATGACTCATTCAAGGTCACAAACCTGAAAGTGGACACCGGACTCCTGATTTCCAGACCAGTGTTTTGTTTTATCTTGTTTTGTTTTTCCTATTGGCCCTATTGGTTTCTTATGCCATTTTTCCTAGGAAGTGACTATATTTTTGTCCCCCAAGCTGAGTCCATATGAACAACAAAATAAGGAAATTCTCTTTTAAAAATGAAACAGGAAAGGGAGAGAAGGTGACATTTAACTAGAAGTCAAAGGTAAATTAATACTGATTACCTGTTGATTTTTTTTTTAGTTCATTCAAATGAAAACCTTCCAACATTGTCCCAGCTATGCAGCCTGATCTGTGTGCCTGGGTAAGCTGCCTGCCTCTCAAATTCCAGGCACTTTGGACCAGGAGGTCCAGTTACTACAATAATAGTCTCTAAATCCAAACACTGTGCATTAAACATTAATGATGGCATGATAATACTTAATTGTGCCTGAGCCACTTCTTGACTAAATCATAATAGCATTAACTAATAAGAGAGTAAAATATTTAGATTTTGGCTAGAGAGTTTCCAAAACCAATCCCCCAAAGTCACTTAGTTTTATTTATTTTTAAAACAACTCTAAAGCTCTTCTGAACAGTAAAGTACAGAGCAAATACATCAGGGACAATAAAAATAAAAATTGCAAATGAATAAAGCTTCGAGGAACATTTTTTTAAGTGCACAAATCCCACGAGCCAGTACAATGGACTTGAAGTCAGCATTTCTAGGCCTGGACTCTGCTTCTGTCATTGACTGTTTAACCTGGCAAATCAACCTCTCAAGGCCTCGGTTCCTGCATCTATAAAATCAGGACAATTTATATCTCATGAGGTGTTTATGAGACACTACAAGAAGGCCAACACAGTGCTTAGGAAATATTTGTTTTCCAAAAGTGAGGAAAAGACTTCAGACTAAGAAACTTGAACTTGGCCTATACTAGCCGCAAAACCTAATTACCGAATATGGTGACGGGAGGAAAAGCTCGTGAAAGTTGCAAATTTCATGAAAGCGGCCAGATCTATTTTTGCCTAACGTGGATGGGGGGATTCTGACGGGATCAGATGGAAGAAAGCTTAATCTGATCATCCTGATTCTTGCCACACCATTGCCATTATACCAGCAATATTTCTTCATTTGCTCGTTCACTGGCCAATAAAACACTCTCTTTCAGGCTTCACCTAAACAAATTCCGCTTGCCTCTGAGGTTTTCTCCTGGGTTATGGCCAACCTGAGAACCTAGCTAGATTGGTATCCTCACTGGGGCCTAAATGCATACAGTGCTCAATAAAAATTTTTTCAACTGTCCTGCCCAGCAACTCACTGGGGTTGGATATACCTCAGGTATTGAAAAGGATGGAACTTAGGTAAATGAAGCAAGCTGAGCGCCATGTAAAAAGAACCACCTGGTATTATCCATTCCCTAGGCTAGAGGCCACTGGTGAATCAAAGACAGCCATGGGGTTCACCACCTGCTTCGTCCTATTTCAGCTGTGGCCCAGAATCAAGGGGAAGGCCCAAAAACCCAGAGTCGATTCCAAAACCCAGAAACCAGTTAAGCCAAGATTCATTTGAAAAGTGAAGTCAAACGAACACTTCAGCGCAGGAAGATGATGCCTGTCTTAGAGAGACATGTGAAAATGAACAAAGGAGAGCGTTTGCTCAACAGTCTCCAGCTGTGAACTAGGCAGTACCGGGATCGCTTACACAAAGGGAGAAAAACATAACTCCACTGGCTTAGCATGTAGTTGTAGTTACACAAGCCAACCAAACGCCAATGGCAGGGCTATAAGGTAAGAGGAAAAATCAGAAAAAAGCAACCTGCTGCTTTAAGGCTTTGCCCTGCATGACTGGACTGGTGCAAGGCCGTGAAGCCCGCCCTGGTGAACGCCCACATTGGTATCACCTGGGAACTGATTAGAAATGCAGACTTTCAGGGCCCACCCCAACCCTAATGAACCAGAATCTGCATTGTAACAAGACACCCGGGTCACTGATGATCGGTTAGAGTTCAAAAAATGCTCTTATACATAGGTTTTGTCCACCAGGTAGCCTCAGTGTGGAGACCTTGGTCATGAAAGTAATGGGAAAGGAACCAAAGGGTCTAAGAAGACCACATGTATTCACTAGTGCAGGTAAAGGTTTCATTCACACAGAGCCCCCACTGCTCACTTCTAATTCAGCCTTGCTCTGCTCCTTTTCTACTCTGCACCTGAACGCTCGCGTCAGACCTCCCTTTCATCCAGGAACGCTGCTTGGTTCTAACTTTGGCCTCCCGTCTACATCAGGGGAAATATCATCCATCCCGAATGCCTACTTTACATTTGTAAAGCAGCAAATTCATTCTGCTGATAGATAAAACTCACAAATAGGAATTTCAACAGTCAAGCCCTTTTCCCAGGAATAGAATCCAATGTTTGAAGTTACATCACTCCACCATGTTTTCTTTATTATTTCTTTATTTTTAACTGAGATGTATTTGATTTATACTATTGTGAAATTCAAATTTTTTAAAACATTTATTTCTGAGAGAGACAGAGACAGAGCACGAATAGGAGAGAGCCAGAGAAAGAGGCAGGCACAGAATCCGAAGCAGGCTCCAGGCTCTGAGCTGTCAGCACGGAGCCCGATGAGGGGCTCGAACCCACGAACTGTGAGATCGTGACCTGAGCCAAAGCTGGACGCTGAACCAACTGAGCCACCCAGGGGCGCCCCCACCGTTGTGTAAATTTAATGTGGGCAGCATGTGGATTTGACACATTTATATATTGTAATACGGTTGCCATTGTAGCACCTCCCTCAGGTCACATAATTATCTTTTCGTTTTAGTGGTGGGGGTAATTAAGATCCAGTCTCTTAGCAAGTTTGATGATCATGGTACCATATTGTCTGTATTCACCATGCTGTGCATTAGATCTCCAGGACTTACTAACACACTAGTTAAGTGTTTGAACCCTTAAGCTACATCTTCCCTCTGCCCCCCACCACCCAGCCCCTCATAACCACCATTCTATTCTGTTTTCAGAGGAGCCTGGCTTGGTTAGATTCCACATATAAGTGACATCATACGGTATTCGTCTTCCTCTGTCTGACCGACCTCACGTCCCATAATGTCTTCAAGGTTTATCCATGTTGTTGCAAATACTCTACCACTACTCTGCTTAAAGGCACTAGTGAAGAGTCTCCTTTCTCATAGAAATCAAGTAGTTTTCTGATTAATCGAAAACTGGAAGAGGTTGCATTATTTTGAGTCCATCAGTTATCCTGACAGAAAAGCTTCCATTCAGCCCGTTGGACTAACATTGCTAAGAGATCTTAGCAGCAAGCAGTACCTTAAAATCTACAAGAAATGCAAAATCTCAGGCCCCATCCTAGACTTTTTAACCCAGACACTCTGGGAGTAAGGCCCAGCAATCTGTGTCTTAACAAGCCTTCAAGGTGACTTGGATGCCCACTCAGATTTAAAAATTACTGATTTGGGGAGTGCCCAGGTGGCTCAGTCGGTTAAGCATCCAACTCTAGATTTCTCACGGTTCATCAGTTCAAGACCCATGTCGGGCTCTGTGCTGACAGTGCGGAGCCTGCTTGGTATTCTCTCTCTGTCCCTCTCTCTCTCTGTGCTCCTTCCCTGCTCTCTCTCTCTCTCTCTCTGTCTCTCAAAATAAATAAATAAACTTTAAAAATATTTTTAGGGGCACCTGGGTGGCGCAGTCAGTTAAGTGTCCGACTTCAGCTCAGGTCACGATCTCGCGGTCCGTGAGTTTGAGCCCCGCGTCGGGCTCTGGGCTGATGGCTCAGAGCCTGGAGCCTGTTTCCGATTCTGTGTCTCCCTCTCTCTCTGCCCCTCGCCCGTTCATGCTCTGTCTCTCTCTGTCTCAAAAATAAATAAACGTTAAAAAAAAATTTTTTTTTAATATTTAAAAAAAATTACTGATTTGGGGCACCTGGGTGACTCAGTTAAGCATCCAACTGGCTCAGGTCATGATCTTGCAGTCCGTGGGTTCCAACAGCTCAGAGCCTGGGCCCCGCTTCGGTTCTGTGTCTCCCTTTCTCTGGCCCTGCCCCTCTCATGCTCTGTCTCTCTCTCTCTCAAAAGTAAATACACACTTAAAAATTAAAAATAAATAAATAAACAACCATTAAAACATTTAAAAATTACTGATTTAAGGACAGATTGACCGATCAGGAAGACAGTTTAGGCCAAGAGAGCCAAGGAGCTTCCATAGGAAAATCTAAAACATATTTATGGCAAGTATTTCCAATAGGATCATGAGACTCAGAGCCAGTCAGTCAAAGGCAAAACTTGAGGATCTCATTGTTTAAAGAGTCAGGTGGAAATATTGTTTCTTAGAATAATTATAATTGGTTGGAAACACTGAAATATTTATATGAGAACGTTTTCAAAGCAGACACTGTTTTTAAATCAGCTGGCAGGCTAGAAAAAAACCTAAAAGGAGCCTGACAATTGCTCTGGTGGTGCTGCTTCTCTTCTTTAAAGATTTTAGAAAAACGTTCTGCTCCTGGGTCATTTCATTTTATTCTTGTTAACTTATAGCTTCAGATTACAAAACACTTAATAATCAAATAGAGAGGCTCTTTTTCATCCTATAGTGCCTTCTGCCTTTCAGCTAATGGACAAATTTCCACTCTGCTTCCAAGCGTTCACTTATTATAAGAAGCACTTGAACTCCATTTTGGTATGCAAACAGCCAAATCATGCAATTAGCCCATGCCTGGTTCTCCAGAACCAGTGGGCTGCATAGACACAGGTCAGGACCGTGTGGTTTTATGTTCAGGAGTCAATTATACTAGCTAAGGGAGATGCACTTAAGTAAAGTGCACTAGGGCTTTAATAGCTATCTTTACGATACAGGGAAAGCCACTGTCTTTATACCTGCAGTCTTGTTATCAACTTAATCAAATTTTTAATATCAGAATGTGGATTACAGTTATGTCACTTAGTACAGGCCAAGACCCTTCCTTCCTCCCTCCTCAGTAGGTTCCGCAGGCCACACAATGCCATGTTATGAAAACTACCCTTTAAACCTGATAAAATATTTAAGACATGTGTCCTGATAGTGTTATGTAAGCAAATACGAAGAAGAATCCAGTCGTTGGTGAACCTGATCAGGCCAGTCTCCAAGGACCGGGAAAATAATCTAGCCATGGCTGCAGTGCTGATATGCAAGGAGAGATTCCCAAGGTGTGGATTCCTGCAAGATCAGAGCCCAAATACCCTACACACTTCTTGAAAAGTGATTCCTTAATTGTCGCTTATTACTTTAACTAGGTTCAAGAGTCACTGAATCTGGGGACTTCAGTTAAGAAAGATTAAGTATTTGTGCCTATGGCATTGAAATCATAGGAAAAGGCAAAGGACAGGTGATCTTGAATGCAGGACAAAGACTATACATATACATGTAATATACATATAATATACATATAATATACATATACATATACAAGTAATATGCAAGTAATATACAAGTATATGTACATATACATATAACATACAAGTATGTGTTCAGTAACAATTTGCTGCACATGCTAATAAATGCTAATAAATGGATGCATGGTTGGCACAAGAACAGACAGTCAGATCAATGGAACAGAATAGAGAACCCAGAAATGGACCCACAAACGTATGGCCAACTCATCTTCGGCAAAGC
This sequence comes from Prionailurus bengalensis, assembly GCF_016509475.1. Lineage (NCBI taxonomy): Eukaryota > Metazoa > Chordata > Mammalia > Carnivora > Felidae > Prionailurus > Prionailurus bengalensis. The sequence continues at coordinate 119,972,243 of NC_057348.1, forward strand.
AGGAAAGAATATCCAATGGAATAAAGACAGTCTCTTCAGCAAGTGGTGCTGGGAAAACTGGACAGCGACATGCAGAAGAATGAACCTGGGCCACTTTCTTACACCATACACAAAAATAAACTCAAAATGGATGAAAGTTCTCAATGTAAGACAGGAAGCCATCAAAATCCTCGAGGAGAAAGCAGGCAAAACCTTCTTTGATCTTGGCCGCAGCAACTTCTTACTCAACACGTCTCCGGAGGCAAGGGAAACCAAAGCAAAAAATGAACTACTGGGACCTCATCAAAATAAAAAGCTTCTGCACAGTGAAGGAAACAATCAGCAAAACTAAAAGGCAAGTGACAGAATGGGAGAAGATATTTGCAAATGACATATCAGATAAAGGGTTAGTATCCAAAATCTATAAAGAACTTATCCAACTCAACACCCAAAAAACAAATGATCCAGTGAAGAAATGGGCAAAAGACATGAATAGACACTTTTCCAAAGAAGACATCCAGATGGCCAACCGACACATGAAAAAATGCTCCACGTCACTCATCATCAGGGAAACACACATCAAAACCACCATGAGATACTGCCTCACACCTGTCAGAATGGCTAACATGAACAACTCTGGCAACGACAGATGCTGGCGAGGATGTGGAGAAAGAGGATCTCTTTTGCATTGTTGGTGGCAATGCAAGCTGGTGTAGCCACTCTGGAAAACAGTATGGAGGTTCTTCAAAAAACTAAAAATAGAACTACCCTACGGCCCACCAATTGCACTACTAGGCACTTATTCATGGGATACAGGTGTGCTGTTTCGAAAGGACCCATGCACCCCCATGTTTATAGCAGCACTATCAACAATAGCCAAAATATGGAAAGAGCCCAAATGTCCATCGATGGATGAATGGATAAAGAAGATGTGGTATATATATACAATGGAGTATTACTTGGCAATCAAAAAGAATGAAATCTTGCCATTTGCAACTACGTGGATGGAACTGGAGGGTATTATGCTAAGAAAAATTAGTCAGAGAAAGACAAATATCATATGACTTCACTCATATGAGGAATTTAAGAGACAAAACAGATGAACATAAGGGAAGGGAAATTAAAATAAGATAAAAACAGGGAGGGGGACAAAACAGAAGAGACTCATAAATATGGAGAACAAACTGAGGGTTACTGGAGGGGTTGTGGGAGGGGGGATGGGCTAAATGGGTAAGGGGCACTAAGGAATCTACTCCTGAAATCATTGCTTCACGATATGCTAACTAATTTGGATGTAAATTTTAAAAAATGAAAAATAAATTTAAAAAAAAGAAAAAAGAAAAATAAATAAATGAATGCATGGATGTTCACACTTTTTCCTCCTGATTGTCCATCTCAGGCCGGCTTGGTGCCATGGGGCCCCTGTACAGGTCTTCTATGCCTTCACCCCCCAGCTCTAATTAGCAAACCCTGGCAATTTTGCCTTCATAATAAACCTTGAATCTGCCTCCTCTTTGCTATGCTCTCTTCCTTTTTGTAGAATCTCAGTATCTCTGGGCTGAGTTACTACAATACCCTGCTCACTGGTCTCCCCTGCTTGCCCCTTCCAAACCAGGGGACTCCTCACATCCTCCCTCCTTGCCCTGCCTACCCCCACCCCGCCCCGGCGTGCACACACATGCTCACACACACACTCCTGCCCCAAGTCATATAACTTCAGTGGCCCTTCATTACATGCCAGGCAAAGTCCAGATTTAGTAACTCGGTGCCTGCAGATGTGATCGCACAGTGTCACCGGAACTACCTTTCCTTCTCTCGCTCTACACTCTCTATAGCCTCTTCCCCACCCTCACCCTCTGCCCCCACACCATCCCAGTGATGCTGCTCCACACACAGGGCCTGCACCTTCTCCCTGGACGGCTGTTCATACAGTTCCCTCTGCCAGGAATCCTGCCACTGGCTCCCTTGCCCCAAGGGAGCCTGCCAAACTCACTCATCCTCTGAGCCTGGGCCCACTGCCCATACTTCCAGAAAGCCTTTCCGAGATATTGCCAACTAAAATGCATCCACCCATCTACTCTACTTGCACAGTGCTTTATCTTGTCCTATTGTAGCACATTTCACAGCCTGCTTCATATCAATATTTATATGTGTGTTTCTCTCTCCCACCAGATTGTGGCATTTATGAGATCAGCCTCGCACCTTACTCGTTTCTATGATCCCTTACAACTTAGCGTACAGCTTAGCACTGAGAAAGAGCTCAGAAATGTTTTTGAATATATGTCATTAATTTCTGTGTCAGAGCTATACATATTCTCTCTCCTCTCTCTCCCTCTCTTTCTCTCTCTCTCTCTCTCTCTCTCTCTCTCTCTCACACACACACACACACACACACACACACACAGCTGCCCCAGCTCAAAATGAAAATCTTACCTAAGGACCCTGAGACCCAGATGCAAGAATATTTTGTCTAACTATGCACAGCCTATGGACTTCACTCTTGTCATATAGCTTCTCTGGCATGTGATGAACACGTAAGGTGCAAGCTCCCTGGAAAGCACGTGTGTACGAGAATGCACAGCACAGCTGCACAGCTCCTGGCCGTCTCCTTGATGACTGCACCGACTTGGCACTGGGAGAACCATCCCTCCAGGAGCCCAGCCGAGCTCTCTGCCCCCAAACCACAGGGATGTGGTCCTTCAGGCAGTCGAACAGGGCTCCCTGTTTGTGCCACCATCCCTTTGATTAGGTGGGGCCACTTTCTCCCAAATCTGACATTTTCTGACTCACACGCAATGGGTGGCCCTAGAGCTGACAGTCTTTGCCAGGTAAGCCTTCAGATAAGCTGAAGTTGAAAGGAGCTTCCTGAGTCTCCTATTGGATCGGATCCACTTGTGACGCCACAGATGCTCTGCTCAGAGCGGACTGCCAACGTGCCCTTGGGATCCGGCCATTCTAATCTCTTTCCCAACCGGGGAGCACAAACTTTGTCTACATTTGCCCCTAATTTAGCAAGTAAGCTATTCATTCTAGACAGTAGGCAAGTCTCAAAGCTGATAAACAAAGAAAAAGGTGATAAACAAATGCGATTAAGACATCAAAAATTACATTAGAATTCTCTGAGCAAAAAAAAAACATCATTCAATCTAAAGGGGAGAGGGAGTCATTGGAGCGCTGAGCATGGAATTTTAAAATTACTAAATACAAGACCAAAAATATTTGTTTCCATATTTTCCCTACTCCTGTTTTGAGGTGGAGAAAATTTTTTCTCTTCCAGATCATTTCCTCCTGAGAGGTTGTACTTGGGAGGCAGAGTGGTTCTAATTCTTTGATGGGTAAGAACTGTTGAAGAGAGTGTTTAATCAAATCCTATTTTCTGGAAATAAATAGGCTAGTTAGCTGCTATTCACCACTCATCTACTTCTTTTTTTTTTAATTTTTTTTTTTAACGTTTATTTATTTTTGAGACAGAGAGAGACAGAGCATGAACAGGGGAGGGGCCGAGAGAGAGGGAGACACAGAATCTGAAACGGGCTCCAGGCTCTGAGCTGTCAGCACAGAGCCCGACGCGGGGCTCGAACTCACGGACCGTGATTTCATGACCTGAGCCGAAGTCGGACGCTTAACCGACTGAGCCACCCAGGCGCCCCCATCCACTTCTCTCTTATCCGTGGTATTATCAGTTGAAGAAGATGTGGGTTTGGTTCACCCCCAATTCCAACTAGGAAAATCTTCCTGGCATTATCCTTGGGTTTTTCTTTCATTGGTAAAATGTATTTGGAAAAAAAAATTTATAAATAAAATACTCCATAATATGACCTAGATTTAAGGAGGGTTAGAGTAGTTCTATTTTCCTGCAACAAAGCTGTAATGTTTATTAGTATTATCAAAGTAATACTTTAAGCAGTTTTTCTTTCTGTCTCTGTCTGTCTCACTCTTGATAGATAGATAGATGATAGATAGAGGATAGATAGATGATAGATATGATAGATAGATGATAGATAGATAGATAGATAGATAGATAATAGATAGATATGATAGACAGATGGATAGATACATACATACATACATACAGGAAAGATAGAGATATACATACACACACAAATACATATATGTCATTACATTTAAGTCCCCAGAGGTTTCAGAAGCAAAAAATGTTTACTCTGGATCCACTCAAGAGGTTTGGGGGGATCCACATATGCCAATGGTCTGAACAATAGAAGGAACCCATCTGGGTCTATCCTCACTGCAGCCATATTCATGAATGAGCTGTCCCCAGGAGCCAATGTAGTGAAAATGAAGGTGAAAGATGGCCAGCTGAAGCTGGTTCTCCCTGCTTTAATAGCTTCTACATCCCCACCTCTGCATCGGAAAACACAGGTTCTCCATGCTGCTCCTACAAAATAAAACACTCCTATTAGGCAAACCGTGCTTCCATTTCTAGTCTATACTCTTTCCTCAACCGACACGAATGAACTTCCAGGGCCAAGCTCCTGGAGTCAGGGTGACATTTATTCACTTAATAAGTCAATCAATAGAATTCGAAAAGAACACTCAGTTCTCAATTATGGTGATAAATAAGACACAACTTCTGCCTCAATTCACAGTCCATCAGTGAGGATGGACAGGTAGCACCAGAACAGGGTGACAGGTGATGTAATGGAAGTGACATCAGTGCTGGAGCCCTGAAGGAGGCATGGAAGACTGCCTGGTGGGCTTCAGAGAGGAGGTGACCTGCATGGAGATTCCCAATGGACACAGACTGAAAATTTAAGAAAGAAATGCATCCTTGGATATCAGAGTAGAAAACGAAGACTTCATAGGTGATATGTTTACAACAAAACTTTCTTTAAACATTTTTTAAATGTGTATTTCTTTTTGAGAGAGAGACAGGGTGCAAGCAGGGGAGGGACAGAGAGAGAGGGAGACCCAGACTCCAAAGTAGGCTCCAGGCTCTGAGCTGTCAGCACAGAGCCCGATGCGGGATTTGAACCCGTGAACCGTGAGATCACGCCCTGAGCCAAAGTTAGACGCTTAACCAATTAGCCACCCGGGCGCCCCTACAATAAAATTTTCTTCAGCAGAGCTGTCAGAGTTTTGTTTCTTACTGTTACATAGTTTCTAAAAATGACGGTATCCCACATACCCTTCTGCAGTGTGACCTTGTCCATCTCCCATTAAGAGAAGGGGTCTGTGTCTTCAGCCCTTAAATGTGAGTGGGCCCTGTGACTGCTTTCACCAGTCAACTTCTCGTGGGCGTACCAGTGAAATCATCAGAGGTCTTCCCTAGCCTGGCTGCTTTCACTTCTTGCCTCTTGGAAGCCAATCCCCAAGTAAGGAGTGTGCCTACTCTGAGACCACCATACTGGGAAGAGGTCAAGCCACATGAAGAAGGCTTAGCAGAAGAGATGTCAATGCGTAGAGGGAGAGAGAGAGAACAAGAGGGAAAAGAAGGAGGAGAGGGAGAAGGAGAAGAAAGAGGAGGAGGAGGAGGAAGGAGAGGGAGGAGAACGGAGGGGGAGGAGGAGAGAGGCTGAGAAGCACAGAGGTACAAGATACACGGATGTAGTCACCTTGGAAAGGGTCTCCAGTCCCAGCAGGCCCAGCTGACTTCTGTGAATCAGAGAGGAACTGCCCAGCCTATGCCTTCCTGCATGCCTGACCCACAAAATTGTGAACAAAATAAAATGGTTGGTTTAAGCCACTAAGTCTGGGGACAGTTTGTTGGTGCAGCGGAACGCTTACCAAAACACAGAGGTCCCACAGTGGTACGCGATGCTAAGGGAAATAGAATCCTAACATGACTTACGATGTCATTTCATTAGCCCGTATGTATTGAGATAAAAGGGAAACCGAAGTCCCTTCGTGTTCTCTTCTGTTTTGTGCGTACTTCTATTGCTGGGCTGGGACTGATCTTCTCCCTTTATAGAAGTCAAAGGCAAACAATAGGGCAATTCATAATATTCCTTCATAATGCTTAAGAGATCTTTTGTGGAAGCTGTGGAAGCTCCCAGGGTGTTGTCTTCCCTACATAAGGAAACCGACCTCTAAGTAAGGAGCTGTTTAAGTATTAGCCTGTCACACAATGGAGAAAACACTCTTTGTCCATTTTTCCTCTTTTCTATAAACTCCAAAGGTATACTCACACAAAGATTAATAGAGACTTTGGTCTTCATCACTCATGGACCTCAGAACATGATTACCTGCTTTGAAGGCTTTTAAAATCTCCCAGAAAACAATGTAACATTTCACTGCACTGCAGGAAAAGACTCACTCAAGTTTTTATTCATGGTTAATATGAAAGAGGAGGAAAAAAAAAATCTGTCAAGGGCATTGAGTTTTACATTAAAAAGGGAATACTTAGTCTTAGAAATACCATAATAGGCTAGAATCACTTGCTTTGTGACTAGGGGTCCACACCTCTCACCAAAAACTGAGGGGCCACACAGAGCTTTCCAAAATACAATGAACTCACTCAAACATTATGAATGCAGTAAGGTATATCCAATAGTTCAGCCTTATTGCTTCTCTCCCTGTTCCCAGCCACCCCCAGCCCCAGCTTTGAGCCCTGGATTCATGGACTCTGATTTCATTCCACTTGGAAATTAGCAAATGGTGAGACTGATCAAAAAACTTGTCATCAGGCAGGACCTTTGTGAAATGGCTCTTTAATTAGCCATTTCATATTTTGTTATTTCTTTAGCGATTCATGTTAAAAATATGTTCCATGGATGCCAGCCTGCAGGAACGCAAAGCGCCCTTGTCACTCAGCAGTAATTCAGTGAAATAATAAATAATCGCATCAGCAGCCCTGGCCTCCAGCATTAGTTCGTCCCCCCATACCCCCCGAGGCCATGTGGCCAGGCTCTCCACCCCAGACATCAAGCTCTGTGGTAAGCACAGAGAGGTCACCACAAACAAGAGAGGGATTTTGCCCCCCCAGGAGGCTTCTCTCCGCAAAGAGAGAAGGACTGTGGGTATGTCTCCTGAATCTGAGGTCACCCAGGGTCTGGGTGTAAAAGGCTGACTTCTTTGACACGTTGTTATCACAAGCAGCATATCTCTTGAGTGAAATTTCAGGAATGGAAGTTCCTCAGGGAAAGATGCCATTTCATCCACTAAGCCAGATCAGCTGGAACTGGAAGGCAATGGCTTACGTCTGCGGAACAGCTTGGACCAGGACCTTGTGTTCTGTCAGCTTTTAGGTGGGGTCCACCCACTGGCTCTCGCCAAGATTTCAGCCGGGTCCTAGCCCCACCCTGGCCCAATGGATTCTCCTCACGGACCATCTCAAGAAAGAAACAGTAACTTCCCCTAAGTGGCTCACCCCTCCTCATCTATGTTAGAAAAAGAGTAGGGATCTATCAAAATATGACAGAGGAAGATGTTATTCAGGCAACCCTAGGCTATAATCATAATGTTCATGAGAGTAAGCCAAATGTGGCTTTACATACGAGGCAGTCTGTTGGCAGGAGATGATGGAGATAAAAAGCAGCAAGGCAGAGATTCTGGCCTCCTCCCCAACCATGCAGAAGGCCAGGTTTTCATTTAGGACTGAGGGTTTTAATTCAGTCTATAAATGGAGATGACAAAGAAATAAGAAAAATCTACAGCAGCATTAGAATCTATGTTCACTCAGGAACACTCAGAAACACTCCTGTTCATTCTAGAACCTTCTAGAACAATGAACAGAGAACCCTGATTAGAGATTCCCACTCCACCCCCCCCACACACACACACCTTTTTTTCTACCCTCCTTTTTCTGCCCCCAGGGAATGGGTCTTGGATGTTTTTTACTTCACAGATTTCTAGATAATGTCAGTCCCTTGATCTAGCAGCCATATGTGAATTAAAATGGAGACCACCACTGAAAAATCACATCTTGGGTGACAGGAAATGAGCAGAAAGGATAGAGCTGAGGAACACAGTTCTGTTTTTCCTTCAAGGTCCTGGGGGATGAAATAAAGAATAAAGGCAGTTAGTGAAATGTTCTAGTCATTTACTTTTCTTTTTGCTTTCTTGATTCCTTAAGCAATAATCTTGTGCTTTGGACATCTAAAAAACATCCATCCTTTTTAAAAGTCCACTGTATCCATTAGGTACCATTTCTAAAGAGACAGTAGGTTTTTCTTAACTTCTCTTAAACTTGGTCAGTGCTGCCTATGTAACAAAGTAATTGATTTTAGAAATAGATATTTTTTCTCATAGCAATATGAAGTCATCGAAATTTTAAATTGACAGTATTTTTTTGATTATTCGGTATAAGTGTGCTGAAAGCCATTGCTTTCTACACAGGCAAAATGTCTTATTCCCAGACTCATAAGGAATACCAGCAGAATCCACATGTTCTATGATTTTTCTTCCTGATGCTCTGAACATTAAAGAAACGAAATTCACTTCACAAGTATACATCTTAGGGAGCAGATCCTTAGAAACATCTAGGAAAGCAGAATCAGGATGTGACCACAAATGGCCTCTTGATTGTGTATATGGGGTTTTTAAAACTAGTTCTTTCTAAGGAGATACAAAAAACAAAGTCACTTTTTAAATTGTATTTCAGGGGCGCCTGGGTGGCTCAGTCAGTTAAGTGTTTGACTTCAGGTCAGGTCATGATCTCGTGGTTCCTGAACTTGAGTCTCTGTGCTGATGGCTCGGCGGCTAGAACCTGCTTCAGATTCTGTGTCTCCCTCTTCTCTGTCTCCTCTCTGCTACACTCTGGCTCTCTCTCTCAAATAAAAATAAAATAAAATAAAATAAATGTTTTTTAATTGTATTTCATACATAGCAGCCAACCAACAATCTAACAAACCCTGAAAAGAACATAAATGGTTAATGACAGAAAGTTGATTGGATTAATTTTGTTATATTTACACGGTGTGATGCTTTAAAGTGCATTGAGAATAGCGATGGCATCTGTACTTATCTGTATCAAAAGATGCTCATGATATATTGCTAAGTGAAAAAGTCGGTTAGATTATATAGCATAAATGCACATTTTGGGTTTTATGTTTTTAACTTTTATTTATTTTTGAGAGACAGAGCATGAGCGGAGGAAGGGCAGAGAGAGAGAAGGAGACATGGAATCTGAGGCAGGCTGTGGGCTGTCAGCACAGAGCCCAACACGGGGCTTGAACTCACAGACTGTGAGATCATGACCTGAGCTGAAGTCAGACATAACCGACTGAGCCACCCAGGCACCCCACACATTTTGGTTTTTAAAAGGTATATGAATATCCATAGAAAAATATCTGGACAAACATGTCAAAATAGTGAATACGTCAAAATGGTACCCATGCTGATCTCTGAGTGTTTGACAGAATTACAATGGACTTTTATTTTCTTCTTTAAACTTTCCTTTATGGTATGACTTCATTTTAATTTAGAACATCTATTACTTTGTATTAAAATGATATTTTCTTTTTTTTTTCTTTTTTTTTTTAACGTTTATTTATTTTTGAGATAGAGAGAGACAGAGCATGAACGGGGGAGGGTCAGAGAGAGGGAGACACAGAATCTGAAACGGGCTCCAGGCTCTGAGCTGTCAGCACAGAGCCTGACGCGGGGCTCGAACCCACGAACTGTGAGATCATGACCTGTCGCTTAACCGACTGAGCCACCCAGGCGCCCCTAAAATGATATTTTCAATTAAAATTTTTTTTCTTAAAAGGTGGACTTTTAGCACAATTTTAAACTGTGTTAGCTCATGCTGTCACTTAATGCTGAAGATCCTGAGCTGTCTATAAAGCTGTCTGCCCTCAAAGACACTTGTAAAGGGGAAGACAGTGCAAAACAGCTGGTAAAGGTGATGAAGTCACGTTCAAGATATAAAGCTGGCATAAAAGAATGGCTAGACCACATATCCGGGATGTTTTAAAATTCTCAACCTAAACAGTTTTGGAAATGTTTTAGAAATGTTTCATTAATTCAAATGCCACAAATTTGGAATTTGTAAAAAAGTAGTTTGTCACTCAGTAGAGTATCTTTTGAGGGGCACTTGGGTGACTCAGTCGGTTAAGCATCCAACTCTTGGTTTCAGCTCAGGTCGTGCATGATCTCAGTTTGTGGGTTTGAGCCCCACGTTGGGCTCTGAACTGACAGTGCAGAGCCTGCTTGGGATTCTCTGTCTCCTTCTCTCTGCTCCTCCCTGGCTTCTGATCTCTCTCTCTGTCTCTCTCAAAATAAATAAATTAATTAATTAATAAACTCTAAGAAAAAAAAAGAAGTTATCTTTTGAGAGTTATTTACTAAGAAAGACTTATTAAACAAGTAAATTGGATCATGTGAAAACTTGGTTAATTGGTTAATTTTTCTAAATGAGCCACTGGACTGTGCCTTCTAGGGGACAGACTGCATCTTTCTTGTTCCCTGTGTAAGCCCACTGTGTGCAGCTCCAAACACAGCACAGGTTCATAATTAAAGGGCTTTTATTATTATGTTGTTATATTATACATTACTATATTATATTATATTATATTATATTATATTATATTATATCAATGCACATAATAGTACATTCCTTACACGCAAATAAAGCTCTTAGAAATGGAAGCTATCATTCAGATTCTGTGTCTCCCTCTCTCTCTGCCCCTCCCCTATTCATGCTCTGTCTCTCTCTGTCTCAAAAATAAACATTAAAAAAAACTTAATAAAAAAAAAGGGGGCGCCTGGGTGGGTCAGTCGGTTAGGCGTCCAACTTCGGCTCAGGTCATGAAATCACGGTCCGTGAGTTCGAGCCCCACGTCGGGCTCTGTGCTGACAGCTCAGAGCCTGGAGCCCGTTTCAGATTCTGTGTCTCCCTCTCTCTCTGCCCCTCCCCTGTTCATGCTCTGTCTCTCTCTGTCTCAAAAATAAATAAACGTTAAAAAAAATTAATAAAAAAAGAAATGGAAGCCATCAGTCATTCAGTTAAACCTGCTTGGAAGTAACACGAAGAAGCATTCTTTATACCAAAAGTAACACAATTGCATTCTATTCAGGCTTTGAACTAAAATTTTTTCTTTGAATAACTTACAAGGTTAACAGGTTATGTAATTTTTTACTTAATTAATGAAATTTACACTGGCAGAATGTTAAATGAGTAGTAATCAAATACAGTACATTTCATCTGAAAGTTGAGATCCTTTTACATATTTTGCTTTTGACTGCTTACTATTTGATTTGATTTGAATACACTAACATTTTCTTTTCACCACAATCAAATCAAACAATTCCAACACGAAATGTCCTTTTTCTGCAAAGTAGTCTTATGGTATAACATCCTTTTCGTGCATAGCATTGTGATTAGCGTTGTTTGCTGCTGTCATTAAATTACATTCATTACAGAGAGGTATCAGTTTCACAAAGAAAGAACATCAGGATGCAACAAAGAATGGGATGTTATACCCAATTTCATTGTCAGCCAACAGTGATGAGGTTTAAAGAGCAGAAAACTTGTGTGCGTGTATCATGCACAAAAAGTAAGCCAGAGAATAGAAACATCACATCTGAACAGTCGTGAGACAGAGTAGATCATCTGCTATAACTGTGACCAATTTTAAGAAGGAAAGGGAGATTTGCTTCCTTAAATAATGTTATTCTTCTTTAAATTCATTGTGAATAAGATAGTAGAAAAGGAGGACATGTAATATCCCAAAGCAGAGGCTTTCTGTGTCCCTGATTCTTCCTCTCTGTTTGCCCCCACCCCACTGCTCTTGTGCCCCCAATTCCAAACGCGCGCGCGCACACACACACACACACAGCATTATAGTAGCTAGGAATCTGCCCAAATATAACGCTAGTATACAAATGAAGATATTCACTGCACTTAACTCTAAGAATAGGCTGAAACTATGTACTAGAAAAGTCTGGATTCAGACCTCTGGCTCCAGTACATGGGGCTTTTCCACGCTTCAGTGTGTGAAATCAGAGGTCTGCCGTCTATGAAACACAGAACACTGACTTGTTACTTAGGAAACAGCCGGTGGGACAATGTGCTCCCATCTTGATTCCAGATTTAAGCATACAATTGGAGAGAAACACAGCCCTTCTTGAATCGGATAATCGCTGTTGGGGAAAGGGGAACAAAAAAATACCCTTTCAAACCTGAATCTTATTTTTACTTTTCTTTGTTAACTGGTAAAGTCCAAACTGATAGCTAAATGTCAGATGAAGGTTAATCAAAATTCTGAGCATTGAAAATTGTTTACATTTGAATTTTGGTTAGAAGTATTCCTATTTTTCTCTTTGGTTTTCTTGTATTTATACAAAAAATTTTTAGCACAGTCAAGTGAAGAAATCCCAGCATAAACTCTCATCTTCCAGAAATGTTTCATTAGAGTAAAACACCCTTTCTTTGTATCTGAGTTCACTTTGTTTGGATGGAGGAAGACAGGGTAAGATTCTGATGTAAGAGAATAGCAATGAAAGATGTTTTCTGCCACGTTGTAGGGCAGTTTACTTTAGAATGTATGTGGGAGAGGTTTTCGCGACTCTACCTTTCCACACCTAATAACTCAACCTTCAAGCCTCCATGCCCATACTTATCAAGGTTGGGAACAATTTCTTTTCGGTCATTTAAAAGTCTTCACTGCAGTAACGTCCTCTGAAACAGACCACCTCTTTCATTAGGAATATTTATGGGAAATAATATATTTGTACAGTTGAAAGCGTCACCTGTTTTGCTAAGTCCGTTCTTGTCTGAATGCAAATAGACTGTTAGAGAGTTTACTCAACAACACTTGCTCATGGAAAGTACTAATCAAAACTTTGCTACAGCAGTAAATTTTTATATTTTTTAACCACTGGATTCCAATTAAATGTATTCAATATAGCATGCTTTGATTAAAATTTTTTTTAAAGAGATTATGTATACAGCACTGTGTAAAACAAGGCAGGTTAGGTATGCAAGCACTTGTACATTCTTAATAGAAGTCTTTACCTGAAGGTAAAACCCAATAAAATGGAACCTATAACGTGCTATGGACTCGATGTTGATTTACCTGGGTTACCCCATCAGCAGAAACCAACTTTACCAGGGACACACTATCCTTATATATTTAGTGCATATAAAAATGCATATAAAGAAGGACTGAATTCATTAGGGCACATTTTTTCTTTAAAAAGTTCTTTGTTAACCCTGGATTATACTGATTGCAAATAAAGGAAGTTATTGCACTGCGCCGATGCTTATAAAGGGAGAGAAAATCCTTAATGTGAGCCTACGACTTCAATGAAAAAAGCATAAATAATAAAAGGTTTGGCCTTGCTCAAATACACACATCTTTCAAAGAATCTTCTTGCTTTCACTGATATACAAATATTTTCCAAAAAAGATGTCATCGTATTTCATTGAAGTCTAGGAGGGCAGGTCTGAGACTAGATGGCTAAAAATCATGGTGTCTTTTTTCTTTTCTTTTCTTTTTTTGGCGGGGGTGTGTATCTCGATTTTTCCTCATCGGGGGATATTTAAACACAACGTTTTTGCACATTTCCTATAAAAATTTCACAGAACTTTCCTATGTGGGATTCCTTCCGCCATGTTTCAGTTGCGGGATTAGCTGCAGTCTTAAAAAAATATTTGATTCTCTTTGCTCTGTGACATGGCTTAACAAACGTAGGTTGAGTTTCTTGAGGAAATGTAAGAACTTCTTGACAACTGAGAAGTCTCCCAGACACTCATTCCCGCCAGAGTTTTCCAAAACCACACATAAGCTGAGGCCACGAGGTGCCTACATCAGACAAGAAAAGAAGAACACGGCTTCCCTCCCTGACCTCCATTATATCTCAGTGAGCAATGTGTTTATTGCTCAGTTTTGCTGAGTGTTTAAATGTCCCTACTGTGCAAATTATGAGTGCAGCAGCCATTCTTTATAATTTCCAACTGTCTGATCTACTCTACTTGTCCTTAGTAGCCATCCACCTTTGAGAATTGCAAAAAGCCATGCCCATGATTATTTTTAATAAGTCCCTTGCATTAAACCTTGGTGGGAATCCTCTAGTGATTTTTCTTTCCTTCAACATCTATATTGCCTTTAAAAGCATTTCATTAAGACTCTGCACTTTTAAGGAGGGAAGAGGATAGGACAGATGGATGATATTAGCTGCAATAACATTCCTTTTAATCCCAAGATTAAAAGTAATAATACTAACCTACAGAAAAGACCTGACTGTTTGCTTTGGGCCCTTGATTTTTAGGGTGTGGGGCTGCTGATGAGAGGGGCGGCTGAGTGGGAGACAAGGCAGACCTGCCCGCAAACTTCAGCAGCCGGGTGCAGGGCTCCCACGGGTGGTCTCAGGGGCGGAAGATGGGATTGGGCGTGGACGCCAGGTGCCTTTCTCCCGGGACAGCGGGCCTTCCTACACTCTCAGCACGAAGACAAGTTGCCCACGGATTTCAGGAGTAGAAGGTAGGAGCCTACGATTTGACAGGTGAGGCAAGAGATAGTCCCATCTCTTCTCCCTTGTACTGGGGCCACGGCCTCCCTCCGCAGCAAACGCCCCGTCCCGCCCCTTACGAAGGAAAGCGAATCTGCTAGCTCTTTGCTCCCGTCTGCTCATCCCTGAAACGGGCACATAAAGGTGGGCATAAGAGAGGTCCCTGGGAAGGGGCTATACCGGAGCCAGGGAGGTCTGGGTTGCCGGCGTGGTAGCACCTGCTTGGGTCCTCTTGGCGTCCCGAGGCCTTTCCCTCAGTTCGGGCGCCCTCTGGTGCCGCTATGGAGAAATTCACCCGGCGCGGGGAGCCGTGGAGGAAAATACAGAGCTGCGCTGTGGGTTTGAAAGAAGTAAGGGCGGGGGGGGGCCTGCTGGTTCTGGTGGCCCATCGCCTACCTAAAACATCAGACTGGGTTCTTCCTCCGTGTGTTAAGGCTATAGAACCTCATGGTTTCCCTGAGCAATATGTTAGATACCAATGACCTTCCCCCAAACAGGCTTCTGTGAGATTCCAGATTCCAAAGGGAGAACAAGGAGGTCCCCCAACTTCCAGAACCAGCTTCGTCTATCTCTCTCTCTCTCTCCCTCTCTCTCTCTGACCACACACAAACTTATTTTCTCTTTCATCTACAAGGTCTCTAACACATTATTCTTAAACACCCGTGTTGGTCTTTTTGATGTCAATTTCGCTAAGCTAAAGCCCCCAGTTATTACATTAGACCCTAATCTAGATGTGACTGTTGAGGGGGCTCTGCAGGTGTCATTAAAATCACTAGAGATTATACTGGATAGTCTGGGCGGGCCTGACTTAATCAGTTGGGAGCTCTTAAAAGCCTGGCTGAGACTTCCCAGAGAAACAGAGACAGAGGAGAAAGTGTACCTGGGGACAACAGCTTCAGCCATGCCCACCGGGCTCCACTCTGCTCGTGACTTTGTCTTCCTGATTGCCTGCCCTACGAATTTTGCGCCTGCTTAGCCAGCTCCCACAATCGTATGAGCCAATTCCTTGTAATAAACCTCTTACTATATATGTAGGTATTGGTTCTATGTCTCTGGTTGAACCATAGCTGATGTAACTCCCATGGCTGAAATCAGAAAAAGCATGAAGGAAGTTCAGAGTGTCAGCAGATTCCACCCAAATTCCTCCCAACTGTCATTCACTATTTTCTGATTGTCTCCCGGTGGTAGGGGTATTGCAGGGTGTTCCGGAGATGCAACCAGAAACAGAGCTGACACGATTTCTTCCCTCATCTGGGCTTCAGTACCTACTACTAAGTTGGGTGGGTAAATGGGAGAGGCGATGGCTGTGATCGTTCGTGAAGCTCGCTCGTACATACACCCAGCTCCATGGGGCAACTTTGGGCTGTTCAAACCTGGTCCAGAAGCTAGCTTTAATTAATGGTTTATTGTGGGTGTTATTGATGGTGTGCTCGGAGCTATACAAGAGTATAGTAGGAGGAGGAGCGATGAGGAGAACCAGACAGCAGTCTTTTCCTTGAGGGCCCTTAATCTATCACCACTAAAGGTAAAATGCTTATTTATCCCTTTGCCAAACACCCTGAGTCATCCGCCCCCACAGTGCATTTTCCTTGCTTGCTGTTTCTATATATGGCTAACGGGTGACACTTACTGATAGTGGATCAGAGCTGCAGAATGTTGGCAAAAATGTTGGCAAGTTCAACCAGGCTAGGAAAAGGCAGTCTCCCCTCTAGATTCATCAGCAGAACCACTGTTCCTGGGCCAGACCGAGAAGCCCCATAAAAGACCTCGTTCCTTCTCCAACATCTCCTACCCCTGCCTGGAGGCTCAAGGCTTATTCCATGATGGCAATAACCCAGTGCATTTGCAATCCAACAACCATTTAATGAGCACCTTTCATGCTACAAGTTCCCCTCTATAGCCTGGCGTCCTGAAATGGCTTTTGTAATCACCATTGGCCTGCAAATAAATTGCTATATTTAGTAATACCTTTCGTGGGTATTCGGTCGACTTCTCCATGGTTTTTTACCTTTTCGGTTATTTTCCACTTGGTATTCACACCTTCCCCTGGGCATGGTCAGAACTCTTTCCTGATCTCACTTGCTATCAGTCCATTTGCTTCTTCTCAGCCCTCTTTGGAAGAATTTTCTTCTCATCCCAATCCTCGTGATTATAAAGCAGGTGTGTTCAAAGGCCCTTTATGGGTCATCCTGTTGTGTGAATGTATTCCGTTTCCTCAAGAGATGAACTGGATGGACACCATGGTCCCATACCTACATCTCAGGCTTGGACCTCTCTCCTGAGCCCATGTATTCTATTGATGTGGACACTTAGATGTACAAGCACCATTCGCCGAATGAACTTTCTCTCGCTTCTAGTCCATTGCTCATCCTGAAAGCCTTAGCTGAGTTATTTATGCCAAGAACTATGTCTGCCCAAAAGCCCATCCCAGGAATGCAAGAGGAATTCCAGAACTCCTCTTGCTTACTTCGCAGGTCCAATTGCATCTGTATCTGAATTTATCGGCTCACAGCAGGACGTCTCTGTCTCCACTCCTCCTCCCCATCCTTACTGTAGGTGCCTTAGTCTAGCCAGGCCTTACATATTTCACATGAGGGCCAAATGGTCTTCTAATGATACCTCCAGCTCCATATTTCTGCTTTCTCCCCTTGTTCTTGCTAAGATGCAAATCCTCTTGTGACACCTTCCTATTTTATAAGTGCCAATGATTTTTTTAAATGTTTATTTTTGAGAGAGAGACAGACAGAGTGTGAGTGGGGGAGGGTCAGAGAGAGAGGGAGACACAGAATCTGAAGCCGGCTCCAGGCTCTGAGCCGTCAGCATAGAGCCCGACGTGGGGCTTGAACTCACAAACGGTGAGATCATGACCGGAACCGAAGTTGGTTGCTTAACCGACAGGCCACCCAGGCACCCCGTCGATGATTTCTTGGAAGCTTTCCTTGACTCTCCCCCCCACCCTCCTACACCCACTCTGGGTGGCCCTCCTCTTCTTCGTTCTCACTGCTTCCTAATCTTACCCCATCATAGCACTTAGGTAAGCACTTAGCACCTAAGTTCTATGTTAATGTGGCATTATCTTCTTTGATGAAATATTCCAAACAAGGAGAAGTGTACAAAAAAGGAAAGTCTAAAATGCCCACATCCTTGCCAGCCAAATTGAAGAAATCTTTGATGTTTTGATATCAGTGTTTCCTTTTAAAAGAAATTAGCCATGGGGCCCCTGGGTGGCTCAGTCAGTGAAGCGTGCAGCTTCAGCTCAGGTCATGATCTTGCAGTTTGTGGGTTCAAGCCCCACGTTGGGCTCCAGGCTGGCAGTGTAGAGTCTGCTTGAGATTCTCTCTCTCCCTCTTTCTCTGCCCCTCTCCCACTTGCACATGCTCTTTCTCTCTCTCTCTCTCAAAATAAACTTAAAAAAATTAATAACAAATAAAACAAATTAGCCATAATAAAAGTTGCTGAGATCCCTTTGTGATCCATTTTTTTATTGAAGCCACTGCTATTCACATTTGGGATTGGTCTTATCGCTTGGCTCTGTACTTGACTGT
Organism: Prionailurus bengalensis; assembly: GCF_016509475.1. Lineage (NCBI taxonomy): Eukaryota > Metazoa > Chordata > Mammalia > Carnivora > Felidae > Prionailurus > Prionailurus bengalensis. The sequence continues at coordinate 119,990,179 of NC_057348.1, forward strand.
TAACTGCCCAAGAACGGCTTCTCTGTCTTGTTCAGAGGATTGAGTGAAAGACTTATGGAACAACTGTATAAATGAATGGATCCACACCCATGACTCCTACGGACCATCCTTCGTCACATCACTGAAAATTTGACCAGTGTGAAATGCTTTTAGAGGCATTTTACTTTATTTTATTCTATTATTTTCTATTATTTTATTATTTTTTGAGGCATTTGATTCTAATAAATCATCCTTGCTCCCCAGAAGCCCTTAAGCAGGGCTTCTCTACATTGACTGCACACTGGAATCAACAAGGGAGATATTAGAGTACTGATATCTGGATCCTGCTCCTCACAATTCTGATTTACTGGGCGAGGTGCCTCCCAGGCATTGAGCTGTTAAAAGCTCCCAGGCGCTTACAATGCACAGAGAAGGCTGAGAAGCTTTATTACCTCCTACATGGCCCCATTACCACCAGCATCATCATTATCGCCAACACTAACACTTGCTCAGCACTAATTCTATGTTACGTACGTGCATTATCTTATTTATTCCTCTTCACAATCTAAGTATTTTTATTGTCCCCATTTTATAGAGAAAGAAAGTGACACTCGAAGGGGTCAAGCCACTTGGCCCTGGTCCCTACCGTTCTCACTATACCACCCGTTTCTACCATGACCATGGTCCCATCCCTTAATTTGGCTAAGGTTCTTGCAAAGCCCAGGACTGATAGAATTTCAAATCCCCCTAAAGAAAGTCATTGAAGCCTGGCATTACCAGTGCTCTCTAAGACCCTGAGCTTTAACTGCTAACCCTGCTTCTTTCTTGAGTCACTTGCTGAAGCTTGCCATAAACTCCTTGCCTGAGCAGCCTGGGAGACTCAAAAAGGTGGAGTCCTTCCTGCCTTCGCCCACCACACCCTCCTCGGCTATAGGAATTATTCTTCTCAACTACATTCTTTAGCAATCTGTTCCTCCCTCCCTTATCACACGAGATTGCCTTTTCCGCTGTTCCCTGTCTCTTGTTCTCCTTTTCCTGGATTGACATGGTACCATCCCACCAAAACTATGGAAGACTTACAACTTCAGATCACAGTACTCCCTCCTTATTATCCTGCTCTTTTTAAGCACACGCAAGAGAAAAATGTACTTCAATATTATTCTGCATCCTGATTTATTTATGGGTGTAATGCACATGCTTAACGATAGTGTTCTAGCAACAGGATTTTACTATAGGATGAAGCAAACTGCATCATTTTAGAATCATAGGACATTTAAAGGGATCTTGGAGATCGCCCAGTCCACGGGTGCTGCAATAACAGAAGTACTCAGGATTAAAATATGCAGCACTGCCTGGGCGGTTAGGCAGTGGGCAGTGTGGAAACTAATGTCCAATTTTGGGAAAATAGTACTTCATATTGTGCAGTCTGTCGCCGGTAATGGAGGAGATCACAGGATTGTGAGCCCATAGCTTCAGGGGACGAGATTGCTATAGATTATGTGTCCTAAAGTGTGAGAAGAAAGAGATGAGCTCAAAAAGGAACTGACTCTTTTATAAGAAGAAAAGAAGGAAGATACATCCTAGAAACTTGACACCTGATACATTTATTCAAGGGACCACTTCATGATTCCTAATCATACTGAGAAAACATTTGGCCCAAAGAAACTCCTGGAAAAGAATTAGACGAATGGTGTGGTGCTCCATAGAATCTTCCTGTTGGATAAAAAGACTCAGGATAAAATCTTATGGAAGGAGTGATGATACCACCCAAGTGGACAGTATCATGAAGTTGAGACATGGAGGGCAGTGGAGGCAAGAAAGCAAGGAAATAAACATTAAATCCTTTATCTGAAACAATTAAAAAAAAAAGGATGGGTGTCATTGCTGGCTCATAGAATTGACTGGAAGCAGATAGATGAGAAAATTGCTGTTGGTTTGAAAGAGACTATTTGAGATTTAATACTTTATAAGCAAGAAATGGGCTGAGAAAGGCATGTATATCTCTAGGAGAGTGTGTTCCCCAAAACTCACTTCCTATTTGACCAAGGAAAATAACGAGAAAGGAAGAAACTTCCAGAGGTGGAACTAAAGGCCATGTTGAAGTCTGGGCCCTATTACTGACCAGAGACCACTCTATACCTCACAATCTTCTCTTTTCCAAAAGGGAGTGTGTGTGTTGTGGTTGCCCTTCCCTATGACACTATTGTGTGTTGGGTATGGGAGAAGGTAGATAAAGTCACTTTAGGTCACAGGTCTCCGGACCAGAGTAAGCTGCATCCTGCCCCGGTGGAGATGTCACATCTGGCATATCCCCCCAAGATCCTGGACCAAGAGCTAGATGCTATGACTAGATGGGACTTTAGATAAGCCCCCTTGGAGAGGTGTTTGTAGTTTTAAGTGTTCAAGGGTGGACTGTTGTGGAGACATTTTCCACTCACCAAAGAGACATGTATGCCTCCATATTGCAAGCCCCCTGGCAATCACTCAGTCTCATGGGCAGGTCTGGCTAATGGGCTGTGGTCAGACATAGTGTTTGTCACTTCTGGGCCAAAGCATTCAGAAGCTGGTGTGAGAACTGTCAGCGTTCTCTTTGCCTGCTGTGAGACCAGGAAGCCATTTATTGTGATGAGAGCATCGTAATATGGTCTAGACTCCTGCATTGCCACATAGAGGAGAAGTGCCCTAGAGAGTGACCCAGCCTGCACTGAGGTTTGGAGGGTGTTCGTTACTGCAGCTTCGCCTAACCTCGCCTATCTAAAAAAATGTTTCTTTGACCTCTGCCGTGTCATTTTGTGATCCTCATGACCGCTTTAGTGATCTTACCAGACAGACAGACCCAATAACTGGCTGACCCTGAAGTGCCACTCTGAAAATCACTCACCAGGCAATAGGAATGGATTTTCATTATGGCTGAGAGCCCAACAGGTAAATGTTCACATGTGAGCCTTCTTTCGTTCGTTCACTCAACAGTATTTACGGAGCTGCTACTGTGGACCAAACGTTTACAGGCGCTAGAGATAATGGTGACCAAGAGAGGTAAGGTCTCTGGTCTCAGGGAGCTGACGTACTAATTGAAGATAAGCAAGGGAACAAAAAGGACAATAAGATCATTTCAGAATGGACAACTGCGCCTAAGAAAATAACTGGAGCAAGGTGGCAGAGAGCAAGTGGGCAGTCAGGAACAGTCTCCAAGAGGAGGTGACAGTTAAGCCCGTAACATGAAACGGCCACGCGAAGATCTGGAGGTGGAACTTACAGGCAGAGGGAACAGTAGCTGCAAAGCCCTGAGGTGGATGAGTTCTTATTTGGAGGGCCTGAGTTTTCAGTTTGCCAGAAGTCTGGTTGGGCTGGAACGTCATAAATGGAGAAGAGAGAGAAGGAAGACGGAGATCATAGGGGATCATCTAGATAGAGCCTTTTGAACCATCACGGTGTGGCTGGATTGCAGTTTAAGGGCAACGGGAAGCTGTGAGATGATTCGAAAGAGAATAATCGCAAGATCTGATGGAGACTGATTAGCAGGGAGGCGGGGTGACAGCCTCGGTGAGAAAGGATGCAACCTCAAAGGAGTTGGATGACAACGAGTATGTTTTGGAGAAACAACCCTGGCAGATGGTTTGGATGTTACAAATGAGAGTAAGAGAAAAAGGCATAAAGAACAACTTCTAGGTTTTCAGCCTGAGTAACTAAAAACTGAATAACAGTACTGCCATTTATAGAGATAGGAAGGCTTTGGAGAAGCCCGGACTGGGGGCCTTAGGGAGGGCGCAATGTTAAGAATTCTCAGTTAGAGATGCCATTAGACATTCACATGACCATGGGAAGGAAGCAGGTGGAGTTTCAGGGCAAGGTTTGGCCTGAAGATATAAATTTGGGGCCCATCAGTTTATAAATGTTATTTAAAGCCACAGAACAGGATGAGATCACTTCGGGAGAGAGTGTAAATACAGAAGAGGTCCCAAGACTGGGGACCGGGATCCAACATCTATCTAGAGGTCAAGGGGAGGAGGGGCCATTCTTCCAGAATACTGAGACCTTTTCCACTCCAAAGGGCTGTTTGCTTTTTAAAAGATGTCCTAAGACATATAGATTTTTCCACATATCTTAGCAATAAATGTTACATCAGAGTCTCCTGTGAGTTTTAAGTCACACGTGTCACTGTGGGGAAGCAGCTGTGGTAGAGCAGAAAATGCGTGCCGCTAAGGGTCAGAAAACCCTGGAAGCTTTCATCCACTTTGCTACTCGCGAGTGATGTGACAAGAGTAAGTCACACGTTCTCTGGGCCTCAATTTCCCTCACCATAACTTGGGAGTCATAATGGCTCTTCATTGGGTTGGTGTCAGAATTAAAGAAGATAATGGATGTGAATGTGTTTTGCACGCTCCGTGGCTGCACGGTCCCTTACGGGAGCCACTGGCCACATGTGGCCACTTAAATTTAATCAAATTAAATATTCACGTCTTTAAGGCTTTGAAGACAATGTAGGATCCTGGGTTGGATCCTAAAACAGAACAAAAGGGTAATAGTTGAAAAATGGGTGAAATCTGAATGAAGCATGTAGATTAGTTAACAGTTTCGTACCAAGGTTGATTTCTTCATTTTGACAAATGCAATGGGGTTATGTGAGTGGTCAACATCACAGGGAATCTGGGAGAAGGATATAGGCGAACTCTCTGTACTTGCACAACAAAAAGTTAAGGAAAATTCAGTTTCTCAGTCACACAGGCCCATGAGTCACATCATCAGTGCTGATATGGACTATTTCCATCACTGGAGAAAGTTCTGTTGGACAGTGTTGCCTACAGCATCAAGCAAATACACGGTTTTACCAGGTAAGGCACTGACCACAGAACCATGCCTTAAGATGATTCCTGTGGGAGAAATTCAATGGTTTCAGTGAAAGGATTGAAGTCATGTCTAGAAATAAAATTCTTGTCTCCTTTCCCACACCCAAATTACCTGTGTTCTTTTAGACTAACTTCTGTTCTCTCCTCCAGTATATGACAGGTTTAAACCAAATGATCTCTAAAGTAGCTTTTACATCGAACATTCTATGGATCCTGGACAAATAACACTAGGAGGAAATGGCCCATTATCTCAGTAGTCCCTGGAAAAGGTGCTCTTGTGGCAAAATTTAAGTATGTGGGGAGGGAGGGGGCAGAAATTTCCTGCCACCACTGGAGCTGCCTGGGTGCCAAGTTTTAATGAGTAGATAGTGGAGGAGAATAAATAGAAGATCATTTTTTTTTTAAATGATAGATCTCTCCCTTCCACCCTCCCTGCCTCTCTCTGCCCCTCCCTGCTCATGCACGCTCTCTCCCTCTCAAAAATGAATAAACAAACATTCGAAAAAGGTGGTGGGTTGGGGGCGCCTGGGTGGCTCGGTCGGTTAAGCGTCCAACTCTTGATTTTGGCTCAGGTCATGACCTCACGGTTTGTGGGATTGATCTTGGCGTGGAGCTCTGTGCTGACAACGCAGACCCTGCTTGGGATTCTCTCTCTCCCTCTCTCTCGCTGCCCCACGTGTGCTCTCTCTCAAAAACGAATAACCATTTGAAAAAATATTAAACATTGAAAAAAAATGTTAGAAACATCCTACTGTATGCTGTTTTCTTGCTCATCACTCTCACTTTAAAAAAAAATGAAATAACTCCGGTCAGACTACATAGGGTTTTAGAAAACACTATTGAGTATTGATTTTTCTCCTCTTCATACCCCAGTGAGCAGTCAGTAATAATAATCTGCTGTTCTAATGAAGCACCCTTCGTCCAAAGACATTTAAAATGAAGCACGACTATTAACCCGCTTACTTCACCATGTTCGTTGATGTCAAGATATGGCATTTTCCTATCTGCTATTTACGGAGAAGAAACAAGAGAATATGTTACTGTTGAGAGGAAGATAATGTGATGCCTAATTCGAATGTGCATAAATGCAAAGTTCCTTTCCCACTGGATCATTTTGGAATACCAACCAAAAGGATTTTTTTTTTAGTTTTTTATCAGATTAACAGTTATTAAATATACCTCAAATGCTGACCACTATTTATTTATTTATTTATTTATTTTCCTTGTTCCTCATAAAGGGTACTATCAGTTAGGATTCTTGGCTAAAAGCAAAAGAAATTTTTTTTCTGACAAATTTAAGCCAAGGGGATGCTTACACCACACATCTCCTGGGAGACTGGCCTTGGGATTTCATAATTCTCCCAAAGGGAATTGGAATGCCAATAGAAAAGGGCAGCCAGACATGAAGGAAGGGCCACCACAAAATTCAACCCATCTATATTTTTGTGCACATTCATTCATTTTATAAATTATGGTAAGTATAACCTGAATGCATTAGTGTGGAACTTCTATTATTTAAATTATCAGCGTACGTATGTACTCTATCTATATTTGTATGTGTTCATCAGAAAAGGTACGTGTAGTCATGGATATTCATCATTGCCTTCAGTTAAGCAACAAATAAAGACCTAGTTAAAGGCCCTTAATCTCTACGCACTATACTTTCAACAGGACAAACTAGAAATATGAACAAAGGAATAGATATTGGTATAATGTACCATTTTGCTTAATAAATATTGGTTTGATGTGTCAGTAAGTCCTGTAACAGAAACTGTTGTTCATACAACCAACTATTAGGTTGAACAAACATTAAAAGAGGCACTTTCTATGGATAACCAGATAACTAATTGTCACTAAGTGTGGAATGTGTGCTATTGATAGCAGGAAGGTCATGAGAGGCCTCACCTGTTGCTTTTCTCGAATGTACTATTGGATCCTGTATGTATCTGGAATCCAAGTTCTCGCTGGTAATTTCATAGTTGTTCCTTATAAACTGGATCTTGTAAAAACTTTTAAAAGTTCTAAAGAGTTCCTTCTGTCTTACCCAAGCTCAGAAGAAGGCGATACTATTTCTCCTTGTTACAATATTTGAGTTTACTTTAGCAGCATGTTAGGGCAAAAATATTACTTTCTCCACTACACCATTGTCACAATCTTTTCCACCAGCCTTTAGAAATGTGTAGTGGCATTTGTTAAAAACCAAGCTTCCATGAAACTGAATGTTATTTTATCTGTCTCGAGATTAGCAGTGTCTTCCTAAGAGAAATACAAACATTTGTCATGCTTCAGAGGAAAGACAGAAACCAGCCAAGGAGATTCCAGGATTATTCCTGAGCATTAAGATATGTTTCTGAGGGAAGGGTGGTGTTGTTTGTCTTCCATATCCTTTTCTACAGGTGTATCATCCAGAACAGACCCAGGGAGCCATCGATGGCATGAATTCCCTCCCCCAGGAGATACAAAACTGCCAATGACATTGCTAATCACGTCCAATGTTCTGATAAGGTAGAGACTATGTCAGGGACATATTAGGTAGAATCAACCACTTCTCTTGCATTATAACATCTTCTACCTCCTTTTAAGGAAGCATGCTTTTGGAAATTACTTGGTATATTTTTTTAAAGTTTATTTATCTATTTTGAGACCGACAAAGAGCCTAAGTGTGGGAGGGAGAAAGAGTGGGAGAGAGAGAATCCCAAGCAGGCTCTGACATGGTGCTTGATCTCATGAACCTTGAGAGCATGACCTGAGCTGGAATCAAGAGTGGGACGCTTAACTCACTGAGCCACTTAGGCACCCCTGGAAATTACTTGGTATTTTTGACATTGAAGTTTCTTCTGGAAGGCTACCACTGAAAATCTACCAGATAATGCCTTGGCAAGGATTGCTGATGGCTAACCCATGCTGGTTCTACTCCAAGAACCTAGTGAAGTCTGAAGTAGCAGCTCTGAGAAGGGGTGAGTACCATGGAGAGCCTGATCCCAGGTCCAGTCAACCTAGCCGCCCTGGGTTGAGTGTCACAGTCAAGAGATAGCAAGGACACTCTCGGCAGTCAGGCATAAAGGGCAAGATGAAGACAGTCAAAAGAGAAAGGTAGATGGCCAATAAGTCAGGGTTAAGACAGAATCAGGTGCAAGACTCCTCAAATCTCCTGGTTGCTGGACACTTTTGCAAATTAACTGAGATTCCTCATGGCTGAAAGGAGCACAGCCTTCCCCCACCAGGCCCAAGAGAACTTACCCAGAGAAGGCCGAAGAAGAGCACCAATGCATGAGCAGTAAGATTTAAAAACCCCACATCTGAAGAAGGCATTTGCATCCCTAACTGTGCCTCTACCAAGCACACTACTGCCTCAGGGCCTTTGAACTTGCTCTGATTTCAGACCAACGCTACTGTTCCATCATCTACAAATCTCCTTCCTGGTCTCACTCCAGTCTCTGCCCCATTAAAGAGGCCCTTTCTGACCACCCTGTTAGCACCTTCTATACTGTCTTCTCATCCTGCTTTATTTTTCTATGGAGCTCCACCACCAGCTATGTATTAAATATTTATTTGCAAATATAGAGCTCAAGCTCACTGAGAGCAGGAACTTACAGTGTTGTATCCATTCCTGTGGCCCTGACAGTGAGCATAGTTCTTGGTTGGTGCTCAAGAAACATTTTTTTTTTCTTTTTGAATGAATGAACAGCAAAATTGACCCTGCATATTTACATGGGTTCGGTTTATATGGTACAGTTTGGGGATATAATTACATGATCCTTTTTTGCTTTTGTAAAATATTTAAATATACCATACAGTCCCTGTCTCTCTCTCTCTCTCTCTCTCTCTCTCTCTCTCTCTCTCTGCTTTTCCCGTACTCCCTTCCTTCTCTCTCCTACCCATGCCCAAACTTGGCCAGCAATAAAGTATTTCTGCATGATGCAGTCACAAAACTATTCAACATTTATTGGACACTCACTACATTCTGGGCACAATGCTAGGTGCTGCAGATTTAATGGCAAAGCAAGAAAAAAGAAACCATTGCTTCCACCAAGAAAGTTATGGTTGAATGAAGAAGCCAGGAATTAATTTTTAAAAGCTCACAAATAGATGGAAATTACTACTTGATGGGGCTGCTAGGAGAGGTGTATGCTCTGAGTGCCGTTCATGGGGGATCAGCTGGTCAAGGGGCTCAGGAAAGACTCCCATGAGGACATGATGAGGCCTTCCATGGCAATGAGGGGCTTGAGGGGGTCAAGAAAGGCAAGAGGTCAGTGTGGCTGCAGAAGTAGGTAGGAACACATCATGCAGGGCTTGGAAAGTGACACTGGGGACCTTAACCATTATCCTGAGATCTGAAGAGCCAGGGGAATCCTCTGAAGGGTCTGGTAAATAAGTGGAACAGGAAAAGAAGGTATGAGAGAGAAACATGGTCACATTTGGTGGAAATTCAGGAGGTCCAGCTTCAATGTTGGAATTCATTCTTCTAAAAGATAAAAAGATAAATGATCCCTGTCCTCAAAGGCCTTAAGTTCCGAATGCTCCATTTGTTAGGTGAAAGAAGAAAATAAACATAAATGAGTCCTGGCCGAGGTCTCCAAAAGAATTGTTTATTCAGCAAAGATCCTTGTTGATCTATCTTTCTGGCCACAATCAGTAGATTCCCTAGATGATCACCAGCCAAGCTCTTCAACCCTGCTATTTTCAAATAATAAGAAAACAATATCTTCAAAGATTAATAGTTAAGTTTTCTGTGATTCTAACATGGCAGATGGAGGGAAAAAAACTCATCTTCCATTTGCCTCTTCTTGGCGTCAGCTTCTGCCTCTTGAGGTTTTGTAATGAAAGGCTCTGGGTTTGGTTGATCTGGTCAAGTTCATTGCTAGCATTAACAATAATAAATGAAACCATCAGTTTTACTACAGGAGCACCAGGGCACTTAGTGCCTTCTGGAAGGATATTATCCCTCTGTGAAATAGCTTGGGAAAATAAAAAAATGTTATTTTATGTCAGATTCATTTAATGTGTATTCATTTATTTGACTTTAAAGCTATTTAAGGGATAAAGGGGCTCATCCTTAATTTTCCTCCAGAGTGGTAGAGCATTACTAAATAAATCTGAAACAGACAATAGGGGTGGAAGACAAAGAGGCAGAATTAAGAAGTGAAGAGAGGGAAGGATCGCGGAACACTACAAACATTTAAAAACTGGTTCCTTAATATTATCTTAGATGTGCTGGTGGTCAATGTGGCTACAATTTTTTTCTCAAAAGCAAAACTGAATGAAACAAACAAAAGGGCTGACTGTGGAGTTATGGAAGCATGGGCAAAGGGAGACAAGATAATACAGGGGGGAGTCTTTCTCTGCCCCCCTGAAGTCCTTTACACAAACTGAAGATACAAAGAACATGAAAACCATAGTCCCAGGGCACGTGAGTGGCTCAGTTGATTAAGCGTCTGACTTCAGCTCAGGTCATGATGTCACGGTTCCGTTCATGAGGGCAGGCCCCCTGTCTCAGACTCTCGGCTGTCAGCAGAGCCCCCTTCAGATCCTCTGTCCCCCTCTCTTTCTGCCCCTCCCACCGTCTTGAAAAAATAAATAAACGTTAAAAAAAAGAAAGAAAAGAAAACCATAGTCCCAACCACCACCAGAGTGGCATGTGTTTTCTGCAACATCTGACTTCATTTTAGTTAGTATTTAATATTTTCTTAATCTGGACTGCCTTGTATCTGACATCCTGGAACATTTCCCTGTAACTTCTTTATTATTTCCTTCTCGACTAATGATATTTCTGGAACTGAAGTATGCTCTTGAAATGGGTTCTCTTCATTAACAGAGGGAGCACTGGGTTTGATTTATATGCAAAACCCTGGGGATGACTTTTGTGCTTAGATGTCAAAGAAATTCTCCATCTCCTTCTAAACCATTAATTTTATCATTATGGAAATAGCTTCCATAATTGATAAAACATTGTCAACTGAGTTTGACAGACTATTAAAACACTTCTGAAGATTTGTAATCTCAAGCTCCTGTCTCTTGGGGCTTGCTTAAAACACGCACACCCATATTTATATTCTCTCTTAAATGTCAATGGAAAAAATCTTCGTGATAAGGTCATTGTAATGCACACAGACAGTGATCAAGAATAATTTCCCTCCTGTCCTGGCCAAGTCATGTTATTATTAATAAAACAGGGTAAGCCATTCATCTTTTCCCACTAGCTGAGTAAGTTAAAACTCCGCCACAGATAGGAAAAGGACCACCCTGTAAAAGACATAGCCACTTGTGAAGTCTGGAACATCTACTTTTTTATTGGAGATAATTGCAGATTGACATCGGTTGTACAAATTAATAGAGATCCTATGAGCCCTGTGCCCAGTTGCCCCCAAGGATAGCATCCTACAAAAACTATAGAACAATCTCTCAACCAGATTATTGACATGGATATTATTCAGATTTCCTGTTTTACTTGTGGTCATCTGTGTGTGTGTGCGTATGTTCGTATAAGTTCCATGCAATTTTATCATATGTGCCTATTTGTGTATTCACCACCATGGTCAAGAGCAGAATAGTTCCAACACTGCAAGGGAATTCTTTCATACTCATACCCACCAACCCCCCTCTCTCTTCCCCCAGAGAGTATCTACTTTTCTCAGAGCTTTTTTGAATTTTTATGCATAGTAAAGAGAAACCAAATTAGTGAAAATTATTTGCCATCAGTGAAAGCATCTGAGCTTTTAGAAAAAGGCGTCTCCTTGTAATGGATGCAGCCAGAGCTTGATTTCTAAACATGGGTTTCAGTTCCTACCCATCTACCTGGATAGGCACCTTTGTGCAAGGTGCAGCCTTCACAAATATATGCTTTGGCTTTGTGTTTAAGGCAATAGCAGTTAAGATAAGAAAGGAGAGGGCCTCCTGGGTGGCTCAGGTCATGATCTCGTGGTACCTGAGTTCGAGCCCCGCCTTGGGATCTCTGTTGTCAGCACAGAGCCCACTTCAGATCCTCTGTCCCCCTCTCTCTCTGCCCCTCCCCCACTTGTTCTCTCTCTCTCTCTCTCTCTTTCTCAAAAATAAACACTTAAAAAGAAAAAAAAAGAAAGGAGGCATTATGTGTTAGTAAGCTTCATTTTTTGCAAAACTTCATTTATAATATTCCATTGAAATGATGAATTTTCAGATAAATCAAGAAGTTGTTTCCAATTTCCCAATTTCAAGGGTTTCTTGGAAAGTTATAAGTGATAGCATCCAAGATCCATGATCAGCTTCTAATTGGGACTAGGACAGTATCACTCTCTGGAATTTTATACTTACATGAATATGGACTATGAGAATAGCCAAAATTCTTTTAAAAAAATATGGAAAGTCAGCTCTAGTTTCTATCCTTTGTTGCAAGCTGATTATATATATATGTTTATACACACACACACACACACACACACACACACACACACTCTCTCTCAGGCTGACACTTCCCATCTGCAACTGTCGGCATTTTTGCCCATCTGATATAAAATGTCAGAAAGTAGTCCTCAAATCCAGCTCAATGGCTCAATAAAATATGGTCTTCTTGTCACCCCTAGTGCTTAAATCATTTGTTGTCAAACTGGGTGGCTTTCAGAGTTGACATTTACTGCTGTTTGTGCAAAAGAGATTGTAGCCTCAAAGAGAGGGCCAGAACTGTCATTAAGCACTGCCAACTATGAGAACAAAGGCCTTGCCTAATTTTTTTGTGATTCTGTTGCTGCCCTATGGTTCTTAAGACAGCCAGTTTTTAAATGATGGATTTCCAGTGAGACACTCATGAAGTGTTTACCCATTGGTCCCAATGGCCTTATGCACACACAGACATTCAAGCCCATACAAAGAAATCTTAAAAGATCCTTTATCTTCCCTCTCTCTACCCCACCCCCACCTCTCCCTCTCTTTCACTTACTTTGTTTTCCAGAGTCTCTAGGTTAGATCCAACAGAGACAGGCCACCTATATATGAGGAATTCATATCAATAGTAGGAATGAATTTAAAGAAACTTTCAAAGATTCAAGTCAGCAAAGATGTATCGAGTGACTGATGTGTTCATGGCACTCTGAGAATTGCTTTTCGGTTGACACCAAAATGAGTCTCTTCGCTCAAAAGGGAGGAAACTAACACTTGATCAGTTTCCATGAGCCAAGCACTTGCATTTGCCATTTTGTGGGGGTTTTGTGGCGACTCATGATACGATGCTACTATGATTTTCTGCACCAAGAAACAGGAGCCCAGTCAGGTTCAGGTGTTTGCCCAGGGCCACGCAGCTGATATGAGGCAAAGCTGAGCTTCAAGCCAGGTATATCTGACTCGGAAGTCCATGCTCTTTCCATACTGTCTCCTTTACCCCCAAAGAAGAGAAAAATGGAAATAGAAATACGGAAATGCAAGTGTACCCAAAACTGTAGTACAGAGCCGATTATACTAATTTGTGTAAGAAATTCCGAATCCAAGAGTCCCAAAGAAATTCAAAATACATGTGATGTGGTGGACGCTGATGATCCCCTTTCAATTAAGTGCTCATTGTCCCCACTGCTGGGAGTGCTGGGGACATACAACCTTCAATTATTAGGGATTGTCTCATCTACAGAGAACCACCTTGTCCAAAGTCATACCCCTTCCTGAGAAGCCCATATCCACTCACTGCCTGAAAGGGAAGTAAAAACTTGGCCATCTTGGTTCAACTTGGGATATCTCTTAAGGACAATTCTGGCTCCAGAGCTCCCCATGTGTTGACTGATCTTTTGTTGGGCCTTCACAGTGACATCTGCTTCACCCCCTCCCTTCCACTGGTGTCAACCCCAAGGACTCCTTAATAAACATCCTGCATGCATAGCTCAGCTCAGAGATTGCTTCCTAGAGAATCCAACCCCTAACAGTTGGGTAGATCAGATAATTCTTCACAGGAAACTTGGTGAAGGTGATAGGCCTTGGGTGACAACCATGATTCCAACAGGACAACCATGCAGCTATTGTTGAAAAGGCAATTGTGACTCTGCTGTGGAAGGTCTTGAGGACAAGATAAGGAGCCTGTACCCAGCTGAGAAATAGAAAGCAATGAAGCCTTTGAGCAGAGGCAGGGTGTAACTTAGAAAGATGATGTGGTCATTTACAAGGCCAAATGTTGAAGACGGAGGCAGAAGATGGCGACTCAGTGATCTAGACAATTTCTATGAATAGAGCATTAGAATTTCTGGCATAAAGCAGGTTTGAATCCTGGCTCTGCCACTTATCTCTGGGACTTGTAGAAGTTTCTTAATCCCTCCAAACTCAATTTCTTCCTCTGCCAACTAAGACAATGTTTGCAGTGTGGACTGACTGGGAGTTTGCAAAGCATTACATGCACATACACATGCAAAAACCAGCCTATAAATCCCTAAACAAATTCAAATTTTAACTGTGAAGATGAATAAGGTTGGCCTGGAGCAGGAGCTAGCAAACTACAGCTCTCCACCCTATTCAGGCAGAACGGTTTTGTAAATAAAGTGTTACTGGAACACAGCCGTGCCTTTTCATTTAGATATTGTCTATGCCTTCCTTCAAGCTACAATGGCAGAGATGCATAGTAGTTGTGATAGAGACCACATGACCCTGCAAAACCTAAAATTTCTACCATCTGGCCCTGTGCATAAAAAGTTTGCCACCCCTGACCCCGAGTATCAGAAGTAAAAAGGAAGTGACTGGAGGGGATCAAATTTATAACAGCCAGTAATTGCTTGGTCTTAGAAAAAGCAAGCAAAACAAAGGACCAATAACTCTGAGATTTCAAGCCCAGGGCCCAGCGACAGAGGCACTGTCATTACAGTGAAGAAACCAGGAAGAGCCATTCCCCTTGATGGCTGGCTTAACTGTGGGCATTCTGACTTTCAAGTGCTGGTGAAAATGTTCAGCCAGAGAATAGAAAATATGAGTCTACCGGCCCCTGGGTGGCTCAGTCAGTTAAGCCTTTGACTTCAGCTCATGTCATGATCTTACGGCTCGTGAGTTCAAGCCTGGCATCAGGCTCTGTGCTAACAACTCAGAGCCTGGAGCCTGCTTCTGATTTTGTGTCTCCTTCTCTCTCTGTCCCTTCTCCACTCACACTCTGTCTCTTTCTCCTTCAAAAATAAATAAATATTAAAAAATTAAAAGCAAATATGAATCTGGTACTTTGGCAAGGGCTTAGAGATGATGTTTTGGCTTTGAGGAACAGTGTGCATGGACCCCCCCCCCCAAAAAAAAGAGGGAAAATTGGTAATTCTGTAGGCAGTATAATTTTGACTCCAAACTTCTACTTTTAAATGGATTGAGCTCTGCTTGTATTTGAGGAGTTACCCAAAGACTTAATGCTTACAACTGGAGAGTTAAAGTGAGGCTTTGTTGACCATTATTCTATTAAGCAGAAAAATGAGAGAAAGGCAGTAAAGTTTTATTGTTGCTAGAAAGGAAATATTTCAGAACCAGGCAAAGACTCTCCTGCATGGAAGGCATTTGACCACATTACCGGCCACTAAACAACACTTGGAAACCAGTTTTCTGTCCCAAGTGTTGTGTGTCCTGTGAGATATTAAATGCTTTTCTTTTTTTTTTAATGTTTTTTAATGTTTATTTATTTTTGAGAGAGAGAGAGAGAGAGAGAGAGAGAGACAGAGTGTGAGCAGGGGAGGGGCAGAGAGAAAGGTAGACACAGAATCTGAAGCAGGCTCCAGGCTTTGAGCTGTCAGCACAGAGCCCGACGTGGGGCTTGAACTCATGACCTGAGCTGAAGTTGGACGCTCAACCGACTGAGCCACCCACGCACCCCTTAAATGCTTTTCTGAAAACAAAAAGATTTCATGGTAAAACAACTTTGGGGAAAACCAACTTAAAGAAATTTAAAGCTTTCTTTATTATAGAACTTCTCAGAGTTTTTAACAGGTGAGTAATCATTAGGAATCCCCAAGAGGTAGGCACAGTAAGTAGATAAGAAAATTTGGGCTTAAAGTAGAAACCTGCCCAGGATTACAGAGCCATTAGGAAGCAATTATTATTGCCTATTACAATTGCCTATTGCAATTATTATTATTGCCTATTACAGAGCCGGGAGCAATTATTATTGCCTTCCTAATGATGACGATGATAAGGGATGATGGTGGTGGTGGTGAAAAGTGTCATTACTGCCGAGTGGTCCCTTTGGTACTTGATATCCCTTGGAAGGCTATGTAATCCTTCAACGAGTATATCAGTCACCTGGGGACAATACAACGCTGTGTCAACCACTCAAAACTCGGTGGCATACAACCATAAACACGTGTTCTATCACGCACACCTACAGGTTGGCTGGGGCAACTTTGCTGATCTCACTGGGGTTTGGCTCCAGCCTGCGGGTTCCAACCAGGTCTGCTCTCATCTGTCTGGGAGGAGCCGGCTGTCACCGCGTAGTCCTCTCTCCCTGTGCGTCTCCACATCACAGGGCTGCACCCTAGTCAAGGGGCAGGGGGTTCCCCTCCATCTCCAGCAGGAAGAACTACAAAGGCACGTGGGAAATGCCATGGATACAGAGAAGAGTAAAGAAATAGAACCAATTATTCAATCTCCCACGACCCAGGTGTAAAATTCAGCTTACGAGCATGCAATAAAAAATGTAATCTGTCTGTTTAAATAATCCACAGAAGCCTGGCACCGTGAATTCAAATTCAGTCAAGGCACTATGCGAGCATAAAATGTTACTAATCTTATCCCTACTTGCTCAGAATCTGCCCAAGCCTGGGCTACGTAAGGTGTACCCTCTCGGAAGAGCCCTAAGGGCTGACTAAATAGAGTACAAAATGGTCTGTAAGTCTCCTTCCTATTCCCTTTGCCCGGGCATCAGAACTGTTCACCTGGCGTCTCCACAAAGACTTCTCTGGGTCCTGCACTGCTTGGGGCCCACCGTCCAACCTCCTCTCCCAAGCCAGTGGGACTTGAGCCTTGATCTGAGGCTGAGGTCTTGGGAGAACTGGTTCTGGCTAGCTTGCATGTTTATGAGTGTCCCTGAACCTGTGAGGACCACCTAGGCTGAGAGTCCAAGGGGTGGATGGAGAGAAGAATGGGCAATAGGACACTGGCCAGTGAATGGGGGAATACACGTGTTCTAAAGGTGGAGCCACTGAGAAAAATTACTAGGAGTAAGCTTTTGGAGAGGGTCTTGTGGCCTAGCCCTCAAAAAGGGAAGGAAGCTGGGCACCATATCTCTAAAGTTTGTATGATTCTTTGATGAAGATGCTGCTGCTTCTGCTGATAATGAAATAATTGATACATGAAAGAGAATATATGTCAGGTATATAAACTTGGCAACATGATCATAAAATGCCCCCCCCGGGGTGCCTGGGTAGCTCAGTCGGTTGAGCATCCAACTTCAGCTCTGGTGATGATCTCAAGGTTCGTGAGTTCAAGAGCCCTGCATCGGGCTCTCTGCCGTCAACACAGAGCCCGCATGGGATCCTCTGTCCCTTTCTCTCTGCCCCTCTCTCTCTGCCCCTCCCCTACTCACACTCTCTCCCTCAAAAATAAATAAACATTTATTTATCTTTTATTTTTTTTTAACGTTTATTTATTTTTGGGACAGAGAGAGACAGAGCATGAACGGGGGAGGGGCAGAGAGAGAGGGAGACACAGAATCGGAAACAGGCTCCAGGCTCTGAGCCATCAGCCCAGAGCCCGACGCGGGGCTCGAACTCACGGACCGTGAGATCGTGACCTGAGCTGAAGTCGGACGCCCAACCGACTGAGCCACCCAGGCGCCCCAATAAACATTTAAATAAACTGCCACCCATGACCTCACCACCAACTTAAAAACCAGTGTATGAGGGCATCCACTGCTATCGCAATGCTGTGTTTATCATTCTCTTACTTTTAAAAAAGATGGTTACACGCGCTGTGTGAATTCTGGAAAAAACAGGATACATTTCTGAGGTTTCTTCCTCTTTGAGTTTTACAAAAATGGTGTCACGTTGCATGTAATCTCCTGTACCTTGTCACTATCATGTTCCTGAAATTCTTTCATGCTTCGGAGTTCACTATAGTTCATTCATTTTCACTGATCCACAATAAACTTTATTAGAAATATACCACAGCTTACTTATTCATTCTCTTGTTCATAAACATTTCAGGCGGTTCCATTTCTGCTGTTATGAACAATTCCATTCTCAGGGAATTTGTATGTGTCTCCAGGTACACGTGTCCAAGAGTTTCTCTGGGATATGTAACTCAGAGTGGAATTTCTGGTTTATAAGCTTTTCAAATGTTTTTTGGGCCTTTTTTTTTTCCTTGGCAATTTAATTCCAAAAAGGTTGTATCAGTTTATAAGTCACTAGGGGGGTATGGTATTTGCACCAATACCATATTGTCAGGCTTCTACATTTTTGCCAATTAAGCAGATAGAAAACAAATCACGTTACAGTTTTAATTTGTGTTTCCCTGATTAATGATGAGGTTGAACACTTTTTCACAATTGAATTTACCATGTATGTTTCCCCGTCAGCAAAATGCTTATTTATTCCCTTTGCTTATTTTCTTATTTCTGTTAGTTTCTAACTGATTTATTATAGCTCATTATAAATACTCAATGTTAATCTCTTGCCAATTATGTGAAGTGCAAAGTCTTTTCCAATTGTGTGGCTTGTCTTTTCGCTTTTGTGGGTTCTTTTGACAAATTCTCAGCTTTGGAAGTAGTTAAGCGTATTGAACTTTTCATTGTGTCTTCATTAAGAGATCTATCCGCACCCTACCTTCATCAAGATATTCTCTTCACTGGCCTCCTAAGCCAGAGTCTTAAAGTTTTGCTTTGAACATTTAAATAATTTTTCACCCATTTTTTTGCCTGTGGTATGAGGTTGGGATCCCCCCATCCACCTCCTTACCCATCTGCAAGACCACCTCTTCCAAATAGCAAGATTGCCTCATGCACGTGGGACACTGATGGGCCCTCTACTCTGTTGCCTTGATCAACATGTCTTCTCCTGTACCAAAGTTGCACCATCTCAATTACTCTGACTTTATAAATCTTGGGAACTGATAGGGCTTCCTGGTTAGTTAAGTTACAACTAGAATTTTAGGGGAGAAATGAGCTTCAAACATTTTAAGCAAAAAAAATAAGAGAAAAGATGTTAATTGTTTATTTAAAAATAGTATCTCTTATCTAGCTTCCTCTCCTGAGGGCTAAGGTTACCAGTATTGGAAATTCTTGTTGGTTATTCTAGATGCCACATACATTCCATTATCAGGAGCGTGAACTATTGTTGCTTTAAACACAAGTAATTCAGATTTCCAAGTGATTCTGATGCAGTTGGTGACATGTGACTTTACTTTTCCATTTTTTGCTTCAAGGCATCAGTTGAGATATGTTGCACACAAACGATTTACCCTTTCGGCTCCCTTTAGAAAATAAAGTCACATTAAAATGTTACTTTTGTGTTTATTCTGAAGCAGCTCTAATGCCAACATGTCTTCGCATTTCTTCAGTGTTATTTATACAGGGTTTCATGTTTATAAAGCTAAGACAAGGTGATTGGATGAGCTTGAAGTTTTCCGGGTGGGGGCAGGGGTCTTAGGCACTCTGCTATAAATATAAACTCTCCACTCTCTATGGACCACACATTTTATAACTCACTCTGTAAAAACAGCACAAATCTTTTGAGCATTTTCCATCCAGTGAATGTTGAATAAATTCTTTTCAATGGTGACATTGACTCCTTAGGCTGTTTATTCGGCCTTCTTTGCTGGAGATATAGTTATACAAATCGAAAACTCTTTTAAATGCTGTACCTAGAATGTATTGTAAGTCATGTTTATGAATGGAGTTTTATGTTCTTTACGTAGGTGCAGAAAGAGAGAGAACAGAGTACACACAGGACTCACAGTTCAGTCCGGTATGTGATAGAGCACATAAAAGGAGTCCTGAACTTGTTAAATGTGTGCCTAACTAAGGGTATATTTCAAAAAATTTTTGAAAATTGGTTTACAAAGAAATAATACATGTGCAAAGAACTGGCAACATACACTTACACATCACCTGCTAGAGAGAACATGCTCATGGTTCGTGAGCTGGAATCAACTGGAAAAATGGCTAGAAATCAGAAAAAGGAAATAGAGACAGGAAATATATTCAGGGAGCAAAATAACAGAGATGAGAAGAAGAGAACTGAAACCAATAATCAAAATCCTCTACCATAACAAATGTCAGTGTTAAAATGATAGGGAAATGATTTTTCAGTAATTTTGGCTTGAGCAAGAAAACAGTGGGTCTTCTATCGAAGAATACTTTTAATGTGTGCCAAGGTGGAAAGACAGTCACAATTAATGAGCTTCGGTGGGGGTGGGGGAAAACAATAAAGGGAAGTTTGATTTTTGCTATGGTTACAAATTAAGTGTAGCTCAGGGACACCAGGGTGGCTCATTTGGTTAAGTACCTTAGTCTTGATTTTGGCTCAGGTCATGATCCCAGGGTTGTGGGATCAAGCCCCACACTGGGCTCCACTCCTACACTGAGTGTAGGGCCAAGCTGAGCATGGATCCTGCTTAAGATTCTCTCTCTCTCCCTCTGTCCCTCTCTCCTGCTCTCACACCCTCCTTCCCTGTCTCCCTCTCTCTGTTTCTCTCTGTCAAATGAAAATTACAAAAATTCAGTGTAGCTCAGAATCCAGTCTCTAAAGCTCGTGTTGGGTGCTCCCAGCTTTCCACCTTCCTCTCTTCTCTACCATCTATGGTCCAGTAGCTCCTGTAAACCCTGCTTTCTCTCCACTTATTTTTTAAATATATTTATTTATTTTTGACAGAGAGAGAGAGAACAAGCAGGGGAGGGGCAGAGAGAGTGGGAGACACAGAATCCAAAGCAGGCTCCAGGCTCTGAGCTGTCAGCACAGAGTCCAATGTGAGGCTTGAACTCATAAACCAGGAGATCATGACCTGAGCCAAAGTCAGACACTTAACCAACTGAGCCACCCAGGCGCCCCTCTCTCCACTTATAAAACCTATTTTCAGTCACACTTCTCTTGGTGCCCTACAATCTAGGAAAATCTTTTCACCCAGCAGCCTACTAGCAACATAAACTGTTTATTAAGAAGCACCTTGGCCACGGTGAATTAGAAAAAATTTTATCAAGAGAAAATAAGTATAATTTAAAATTTTTTACAGCTGTATTTATATCTACCAAAATGCAAATGACCACTGCCATGCACAAATGATGGTGATGTTACAGTAAAAACTCTTGTGTATCACTTACAATTCTTACATTGATAGGGTTGCAAGACTTAGCAAATAAAAATACAGGATGTCCAGTTAAACAAATTACATATAAGCAACTAATTGTCCTTTTGGTATAAGTTTATTCTGTTAAATGAAGTAAATAAGGAAGCCATTAAACTGTGGTTTTAATGCTATTGTAGGCCGTGGAAGCAAGCTGAAATTTAAGCCTGTCAATACCTCAAGGTGACAAAATTGAAACACTACAAATAACCAATCACGACAGCCAACTAAGCGCTAAGATTATAGCTAATCAATCATTTCCTTGTTTTGCCTCTTTCTCTTCTCCATGAACATCTGTCCCCATGGTCGTGTTGGTGAAGGGCTACCAACCACTTCCGGTTGGGCGATGCCCTATTCTAACCATTTTTTTTGCTCAGGTAAACTCTTAAAAATTCTAATATGTCTCAGCTTATCTTTTAACAGTCCCATACAATATTGGGGACATACTAACACTAAAACAAAGTATTTATTGTTTATCTGAAACTCAAATTTACCTGGGCATCCTGGGTTTCATTTGGCAACCCTAATTAGAGGATATTCTGTAAGAAGTTTGAATAAAACTTGGTATGTTTGCCCGCCCCCCAAACTATTTCAGCAAGCTTTGAAGAATAATATATAATAGGTCTTCACTGGAGTTCTCTTTCTAAAAATCCCCTTTACCATTTCCTCTCTGCAGATTCTACTTACCTTGGCTTCTTCCCAGATCGCTGTCCTCTATCCTGACCAAACACAAAGCGAGACTTCCGGATTCCGGGTTCCGTTCATATGTTCTGCTGTCCTCTCTTTAACCCTCTTCCAACCAATCCTGGCCACCTCTCCACCCAGCCCCAGGTTGCTGCAGTACCCTCTTACATGTGCTAACCAGCCCTTTCCTCTTGGAGAACAACAAAGACCTGGAAATCTAGCAGGACAAACAAAAATGCCTCTTAAAAGTTGAGGAGGAATAGGGGCACCTGGATGGCTCAGTCAGTTGAGCATCCAACTTCAGCTCAGGTCATGATCTCACAGTTCATGGGTTCTGCTTGTCAGCGCAGATACCGCTTCAGATCTTCTGTGTCCCCCCCTCATCTCTCTCCACCTTGCCACTCGCGTGTGCTCTTTCTCTCAAAAATGAAAAATAAACATTAAAAAAAAAAAGAGGAGAGTTGAGGAGGAATTAATACTGTAAATAAGTATACTGAAATATTTTTATGACTCTCCCACCCACTCAGATCCTTCAAAAGCGTCCTCAGTTCTCTGAGAGGCTTCACTAGGCTCCTCTTACCTTCTCTCTCCCCACACTCAGGAGGTCCCCAAGGCTTCATGTCCTTCCTCAATGTTCTCAGAGATCCTGTAAGACTCCTCCTCATGTCTGTCAGTGCGACTACTCTGAGACCACAGTCCTGTCTAGAAATAAGCTGCTTGATTTGGGATTCTACTCTTCACAGGGCTAACCTTTTCCTGAGGTTCAGTTGCCCTGGAGTTGGTCATGGTCGGACGTCCCAGTACAATGTTGAATAGAAGCCATGACAGTAGAGGTTTTTGTCTCATTTGCCATCTCACAGGAAAACTTTCAATGTTTCCACACTAAACTGGAGGCAGATTTTTTTTTGCGGGGGGAGATACTCTCCAAAATTTGGTAAAATAGTGAAAGTCCCCCTCAATTCCTAGTTTGCCAAGACTTTTTGTCACAAATTGGGATTCATCCTACCTAATAGTTTTCTGCAGCTGTTGAGATTATTATCTGAGTGTTCTTTATTCTGACAATGTGATGAATTCCATAGATGTTCAAATGTTAGACCGGCCTTGTATTTCCAGAAGAAAACGCAAAGCAGTCATAAAGATCACTCTTTTTCCATCTTGTTAGACTCGCTTTCTAACTATTTTGTTGGATGTTTTCAAAATTCAGTTCTCCGGAGGAATTCCTATAAACTAATACCATTTCTTCCTTACACACTTGAGGTCTTCTGTAGAAATGCCCATTCTTCGTGTTGGTAATCTCTCACTTCTCTTGGTTTCTCAAATAGGGTTACCTACAAAAGGGGCTCGTCTTTTCAGTGAGCCAACTTTTGGCTTTGATTATTTTTCTCTAGTACATATGTATCTTTTACTACAGTAGTTCTCCTTTTATCTTTATTGTTTCCTTCTATTGTCTTTGACATTAATTTGCTTTGACATTAATTACAGCTTTAGCTGCATCCCATAGGTTGTTATGTGTCATATTTTCACTCCCTTTTAGTCCAACTTATAATTTTTAAGTTTTTCACTGTAATTGTATCTTTACCCATGGGTTATTCAGATGTGTATTACTTCATTTCCAAACATCTGGGGAGTTTTCCATAGTGGTTATTTATGGTTATTGATTTCAAGTTTAATTCCATTGTATTCAGATAGCCTATGTCCATCCTTGGAGATTTGGCGAGACTTGCTTTACAGCTAAGTATTGAGTTCTTTTGGTAAATGTCTCATGTGTATTGGAAAAGAATGTTTATTCTACAGATGCTGGGTGCAGAGTTCCTTCCATGGAAATTTGGTAAAGTTATTCTGGCTTTTTGAATTTCCTATGTATTAACCGAAACTTTATTCATTTATTCTCTCTATTATGAGAGAGGTTTGATAAAAAGTACAACTAGGATTGTGCAGATGGCTATTTCTACTTTTACTTCTATCAGTCCTTGCTTTATACAATGTGATACTATGCTATATATTGGATAAAAATTCCTGATTGTTATATCTTTTATCTTTATAAAATATCCCTCTTTACCTCTAGTAATATTGCTTGTGTTGAAGTCCAATGTTTGTCACAGAAAGATAACTACATTAGCTTCCATTATCTTAATGTGTGAATTTTATTTATTTTTTGTAAATTTTTTTTAACGTTTATTTATTTTTGAGACAGAGAGAGACAGAGCATGAACGGGGGAGGGTCAGAGAGAGAGGGAGACACAGAATCTCAAACAGGCTCAGGCTCTGAGCAGTCAGCACGGAGCCCGACGCGGGGCTCGAACTCACATACCACGAGATCGTGACCTGAGCCGAAGTCGGTCGCTTAACCGACTGAGCCACCCAGGTGCCCCAATGTGTGCATTTTATATCCTTTTCTAATCTTTGGTTTTCAGTATTTCTGTATCCTTTATATTTAATGGGAGTCTCTTGTAAATAACATATACTTGAGTTTTGTTTTATTATTCATTAACAAAGTTTGTCTTTTATTTGGAGTTTTAAATCCATTTATATTTAGTTACCAATACATTCAAGTTTGAATTTGCCATCTTGCCATTTGTTTTCTGTGTCCCTCTTGTTATTTGTGCCACTTATTATTTTCTTCTTGCCATATTTTGGGTTAATTTTTAATTCTTTCTTTCCTCCCTTCTAGTAGCCTGTAAGTAACAGATTGTTTTATTATCTTCCACAGTCCTCCAGACAAACTCTCGAGATCAGTCTGTTAAAGAATGTTTAAATGTATCTCTTTAGCATTTTATCAATGATGCTTTTAAAAGGGCAAACCAAGAGCTCTAAATGATTCACACCAGAAAATATTTAGCCATGAAATAGGAGTTCATTTCAGACTTCAGATGGAAAAAGAAAAGTCCTTCCATTAAATGTTGAGCTATAGAGGCTTGTACTCCTTTCTCTGGGCAATCATTATAAATGTTGTTGCAAATTTATAATTAAGATCTATTATAGCTAAACAAAAATCCAGTGTAAGGGACCAATCGCTGAAGTCCTCTAGGAAAACAAGCAGACAAACCAATGTATAAAAAGTGAAAGACTTGCGTTTTCCAGGAAGGAGGGAAGATCGTAAAGTTGGAATTTACTAGGAAACTGAAGTGCGTCTGGAGACCACTGAAGCCCTGGTCGCTCCATGTCCCGCTTGACCGTGGACCCCAAACCTGCTCTGTCACTGGGGAGGTTGGTGCATAGCCCAGTCCTCCTCCTGTGCTCCCTGGGGGACTGAGAAGCAAATGTTCTATATGAGTCCTTAGCTCTCCGTGAGTATAAATGGTCACATGGCAAGTGTGCCATTAGAAAACATAAAACGCCCAAAGAAGTCAGATTTTGGAGCAAAGATGCTTCTCCGTGGCCTCTGGCTCTTTTTCCCACTTGTACAAGGGAAGTGCCTGCCTAAGAAGCAAAGCCCTGCGTAAGTGTAAAGTTCACAGAAAGTCTTGCCAGAAACTGGAAAGGCCTTGAGATGAGGTGTGATTCTTGTGTCATTGAGACCCGTCACGGACTTCCTTTGGGTGTGTCACACACTGCAGAGGGAGGCCCGCAAGAACGTTTTATGACCTCTAAGGGAGGAACATGAACTAACCTATCTATACAGTTCGTGTAGTATGTTTTTGTTTTTCTCCATATATCCCCTTTCCTCCCTCCCTCACTTCCTTTTTTCCTTCCTTCTTTTCTTCTTTCCTACCTTCTTTTCCTTTTTCTTACCCTTTCATTCTCTCATCCTTAAACTGGTAGGATTGTGTGTGTATGTGTGTGTGTGTGTGTGTGTGTGTGTGTGTGTGTTCGGCTGACCTAAATCTTTTAGCCTTTCAAACCAAGCCTCACCTTGGCTCATGGCACATATAGAGTAAACATGATTTTTCCTTTGGACAGTTTTCCTATTCTGACACTTCGGTATTTGAACAGTCCTCTGGAGCCTATTCTCCATTCTCTATGCTGATGTGGTTCTCATTATCTTCTGTCCAGGTGTCTTCCTATTTTTATTCCCCTGATGGGGCAGTTTTCTTCCCCACTTTGTGCATCCAGAGAACAGAGAGGAATATATTCAGTGTCACCCAGCTGGTTATCTCATTAAATTCTCAGGGCTTGCTCCATATTAGCTGAAGAAAAATATTAACATTCTGTGGCTGGATTGTTAGCTAGTGTCGATTACAGTATATTGGTTGCAGAAATGAAGTTTGCAATGGAAAGAGATTCTAATTGGGAATCATAAAGCATGATGAAAAACATTTTCGCTGTGTCATTAGTATTGTAATTTATTCATTGATGCCTGGTTTGTTACTGATGCATTCACAAGTACCTGTTTGGTCTATCTGTCCCCCACTCTGAGAATTTGATGAGGAGAAACTTTAAATTGTCTTCAGAAAAGCGTGGATAACATCAATTTGGAATGGATGGTGTATTAGTTAGGGTAATAAAGGCTAAGCTGCCATAACAAAAAGCGCACCCCACCCTTGGGAAAGGGAAAGAGAGAAAATAGAAAGCAAATAATTTTCCTTCACAAAAGTGAGGTGGAAATTGTTCACATCACGGCAGTTTACATTCCATCGGCCAAAAACAGCCGTGTCGTTATTCCTAACTGCAAAGGAGACTGGGAAATTCAGTTTCCAGCTGGGAAGCCATGTTTCCAAGAAGAAAAAGAGGATGAACTTAAAGAGACAAACAGTGGTCTGTGCCAGGTACTTTGAATATCAAATTTGAAACCAATTCTAATTATCATTAGCCCTTTAAGGCATGACAATATAATGGTTAAAGTCTCTAATTCTGGAGACAGAAAGCCATGAGTTCTAGTTTCAGCTCTACTACTTACTAGTGGTATAGCCATGAGCATGTTCATTAACTTCCTTAAAACCTCAGTTTCTTCAACTGTAAAGTGGGAAACATAATAATAGAACTTGTGTTAAAGATCATATGAAATCTACAACTGCTCACATGGTAAGTGTTCAATAAATATTTCCTTGATTTAATTTCCTGAAAGGAGGAATTGACCTCTGGTTAATAATAAGACTTCCAGGCCAATGGAAGTCATCCAATAAAGAGCTTCTTTGTTTCAGCAAAATTGATTTAATAAGAGTCTACTTCATAAAAGGTACTGAGATAGTCACTATTCATTTATCCACCTCAAATGACATGGATATAGCAATGTCTTTCTCATTGAATTTGAAGGGATAAATGAGATATGATTTTCCAGAGCTTAACTCCCTCTAGCATATAGTAAGCTCTCAGTATATTTTAACTCATAAGATAAATATAAGATAATCATAATATAAGATAAATGCTAAATATTGTTACAAGTCATGCTATGGGATATAAAGGAAGAACAATTCTGACTTGAAGGAATAGGAATGTTTTGAGGAGGTGACGGCACTTTAGCTAGGTTTAAAAATGAGAGGATTTCAAAAATTTGAAATGGTTGCTTTTATCAGAGAAAACAACATCAGTTAAAGTATAAAGGTGAATGTCTAGATAAGAGATTCATGGGGCGCCTGGGTGGCGCAGTCGGTTAAGCGTCCGACTTCAGCCAGGTCACGATCTCACGGTCCCAGAGTTCAAGCCCCGCGTCAGGCTCTGGGCTGATGGCTCAGAGCCTGGAGCCTGTTTCCGATTCTGTGTCTCCCTCTCTCTCTGCCCCTCCCCCGTTCATGCTCTGTCTCTCTCTGTCCCAAAAATAAATAAACGTTGAAAAAAAAATTAAAAAAAAAAAAAGAGATTCATGAAATAAGAATGGGGAGAGGTTGTAGAAGAGAATATAATGTGAGATCAGATCACGAATGCCACACTTTCATATTAGGACTTTGCTCACAAAGCAGTGGTGAGGTTTTTGAGGAGCTTTGCAAACTCTGAGCTGTGTATTAGATTGACCACCTCTGATAGCAGCCTACAGTGTAGATTAGAAGGGAGATAGATAGGTGAAATGAGAGCCTGGGAATCTAGATAGGTGACCTACAACAGTCTAGGAAAAGAATGATAAGGTCTGAATCAGGGCATCATCGTTGACAATGGAAAGTGAAAAATAGAGAAGAGTCACTGACAAGGTAAAACCAATAGATCTTCAAAGCATTTTTACTAAGATAAGGAACAAAGCAAGGATGACCACTGTCTCTTCTACTTTACATTGTACTAGAGTCATTAGCCAATGCAATTAGATAAGAGAAATCAATTAGAGGTATAAGAATGGGTGAAGAAGTAAAATGAAGTATAATGATCAATCTCTATTTGGAGATAATATCATAGTATACTAGGAAATCCCCAGAGAAGCAGGGGTGAAACAAACTCAAACAATAAAACAATTCAGGAAGGTATCAGGGTATAAAATTAATATTAAAAATCAATAGTTTTCATACACAGAAACAATGAAAAGTTAGAAGATATAGTGGTAGAAAAAAACTTCATTTATACTAGCATCAAAAATACACAAGATTAAATTTAATAGAAAATACTTCTAATAAACCCCTGAAACACTAAAAAGTGGTTTTGAACAAGTGGAAAGACATTTTCTGTCCTTGAACAAAATAGGTCAACATTATACAGATGTGAGTTTTCCCTAAGATAATTTACACATGCAATGCAATCCCAATTAAAATGCCAACAAGCTCTTTTATAGAGTTAAGTTGATACCAAAGTTTACATGGAAAAACAAACATGCAGGAATAACCAAGAATCACTGAAAAAGAATATTTATGAGGGGGGACCAGCAGACACTAAAACATACTATAAAGTCTCTATAATTAAAACAGTGTGGTACTGACACAGGCAATAGAATAGACTAAAAAAATCCAGGAATAAATTCAAACACATATAAAAGTGTAGTATATGACAAGGGTGTCATTTGAAACTACTGAAGTAAAGATGAACTTTTAAAATAAATTATGTTGGAAAACTGAAGAGCTATTTGGGACAAGATACCATTAAATCCAATGTCTCACACTACACATAGGCATAAACTTCAAATAGTCTGGGGATATAAAATAATAAAAAAATAAAAATAATAAAATAATAAGGTACTAGAAATTTATATGGGTGAATTGTTCTGTAGTCTCAATATAGGAAAGTCTTCCTAATAGTGACTTTAAAATCCAGAGCCAGTCTGAGAAGACATGGGAGATAAATTTAATAAAAACTAAAAGGTTTTCTTTGACAAAAACAAACAAAATACCATTTTTAAAAAAGCCAAAAGACAACTGATTAACAGGGAGAAAATATTTGCAACATGTATCTTAGACAAAGGGCTAATAACCCTAATACGTGAAGAATGCATAAAATTGTAAATAAAAAAAAATGCCATTTCACAATACATTACTGATTGCATTCATCAATTTCTCTTAACGCTTTTAAGGTGGGTGGCCATTTCATGTATGATACTTTCATATGAAAAAAAAGAGACATAAATACTAGAAGATCAGTATAAGCCCCACAGAAGACTAAAGAAATTTCTATCAGAAGCCCTGGTCCTCCCCAACTGATACCTCTCCATGTGCACATCCTTCTCACTGGCCATGCTCTCAAACCCCACATCTTTGTTTGACCTTCCCTACAGCAGAAGCAACCTCCCTCTTTCATGACTGCTGGCCACTCCCACCATGCCCCAGAAATCACAGTTCAAATCTTACCCCCTTTAGACAGCTCCACAATCACAACCTGCTTATCCACAATGATGCATCCTTTAAAATGTTGGTTGCAAATTGATTTATCTTGTGAGAATTTTCATGTATGTTGACACTCAAAGCTTTTCTTCCCATCCATATGCCTCCTTGTGGCAGTTTCTTTCTCTCTTTTTTTTATGTTTATTTATTTTTGAGAGAGAGAAAGCACAAGTGGGGGAGGGACAGAGACAGAGAGGGAGACATAGAATCCAAAGCAAGCTCCAGGCTCCAAGCTGTCAGCACAGACCCAGACACAGGGCTAGAACCCATGATTGTGAGATCATGACCTGAGCCGTAGTTGGATGTTCAACCGACTGAACCACCCAGGTGCCATCCCCACTCCCTCCATGGCAGTTTCTATGAGACAGAAACTGGAATTAGAAACACATAAATCTTAGCTGAGTAGGTGGTGGCCTTAAAAGCCACCCTCAATACAACAGCCAATCATTTATTTTTGCTCTTATTTAAACTCTGACTTGTCTAATAATGACTGAGTGTTATACCGGGATCTAAGTTTTTTAAGGGCAATGACACACATTCAGGCATGTCGATTATAGTTTTGCCAGGCTAGGGTTTCCAGTCCACCACGTTACTTTCGTGCTGAGCTCCAGCGCAGAACTTCTGGACCAGTGCGGCTTCACCCCCAGCCGATTCTGAGGATTTAGCTCCAGGACCAGCTGCTGCCCCGAACTCTTCATTGACAGCTCCTAGGATCCCAGGACAGAGGGAGGTAAAGAGTATCCAGAAGGACAGCAGTTCCAGGGCATCTGTGTGACTCAGTGGGTTAAGCATCCGACTCTTGATTTCGACTCAGGTCGTGATCTCACTGTTGTGGGATGGAGTCAACGCTGAGCGGAGCCTACTTGGGATTCCCTCTCTCCCTCTCTCTCTGCCCCTTCCCTGCTCATTCTCTCCCTCTAACACTCTCTCTCTCTCTCTCAAAATAAATAAAAAATAAACTTAAAAAAAAAAAAGACCTCGGTTCTCTTTCTCTCATCAGAGCCTAGCCTTGCTAGCACTCCTTCTCTGCTACCATTTTCTTAGCGATGCCTCCTTAGAGAAAGCCGGAAGATGTTTTCTCTAGCTCCTCCTTTGAATCTTACACTTTGACATCGCTCTGCCAGTTGACCAGGGCATCAGTTCACATACCTTATGGTAGAAAACAGCAGAGAAGAGAGACTTCGAGTTAGGGCTGCTCTGGACTCTGTTGGACAGTGGAATTTGGGGTGTCAAGGGTGTTGAATAGTTATCAATTCTGTTTTGCTCAACTCCAAACTCCAAATTTCCTTTTCTGTATGTGCATGTGCCACTTTATTATGAAGTTGTTAAGCATGTTAGTAAGTAAGGTATTCAGGTAATTTAAGAATTCATTCCCATTGTAAAATATTCAAGGAAATCGAAATACATAGAAAAACATGAAATTCATCCTTTATCTGCTATGCTTCCCTCCGCCCTAGCCACATTTCCACTTCCCTCCCCAAGCAAAGGCAGCCATTCCCAACGCTTCAGTGTATTCCCTTTTAATTCTCTGTCTCAAACTATACATTGATATGTGCACTCATATCAATTTCTCTGTCTTCTTTTTACATTAGTGGAATCATACTATACACATACACTGTGACTCCTTTTTCACTTAACAATATTTTGAAAATCTTTCATAAGTCAACTTCATTCAGTGCAGACTGAATGTACCGTAACCATTTTCCTATTTTGTATTTATAAGAGTGTTTTCTTTTTTTTTTTTTTTTTTTTTTTTTCAACGTTTATTTATTTTTGGGACAGAGAGAGACAGAGCATGAACGGGCGAGGGGCAGAGAGAGAGGGAGACACAGAATCAGAAACAGGCTCCAGGCTCCGAGCCATCAGCCCAGAGCCCGACACGGGGCTCGAACTCACGGACCGCGAGATTGTGACCTGGCTGAAGTCGGACGCTTAACCGACTGCGCCACCCAGGCACCCCTTTAAGAGTGTTTTCAACTGTTATAGCTGAATTGTGTCCCGTCAAAAGTCACATGTTGAAGTCCTAGTCCCCAGTACCTCAGAATGTGACTGTATTTGGAGGGCCTTTATTTGTATAGGGCCTGTATTTGTATTATTTGTATCGGGACTGTATTTGTATGGGGTCTTTAAATTTTTTTTTTTAAACGTTTATTTATTTTTGAGACAGAGAGAGACAGAGCATGAATGGGGGAGGGTCAGAGAGAGAGAGAGGGAGACACAGAATCGGAAACAGGCTCCGGGCTCTGAGCTGTCAGCACAGAGCCCAACGCGGGGCTTGAACTCACGAACCGTGAGATCATGACCTGAGCCGAAGTCAGATGCTTAACCGACTGAGCCACCCAGGCGCCCCTGTATGGGGCCTTCAAAGATGTCATTAGGTTAAATAAGGTCACTGGGGAGAGTCCTACACCAGTGTGATTGGTGTCCATAAAAGAAGAGATTAAGATACAGACACACACAGAAAAAAGACCATATAAATGACACAGAGCGAGGACGGCCATCTGCAAGAAGAGAGGCCTCAGAAAAAAAACAACCCTACCAACACTTGGAACTTGGACTATAG
This sequence comes from Prionailurus bengalensis, assembly GCF_016509475.1. NCBI lineage: Eukaryota > Metazoa > Chordata > Mammalia > Carnivora > Felidae > Prionailurus > Prionailurus bengalensis. The sequence goes on from NC_057348.1 coordinate 120,022,167, forward strand.
CTCCCAGAACTGTGAAGAAATAAATCACCTGTTCTGTGGTACTTTGTCATGGCAGTACCAACAAACTAATTAAATAATATACCAATTTTTTTGTAGCTACATAGACCACTCTGGTGACTTGTACGTACATATTTGTGCACATGTGTATTTCTTTAGGCTAGATTACTAGAAGAGGAATCCCCAGTTAAAGCATATGATGAATTTTTATTTTTGACAGATATTGTCAAATTGCCTTTCAAGAAGTAGTCACTACCATTTTCTCTATCTTTGCCAATCCCTGACATATAAATCCTTCCGATTTTTACCAGTGATAACAGAATTTGGTATTTCATTGTTTTACTTGATTACTAATGAGGCTCAGAATTCTGAAGTTTACTGACCTCTTATGGTACATCTTGCTGTGGATTAACAATTTGTTTCCTGTGTCCTTATGGGGATAGCTTTTTGGTCATTTCTTATTTTTTTTTTAATTTTTTTTAACATTTATTCATTTTTGAGAGTGAGAGAGACAGAGCATGAGCGGGGGAAGGGCAGAGAGAGAGAGGGAGACAGAATCCAAAGCAGGTTCCAGGCTCTGAGCTGCCAGCACACAGCCCGACGCGGGGCTCGAACCCACAGACTGTGAGATCATGACCTTAGCTGAAGTCAGACGCTTAACTGATTGAGCCACCCAGGCGCCCCTGGTCATTTCTTATTAATTAGTAGGCATGCTTTATAAATTTTTCTTATTGATCCTTTACCTGTTATATAACTATTTCTTCCAAGCTTGTTGCATAATTTTTTATTTTATTTATGATATATTTATAATATCATACACATTTTTTGTTTTGTTCTGTTTTAGTTAGGGATCTGAGTCTTGTGTCTTTAAGGCCTTCCCTGCCTCAAGATTACAGTGGAAAGTATCTCCTATATTTTCATCAGGTAGTTCTTTGGGTTTGTTTTTACGCTATCTGAAATCTAAATTCCTGGTGTTAAGTGTACTGTTCTCCTTAGCTGTACTGTTCTCCAGTGGCAAGTCAACTGTCCCAACATCATTTATTAAATAGACACTGTTTAGCTATTCATTTGAAAGACTAGGGGCTCCTGGGTGGCTCAGTTTGTTAAGCGTCGGACTTTGGCTCTGGTCACGATCTCGCAGTCTATGAGTTTGAGCCCCGCATCGGGCTCTGCGCCGACAGCTCAGAGCCTGGAGCCTGTTTCAGATTCTGTGTCTCCCTCTCTCTCTGGCCCTCCCCTGCTCACACTCTGTCTTCTCTCTGTCTCTCAAAATAAATACATGTTAAAAAAAAATTTTTTAAAAAAAGAAAGACTATAATAAGCACATGAATGTTTTCTATTCTGTTCCTTTGATCTAGTCCTAAATGAATACCCATCGATTTATTTAGTATATCTTTAAGGTATGTTGATAATAGGAAAATATTCTCCCCTGTCTTCTAATTTAAAAAAAAAACTTTTTTATGAAATGTTAATAGTTTCTCATATAAATTTTTAGACCCTTTCTACTAAGCCTTAGAAAAAAATCTTGACAGGAGGAACTTCATTGTAATTGCACTGGAATTTTTGATTAATTTGGGGGCAGAATTGTCATTTTTGTAATTAATTTTTCCTATTCAGGAACATGGTATATTTTCTTTTGCTTAAGCCTTTTTAATGTCTTTCAGTAAAATTTTATCATGTTTAAGTCTTGTGTATTTTCAGTTGCATTTATATTTAGGTGTTTATTTTATGTTGCAAGTTGGTATTTTGAATGGGATCTCTTTTCTCTCTGGTGCAATAGTGTATAAAAGCACAACTGATTTTTATATGTTGATCATTTTCTGGCTACTTTATTGAGCTTATTGGATTCAGTTGCATTTTTAAACAGGTATTTGTATCAGTTTGCCAGGTTTGCCATAATAACAAACACCACAGACTGGGTGGTTTAACCACCCAGATTTATTTTCTCACAGTTTTTGAGGCTAGAAGTCCAAGATCAAGTGTTTGTCAGGCTTTAATTTTTTTTTAACGTTTATTTATTTTTGAGACACAGAGAGAAACAGAGCATGAGTGAGGGAGGGGCAGAGAGAGAGGGAGACACAGAATCCAAAGCAGGCTCCAGGCTCTGAACTGTCAGCACAGAGCCCAACAGGGGGGCTTGAACTCACAAACAGCGAGATCATGACCCGAGCTGAAGTCCAATGTTTAACTGACTCAGCCACCCAGGCACCCCAGGCTTGGATTTTTTGAGGCCTGTTTCCTTGGTTTGCAAATGGCCGCTTCTCATTTGTGTTCCCCCAACGGTCACACTTCTGAGTGCACATGTTTCTGGTGTCTCTATGTGTCCAAGTTTTCTGTTCTTAAAGGATCCCAGTCATATTGGATTAGACCCCACCCTAAATATCCTCATTTTAACTTACTCACCTCTTTAAAGACCCTATCTCCAAACATGATTACATTCTGAAGGTTAGAATTGCAACATATACATTTTGGGAGACACAATTCAGCCCATAATAACAATCATATTGGCAAATAGTGACAGTTTTATTTCTTCCTCTTATTCTATTTATACTTCTAATTTCTTCTTGTCTTATGACATTGGCAAACTCTCAAATACAGTGTTGAATTATACAGTGATTAAAAACATCCTTTTCTTTTTTCCATTTTTAATACTTCTAATATTTTGCTATTCAGTATGATGTTTGCTCTTGTTTTCTGGTAAGTAATCCTTATTAGGTTGACGATTTTTTTTTCTCTTGTCAGTTACTAAAGGTTTTGTGTGTTTTTGTTTATTTGGTTGGTTGTTTCTTTCGTTGTTTTTATTTTGTTTTGCAGAGCTGGTGTTTGGTCCTAGTTTAGTTTGACTTTTCTCCCACTACTACACTCTGATTTCAATTAAGCCTTAAAAAAGATTGCAAACACCAGTTGGAGGTATGTGGAAAACAGATTTTGGGTGACATTAAGGTTTCTTTTCAATCCAACACTCTTTTCAGTTTTAGCCTCAACAAATAATTACATCTCTACATGAAATGGAATTTTTTCCAAAGCTGTGTTGTGTAAACGCAGTGTTTTATACAACCTAGAAGGTAGGCAATAACATTGCAAACAGTGAACGCCGGACCTCAAATATTCTTGAGACAATGAAGTAGAAAACATTTCTTTGTACTCTCCCTGCCTCAATCTTCACCATGTCCCCTATTCACCTCTTGTCTGTTGGCTTCTCTAAAAGGCACATAGGAAGTCCTGCATTTAATATACGACTACCTTTTCCCATAGAAGTGGAAAAGCCTAAAGAGAAACCTAGGCTCTTCAGCCCTCCAGCAGTGATCACTGAATACCTGGAGATAATGCTAAAAATTCCCACTCACTGGGGACCTCCCTGGTCCCATGCTGTTCAGAGCGCCAGGGAGCTAACAATGGGTAAGATACAAAGGGCTCACAGGCCAACGTTTGAATCAATCTGTTAATGCAAGTTGGTTATATTTTCCCACAGATTCTGTTTAATTGTTGGCAGTGCTTGGGTTAGGCGAGATAGCACTTAATTGCAAACAATTCTGGAGCTTCTTAGCAATGCAGAACTGCTTGAAATGAGAGAAAAGCAAGGATACTATATGATGAATAATATTAGGACCCAGAGGGCATGTAGAAGATGGAAAAAAGGAGTGGGTTAATTTTGAACCATTTTCAATTGCCATACCAGTCATTACCCACATTAGTGGATTTATTATGTTCTTTTTCTTCCCCTAATAAGAGCCTTGTAAAATTCAGCATATCATCAGGCAACCTAATAATTACTGTATTTAGGGGCAAATGTTAGATCCTAGACAGAGACCATTTATTATGTTCCATTCCCTAAAGTTTGACTGAATGGTCATTTTTCTGCTTCCTCATTAATAATTATAATAAGTAAACTGCAAGAAAGAGGAGGAAAGAACTCAGCAAATCAAAACTTAGAAAACTGGAAAGGTCAGAGCCATAAAGCATCCTGCCATTACTCACAGGCTGTGTGAGATATTAGAGTTATGATTCTTAATTTTCATGACCAAAATTCTAAAGGGAACAAAAATGGCACCAAATGAATCCATTCAATTAAATGTGGAAGCCCAGATGGAAAAAGAGCAAGATAAATAATTCCCTGAATCTGCCTTTTATCAGCTCAAGTCCAAAATTGTAGGCCTCCCCGGAGCCTAAGAATCACAAAACAAAAGCTTAATGTGCCCGGTAATTTAAGTGTTTGCCAACCTTTTGTCCTTCAAGCTCTGTAGAACAACCAGAAAAACATTACGTGATAAAGCTGCCCTGGTTGGATGTACACTGGCTAATGGCATCAATCTTCCAATATTCCTGATCCGGAATCTGAAGATACAGAAAGGACTCCACCCCGAACATGTTTTCAGAAAGTTCTTTTGTTTCTTTGGATCACACTCAAAGAGTTTTCTTGCTGATTTTCCAAAAGCACATTATTCGTTTACCAAGCTTACCCCCTTGCTTTATGGCGAAAGCTGTTACAGATATCTAAACTGTAACGCAATGCCATTACATGTGAAGGAGATACTTGTGAGCTACCAATTTTTTGGTTATCCATTGCCTGGCTTTGCACTTGCAAATGCTTTCTGCACAAACATGAAGGTCTGCTTTGGAAGATTTTTGCACTTTATTTATTTATTTATTTATTTATTTATTTATTTATCGCCTTTCTGTTTTCTTCTCCAAACATGGAACCAATAGCATTGTTCCCATTATGGTTTCCTTTCCCTCCTCTGAAAATCTGGGCACTTTGCGTGGGTGTTTAAAGACACCTTCTTAAAGCATTCCCTGAGGCTAAAGCGGCAAGAATTCACTCTCTGTTTTTGAAAAGCTAGAGCATTTGGAAACTTTTGAACAACCACTTAGTGCCAATGCTGCCCCTTGATCTTCTCTTTACAGTACATGGGGTTTACATTTTGTGAGCCAGATTCAATCCCAGTGGACCGCTGCTGGAGAACACAGGAAGAAATCTCCCCACATGTCTGCAGGGAGCATTTTCCGGCCAGAATGCATAAACCATTGAGAATATCTCCCATGGAGTCACTGACAGGAAGATAATCCATTCCCCTCCAGGCATTTGGCTGGTGTAGGAAGGACTAGGGAGCCCCACCTCTGGTGATAATAATGGGAGTTACACTTGAAAATGTCTCAAAAGCCAGATCCCCAAATACAGTTTTCTCCTCACAGGTTTTGCATTTCTCAGAAAGCAGCACAAGGAGAGATGGAGAACCAGAATGTAAATCATGACCTTTAAGAAAACACATAAATCAAAAGAATGGATAAATACATTCTATTTGCATAGCCTCTCTGAAGACTTGCATTAGCGAGATCAGGACAACCCCGTGTGCCCCAGTTTCATGAAGCCTTCTCGCATTGGCCAAATAAAAGCAGCCTGTCCAAGTGACCCTTAGCTTTAACACTTCAAAGTGAAGCACAGAATTACTTTTATTATTACCACAGCATTTGACCGCAATCCAGAGAAAGTCAATGAAAACCAGGACCAGATAGAGTTAATGCTTTCATAGAAACAAAATGCCGTCTGTGGATGCTGAGTGCCAGCACATCATTAAGCGAAAGATAGGAGTAAGGCCTTCTTAAGAGCTGACATTAAAAATTGAAATCCATTCTGTAAAAGACAGGCCTTGTGTATTTTTTAAAGCCCAAAGCCATAGCAGCTGAAGGGTAATAAAAATTGTATATAAGAACATTATGGCGGTTAGATTGTTCCCAAGAACACTTGATTCAGGATTTGGTATATATCTGTATAAATTTGGAATATATCTATGTAAAAATTCCACCCCAAGCTGGTAGAACTTTTAATTTCAGAGTGAGGACAGCCAACAATCTGATAGAAAAATGGGCAAGTAATCTGAAAGCCTGCTGTTCACTGAAAATGGAATATGAGTGGAATCCAAATATTTGAAAAGATATTTGACCATAATCACAATGAAAGAAAATCAATTTAGAAAAAAAGAACGTTTTCACCTGTGAGACAAGTGACACTGTTTTGGTGACACACAAGTTGATCAAGTAGGGAAATGGCATGTTCATTTTCCGTGGATGGAAGTATGAATTGGCTGTATTTGGAGATATTTTGAGTAGAAAGATACTCAATTAGCTTGGCGATATTTATCATAGTTTTACAATGATATTTCCTTTGTTTCAGCAATTCTACTTCTAGGGGTTTACAAACAGATATACTTGCACTCACACACAAAGACAAGAATGTTCACAGCAGCAAGTTTTTAATAACAGAAAGCAGCCTACGTGTTTAGGACTGGCTGCATTAAATATGGTACCCCCATTAGTGGAATACTTGGGGGCATTGCTGGAGATAATGAAGCAGATCAACAAATCAGTACTGACTTGGAAAGATCTTCAAAGTATAGTGTTAAATTGTTTTTTTTTTTTTTCAAATGTGATAATATTCTCCCCTTTGTGTAAAAAGAAAGAAAGAGAGAAGAACATGCGTGCAAATTTTTATGTTTGCATATCATAGAAAAATTCTTGGAGGATATATAAGAAATCATTAATAATGGCTGCCCCAGGAAATGAGATTATAATGTGTGCTTGACTGTATGCCTTTTTATAAAGTTTGAAATATTTATCATATCATATCACATTATGTATATTATATACATATTATATATACATATTATATACATTATATATACATACAGTATATACATATATAAAGTATTATATACGTACATATTATATACATATATATTATATATATATATGTGTGTGTATATATATATATGTATGCACACAAAAGTACAGAGATGGTCAGGTGGGTAGAAAGGTGGAATTATGATCATTATCATGGTTTTCTTGTTTGAGTGGCTAGAAAATAATAAAAGACTCCTGATGGACAGCTCAGACATGGAAGGAGTCCTCAAGAGGCCGCCATATGCAAACTCAATCATACATACACTATACTGCAGGCAAGTCTTCCATAGGAGAAACTGTCTTAAACCTCACTTTATTTCTTTTAAACTATAGTCACCATGCGGTACATCACATCCCCAGAACTGGTTTATGTTATAACTGGAAGGTTGTACATTTGGCCACCTTCACCCATTTTGCCCTCTACCCATCCCCCATCTCTGGCAGACACCGATTTATTTTCTGTGTCTATGAATACACGTGTTTTTTTTTTTAAGATTCCACATATAAGTGAGATCATACAGTATTTGTCTTTTTTTGTCTGACCTCACTTTTAATTGATGCCCTGGGCATACACAAGTGATTTCCATGTTGAGGACTCTGTTTAAAGTAGTGAGTATATTGATTCAAACAAAGTAAATATTTTTACCAGGTTTTGTTTCTCAGTGAAAGCATTCAACAGATTTTTTTTTAAACCAAAGAAATGCTTGCTTTGCAGACAATATTTCCATGAGTTTCAATAAACATCTCACATGCTTGCTGCCTTTTTTTTTTTTTTAACGTTTTTCTTTATTTTTGGGACAGAGAGAGACAGAGCATAAACGGGGGAGGGGCAGAGAGAGAGGGAGACACAGAATCGGAAACAGGCTCCAGGCTCTGAGCCATCAGCCAAGAGCCTGACGCGGGGCTCGAACTCACGGACCGCGAGATCATGACCTGGCTGAAGTCGGACGCTTAACCGACTGCGCCACCCAGGCGCCCCTTAATCAAGTTCTAAAAATGTCTACTATGTGTTTAATTTGGAAGTATCTGGTATGAGTGTTAAATGAGACAGAGGAACCGACAACTAATAGACAGTGATGTCTCAGATTTTTGTTTTTAAGCAAGCATTTAATGAAACACTGGACTATCATTTTCCATTGAAATCTGTTGTCAATACTGTATCAAGAAATAACCCAATCTGCATCTGGAAATTTTAAAAATGAGATGAAATAAAAGAGCTGAAGAACAACTGAACTGTCGCAAAACCTTGAAGGAGGCAAGGTGCATTTCATATTTGTTCATTAAATTAACAGAAAAAGGAATGAGAAGTGACAACAAGGAGAGGCAATACAAAACCATTAAGAAGCTCTTCCAGCTTCTAGGGGTGCCTGGGTGGCTCAGTCGGTTCACTGGCCAACTTCTGCTCAGGTCATGATCTCATAGTTTGTGGGTTCAAGCCCTGCATTGGGATCTCTGCTGTCAGCATACAGCCCACTTCTGATCCTCTGTCTCCCTCTATGCTCCTCCCCTGCTTATGCTCTCTCTCCTTCTCTCAAAAATAAACAGAAAGAAAGAAAGAAAGAAAGAAAGAGCTCCTGGGAGCTCAGTTGGTTAAGCAGCCAACTCTTGATTTTGGCTCAGGTCATGATCTCAGGGTTCCTGAGTTCGAGTCCCACATTGGGCACCACACAGACCCTGTGGATCCTGCTTAGGATTCTCTCTCTCTCTCTCTCTCTCTCTCTCTCTCTCTCTCTCTCTCTTTCTCTCTCTCTCTCAAAATAAGTAAATAAAACTTTAAAAATTTTTTTAAAGAAAAAGAAACCCTTTGGGCTTCTAATGACCCTTAATTTCATTAAAAGGCTCCCAGAGAAGCCAAGTCAGATGCAGGACGGGGGCGGTTATCTGTCTGCAGATCCATAGCCCCACCGAAGGTCAGGGTTGATTCCATCTCTCTCCCCTTCCTCATCATTCAAGTTTGGGCTTCCTAATTGGATGTGGATTTTTCTTGCATTTGCATGTAAGTAGAGGGGCTATACGGTCAGGTTTACCAGGGCTGGCCCTGGTTTACTCTTGTAATTTTTAATGTCATACCAACCCCTTTCACTCCACAAAGTGCCCTCATTTGGTTGATAAATTATATGCTCACCCTAATATAAGTGGGTTAAAGGGGAGAGTGAGGAGACAGGGCCCCTTGAATTATGACTGCTATACTGAAAACATTTTTAAATCACTTCCCTTAAAATTGTAAGTCATTGGTGGGATATTAAAAAATTATTAACAAAAATCAACTGGATTTCTCTGCAGATACCACTCTACATGGCTCAGAAAAGGGGAATGCATTCTTTTTTGTTATGTACCTAAAGTATGTTGCCTGCAGGGTGGAAAGCACACTGTAGTATATTTTAAGTCTTACCATTTACTCTGCATAGGAGGAGAATGTCTAAAATAATCCCCACCTCCTGGTATGTACACTCTTATATAATCCTCTCCCCTTGAGTGCCCTCATAAAATCCCCTCTCCTTGGCTGGACCAAGTGACTTGCTTCTAACCAAAAGAATTCGGGAAAGGTGACGATGGTCACTTTGTGATTAGGTTACAAAAGACAGTGACTTCCATTTTGCCACCAGACTTCTTGTCGTCCTGGTTTTGATGAAATAAAGTGCATCTCCAAGAGGCCCAAGCGACAAGGGACCAGGGAAAGCCTCCAGCCAACAACTAATGAGAAACCAAAGTCCAAAGTCCAACAACCTTAAGATCTGAATTCTGCCAACAGCGACATGCATGAGCCTGGCAAGGGGGACTCTTCCTCAGGTGAACCTTCAGATGAGACCTCAGACCTGGCTCACACCTCGGTTGCAGCCTTTGTGGGGAGACCCTGAAGCAGAGGACCCAGACAAGCTGTGCTTCGTTCTTGATCCACAGAAACCATAAGCTATTAAGTGGTTTAGGCATCTAAATTTGGGGGGCATTTGGGACCTACCTAGATAAGTATTAGATGCGGTGTGATGCTGGGAAAACCACTGATCTCTACACCTCAGTTCTCTGCCTGGTGCATAGTAGGACTGAATACGCACTTGTGGCCTGGATAACTGGGGCACCGAGGTTGGGTTGGATAATCCCTGAGATTGCTCCTCATGCAAACAATCCACAAGGCTTTGCTGAGAAAGTGATGACTCTCATGGGACAGATTTTAAATACCAGTTGTACTCCTTTGCCTCCAATGCTACATGTTTTTGGTTATTTTTCAATTGCTTTACAATTTCATTCGCCTCTAGAAGAACCTCAAAACGGAAGCCTCTTGTTTGCAAACTCTCCTCACCAACGTTTCTTGTTTTAAAAATATTCTGACCCATGGGTGTCTGGGCAACCTGGCTGAGGATCACTGCAGACCCCAAGGCTGCCTTTGATGTCAATGGTTATGCGCCCTGCAACTTTCAAGTAGATACGTGTGGATTTTATGACCACTGTGTCACCTGGCCCCAGAACAACACCTGCCTCTCATTTAAGATGCGAGGCGACTACAGGCTGGCCAGAGTGTTGGACACATTTCATTTTGCCTCCCTCTGAATTCACCAGTGGAGCTTTTTTAAAAAATCTTACAGGTCATTACCGAGAATGCCTGGTACTAAAATACCACTGGTCTGTGCTAACCCTGCTTTCCCGAGGATTAAAGTTTGCTTCATTGTGGATGAAAGTGGTGTTTTACGGGCTGGAAACGATGTCTTTGATGCTAAAACCATTCCCGCGATGGACTCTAAAAAGCTTTTTGGAGGAAACAACTCGAAATCTTTACCCAAACCTCTTTGGACATTTAAAACAATTATTTCATCTCACAGAGAGTCGTTTAAATGGTGAAAGAGAGAAGCCGCCACCCCGGTGCCATCTTGCATGTGTGTCCCCATGCCCACATTCCACGCACACAGTTCCAGACAGTCAGAGAGAGAAACACCGATTCTGCAGCTGTCCCAAAGGCCAGATTCAGCAGTATGGAGATAAAATATTCAGACTTGGAGTTTATTTTCCTTTGTTCACATCTTGGATATTTCTGTAATGACCCATCAGATGACACATCAGATTATTTTTATGGTGGCATTCTACAAAAGGACCTGATTTTGGTTTCAATAAGCAAACAAAACACTACATAGAAATATCTCCCTTCTTGGATAGAATAGTAGGAAAAACTGTGACAATTTATGCACGTGAAAGAGGATATAAGTCATAACTTCAAGTTTTCTAGAGTCGTTGATGTCTCATTATCTTTTACCTTTCCAGAGGGTTTAAAGGATTTCCCTTACCCCTACTGTAGGATCTTTCTTGTCCTCAAAGAGTGGATTAATATGTCAGCCATGCACTGTTTCCATAGAAGCCTTGTGAGGAGGCAACTTCAAAGCTCTGATAAACAAGTGTACCTAGTCGGGACCCATTAACGCTACCATCCTATCCAACAAAAAGAGGCAGAGCAGGTGTATTTTGGTTATGAACAAGCCCTTCACTGCTACAGTGCCGGTGGCTTCTGGGCAAGTCAACTAAAGAAGGTGTTAGGAAGGACACATTATTATTGGCAAGAACTATGATTTCTGCAAGCTGGTTTTGTTCGGTGATCACTGTCATCTCAATTAAAAAAAATTAAGAATGACCGTTTGTGGCATTTCACAGAAGCGTGGTGTTTCAAACTGTAAGAAATCAGAGAGTATAATTCAGGCACCTCATTGTTTGGATTAAGGAAGCCAAGATCATCAGCAGTTGAATGACTCAGGCAAGAACGTATATCTAGCGGAAGAAGCAAGCCTCGGCCTCATAAAGGAGGCTGCTCCAAGGGAGAGTGAATGAATGGCACTGACCGTGAGTCAGGATTGCTGAAAAGCCAAGGTTGAAAGATTGCTGAAACGTGAAACCTCTAAGTTGAGAGTAATGACTATTTAAAACTGTATTTTGTATTTGTAAGAAGCTAGAAAGATGTAGTCTATACGATGCTGGAGGGAGAGGTTCCGGTACCTCCAGCTGTTAGCAGTGGAGGAAATCTCTCTCCGTGTTCTATATCTATCCCACTTCACGCATAATATAAATATCACAGTAAGAAAAACTAAGAGTCAAGTTATGGCCATAACTCGGGAAGATTTTCTAGGAACTTACAGAGATCGTGGAGCTGGACTGAAAATATGAGACCACTAAAGCCCAGAGTTTGTCAGGAATGCAGAATCAACCTGCCAAACCAAAAAAAAAAAAAAAAAAAAAGGGTAGAAATAGGCTCTCTTGCTTCCTGTACGGTCTGATCCCTGGATCAGAGACTGAGAGACAGGCCAAATCACTAAAAAATGAAAATTACAATAGCAAAAATAAAATTAACAGTGAAATGACCAAGAGTAAAAATGATGGTTTAGGACAACAAATCAATGAGGTGGAGAAATCTCGTAAAAGATCAGGAGAAAAGGGGCATCTGGGTGGCTCAGTCGATTGAGCATCTGATTTCAGCTCAGGTCATGATCTTACGGTTTGGGAGTTAAGAGCCCTGCATTGGGCTCTGTGCTGACAGCTGAGAGCCTGGAGCCTGCTTTGGATTCTGTGTCTCCTTCTGTCTTTCTGCCCCTCCCCTACTCGCACTGTGTGTGTGTGTGTGTGTGTGTGTGTGTGTGTCTCAAAAATAAATAAACATTAAAAAAATTAAAAGATCAGGAGAAAGGACAAAATGAGGAACCAAGGAGAGGTGACAGTTATGGAGACAAACTGTCCATAAAAGACTGATCTATAAAGGACAGGGATATCAACCTATAAAGTGCAGGAAACCAAAGGAAAGTTGCAACAGAACAGAAACCAAAGATGACCGAGAAGAAGCTAATACTTATACACTTACTGATTTTAACAGGTAAACTTATTTCGTTTTCAGGTGTTTTTAAAAGAAGATGAAATGTGAAATCATCAAAACAGAAAATGAGGCCAAAAGTATCAACTATAACAATAAAGATAAATGTTTCATAAAACCCCTTTTTCAAAAGACATTACTTCCAAGGTGGGTTTAGAGAACCTAAATCTAATTATAAGCTGCTAATAAGGGGTGTGCCTAAACCAAAAAGACACAGACAAGTTAAAGATAAATTATAGACAACTAAGACAGTGTAGTAATAGCATAGGGATAAACCAATAGACCAGGGAACAGAACGGAGAATCCAGAAACACCCTTACCCTGTTGCTTGATTCTTGACAGAGATGACACCGCAGGGCAGTGGGGAAGCACAGACTTTTCAGCAAATGGTGCTGGGCTAGTCGGATAACCATACAGGGGTTGGGGGTTGGGGAGGGAAGGGACCTCACCCCTTACCTCACACCATACACAAAAACAATTCAGATAAATGATAACCTCAAGTATCAAAGATAAAGCAATAAAGCACTCTGGAAAAGAACTTAGGAGAATATCTTCATGACCTTGGGGATAGGCAAAGATTTCTGAAACACGTCGCAAAAAAACACTACCTATGGGGGGCGGGGAATAAGTGTATAGCACTGAAATTAAGAACTTCTGTTCATTAGAAGACACCATTATGAGAGTGAAAAGGCAGATTACAAGGGAGGAGAAGACATCTGCAATGGACATATTCACAAAAGACTTACATGGAGACTATATAAAGACTTTCTACAAACTAAAAAGAAAAAGACAGACTGCCCAATAGAAAAATGGGCCAAGCCTCAAAAAGGCCCTTAAGTTAGAGGATATTCAACTGACAAATAAGCATATATAACGGTGTTTCATATCATCAGACATCAGGGAAATTCAAATGGAAACCATACTGAGGTACCACTGCGTATCCACTGGAATGACCAGAAGTGAAAGGACTGACAATACCAAGTGTTGTGGGGCACCTTCAGCTCTGATCCACTGCTGGGGAGCTGAACTTGGTGTGGCCACTGTAGGAAATGATTTGGCATGGTCTACTAAATCCAACATTGGCATGCCCCATTACCCAGTGCGACAATCTGGTTTTATATCAAACTGAAACATCTATATATGTGTCCACCCAAGACAAGTCTAAGAATATACAATCACCCCAAACTGGAAACAACCCAGATGTACATTACCATAAAATATATAAATGGCGATATATTCATAGAATGGATTTCTACTCAGAAAAGAGAATGAATGTGCTATTTCTACATGCAAGCACTTGAAGGACCATCATGAGCATGATGAATGAAAAAAGTCAAACATAAAATGGTGCAAGCTGTATGATCTCACTTATAGAAAGTACAAAAAAAAAGGTAAAACTAATATTTGGTGTTAGAAGTCAGGTTAACGTGGGGCCCTGGTGGGCTCAGTCAGTAGAGCAGGCAACTCCTGATCTTGGGGTTGTGAGTTTGAGCCCCACATTGGGTATAGAGATTACTTAAAAAAAATCTTTGGGGCACCTGTGTGCCTCAGTCAATTGAGCATCCAATTCTTGATTTTGGCTCAGGTTATGATCTCAGGGTCATGGGATTGAGTCCCACATCTGGCTCTGTGCTTGGTGTGGAGTCTGCTTGGGATTCTCTCTCTCTCTGTCTCTCTGTCTCTCTCCCTCTCCCTCGGCCCCTCTCTTGGTTACTCTCTAAATCAATCAATCAATCAATCAATCAATCAAAAAAAAAGAAGTCAGGTTAATATTTATCTTGGAAGTGGGGTTGTATCAGGGAGGGGATTTGAGGAAACCCCTGGGATGCTGGTGGTGTTCCATTTCTGGACTCGGGAACTGGTTACACTGGGGTGTTCACTGTGGAAAATTCATTGAGTTATACATTCTCATTTTTGTGTCTATGTTATACTTCCTTATAGTTTTATTTTAAAAGCAAATTATAGGCATTTTCAAGCAAATATAAACTAAAAGCAAATAAGATTAAAATGCCATTTGTACACTGACAGATCAATCCACCGTAAAGGTAATCAGTTGCAAACCTCTGCGCCTCAAATCAACTAGCATTGGATTCTATTAAGCAAAATACTTGAATGATAAAACATTTGCCAAAAGCATCGTTAGGGTATACATTGAGCCTCTACCATGAGCATGCCCATTTATAAACACGTACATAATAATGGATGATGACAGGGACAGAGTCTACAACTTGAACTTCCTCTCACTTAGGTGAATTGCACCATTGCCACCTCCTTGGTCACAAAACCTGTGACCTAATACAGCTCTGTTCCTCGTGAGGACCAAACAGCTCTTTGATGGCAGGTCCAATACACGGACCTCCTCTGGAAGAGGCATGCCAGTTCCTACTCACTATATAGTACATTCCAGGGGTGGGAGGGCAACGTGGCGAGACATGAAGGCTGCATCAGATGGGCCAAGGTGGGATGAGATGTTTCTGGGCTCCTGGCAGCACTGATCCCTCCCCAAGACATCAGTGATCTTGGTCTGTGTGTGCCCACATCATAAAGTTTGTTGCTCTTAGACCTGGATCATCCGCTCATGACCAAAAATAACTAAGGGAACACTGGTCCTAAAGAGAGTCTCTGGCTTCTTGGATTGACCCATCCATTACCTAGTGTATGTAACTTGATGGACTCACCACCACTTTCCTGCCTTCTATAAAGGAAAACTGCAGAAGCAAAGAATATCAGTACCTACACTTTTATGGGCATTCGGCCTAATTGCCTGGTGCTGTCTGGGAAAGGAAATCTGGAGGGTTCCACCTATACCAACTCACAACTTTGTTTATTTTCCTTTCAAGTCTGCTTCTTAGGCCAAGACGTTGGTGAGATGAATAGTCCATTTATTGCCCTGGGTTAGGGCATCACAGTCTGTCATTGCACAATGTGTTTTTTTATGTGTGAACTTGGATGCTAAATGAACACTTCAAGCGGGAGAGGGGGAGGGGATGACAAACAGCCGGTGGGAATGAGTGGACTCCTTACGAGGTTTCAAGACTGATTTAGAAGATGATGGGGTCATAGTAGACCCTAACCTGATTATCAGCGGGTGATGGCTGTAAGAAAAATAAGCAATTCTAGAATAAAATATGTGGAAGATAGAACCAGGATGTATTAAATAAAGTTGACATAATTTAATCGGTTAGGGTTCACTTGTGATCTCCACAGCCAAAGGAGAATTTGTAAATACAGGAAAGAGTCAGAGGAGATGCTAACCCGTGTGTCGCCAAGTGAAGTGGAAACGTTGTTATGAAGAATGAAGAATGACTCCCACCTACCCAGCTGCCATTCTAACAAAAAATAAATCCAAATGCCTGAAGGGGGAGGGGGCACACTTGTATTCTAAATCACTTATGCATGACTATGGAGTCTTCCAGAACCATTCCATGGAGCACAGTCTGACTGGGAAGAAATGGAGAAAGCATAGAGCCCCGCCCCCCCCACCTCCGTCCCAGGGACAGGGTGGGGTTGCGGACAAGATTCGGCAAAGCACACGGAGACCACTAAAAATGGGCAGTGAAAACTTCTGAGGGATTGAAGACTAACTAACAGTCAGTCTTGCCTCAAGCCCAGGATAAAGGCATGTTCTAGCACACGTATCCCATCTTCTTCTGTAATGGATGAACAACATCGTATATTTCTAGAAGCCAGCCAAGCAGGGACAGATTTTTTTCTTGTTTTAATAGCCCAGAAGCTGTTGTTTCTCTGTAACTACTGATTAGTTTGTGTCTCATGGGCCTGTGACTCCTGGAACTTTTCATATTTCTTCCTTGTTTCAATTGTTGGCAAACTCCAAACTGAATTTAGGATTCACCCTTACCAAAAGCTCTACGGATCTTCATTTTCACTCATGTGCTTTTACTTGTTTCAAATGTGGTTCTTTTTATGTCCTTACCCTTTTCTCCTTCCTCCTTATCCCTCATGCTTATTTTTATTTTGTTTTCTGGTATTCTATATAGATTTCAAAACCAAAAACACCTACCTTAAATATTTTGGCACATAAATAAATGGCATCAGAGTTACTTTTAATGCGGTCTATAAAACATTATTTGCCTTTCATGTCAGTTTTGTAAAGAAACTTTTTTTTTTTAATTTTTTTTTAACGTTTATTTATTTTTGGGACAGAGAGAGACAGAGCATGAACGGGGGAGGGGCAGAGAGAGAGGGAGACACAGAATTGGAAACAGGCTCCAGGCTCCGAGCCATCAGCCCAGAGCCTGACGCGGGGCTCGAACTCACGGACCGCGAGATCGTGACCTGGCTGAAGTCGGACGCTTAACCGACTGCGCCACCCAGGCGCCCCAAGAAGAAACTTTTTAAAAAGACCAACAAACACGGAAATAGTGAAATTGTGGCTTAAAAGAAGGATCCCAGATTTCCTGCCCTAACTGCTTCACAGCAGGTAATGAAAATATTTTAGATCTATGGGTAGGTAAACTCCATTTCATCTTAAGGAACAAGCAAAATACTAGGGAATTCATACACATTTCACCAAAACTAATACATACGGTTATACATTTTAAATTTCTAAAATAGTAAAATAACTTATAACATCTCTGTTTCAGGGCATGTTCTATTTCAAAGGGCATAAGTTTGTTTTTGTTTTTTTAAAATCTGTTTCTTTCCCTTAAGATTGTCTTACGATGAAAGAAATACAAGTTTGTGTTCACGAACGAATGACAAAGTAAAAAGCAGGTTTTCATTCTCCTGTCCTCATACGCATCCCCAGAGGTCACAATTATTAACAATTTGATGCGTATCCTTTTGCAATTTCCCATGTGCACACACACACACACACACACACGCATGCACACATGCATATAAATGTGTTGTGTAATGCAAAAATCAACTTTCAGTTTTAAATGAATCAAATGAATACACCACAGTTTGTTTACCCTTTTGATGATTTACTTAGCATTTTCAATGCTTGCTCCCACTTGATTTAACAGCTAAAATAGGAAAACAGACAGTGGCCGTGTCAGCCCATTGTTAACGCCCATCATTTTATAGGTTGTAACTTCACATTCCATATTGAATCCTAACACATCAGTGGATCTGAATGCACTTACTATCTCTTTCATCTACAGTAGGGATTTAATGAGAATAAAGATGGTTGTACGTCACTGGCCACACACCGGTGGCTTCAGTGTCCTTGGCCAGGACTCTGCACTCACCAACAGGTGTCCTGGTATGTTCATTACTTGTTAAATTTCAGGGTTAAGAGGAGCCAAGATGGCGGAACAGCATGGAAGTTTTTTGTGTGTCTCACGTCCCTGAACTACAGCCAGACCAACACTAAACCATCCTACACACCTAGAAAACTGATTGGAAGATTAACACAACAATCTGCACAACCTGAACCACGGAATTTAGCAGGTACGCGGCACGGAGAGGTGAATTTGGGGAGCAAGAAGCCGCAGAGGGTAGAGAACCGCTTTTGCGGGCGGAGAGAAGTTGGAGATTAGGGAGGGGGAGAGGATATGGGAAAAGCACCCCTCCCCAAAAGCAGCTGGAGAGAAAGTGGAAAATTGGAAATAGCCACAGGGACTAAACTTAAAAGGGAGAAGGGAGAAAGGAGAAAGGAGAGGGTTTAAATTCCATTAAGACTGTAAACAAGGGGAGCGCAAAGGCTGCAACTCCACAGCTCGATACCTGGCAGTGCTCTGGTGGGAAGGGCGAATCCCCAGGAACAGACTGGAGTCCGGGAGGGTCTCAGGCCACACGGGGAAAAGCGGTTCCACTGCTGGAAGGGCATTTGGTAGAGACTGTTGAAGCCACCTGGTCCCAGCAGACCCCAGAGAATGGCCACATTCGCTGGTGCTGGAACAAGGTCGTTAAGGGTGAAGCCTTGTGCCAGACGTATGTTGTGATTTTCCATAATCCCTGAAACGCTGCTGCTACCCTGTCTCGTGAACTTCCTCTGGGACGGGCTGGCACCTGGCTGTAGTCTCGGGGCACCGACAGCAGCAGGGTCCAGCAAGCGTTCCTGGGTGCAGCTGACATTCAGCCATCGTTCGGCCATTGCTCGGTGACACCCTCCTGCAGAGGGGCGGAACGGGTCAAAGCTTCAGTCCTTCGGAAGTTCGGGGCCGGGGAAAACAGCCGCAAGTGAGACAAAACTCGGGAGAGAGGTACTGCCTGGGGCCTGGTCACGGAGAGTGAAAAAGCGGGGAGTGGACGAGAGCTGAAAACAGAGGATGGGTGCGCGATTGCTGATCCGGGAGAACAGACTGGGTTCCTGGGTGGCTCCATCTTCACCGGTCCCGCGCATGCGCATACGCACACGCACCTACGAGTGCCGCAACAATCCACCCCAGTAGGCTAGCAGCGCCATCTAGTGGAGAGCAGAGCCATTACACTGAGCCCCGCCCAACTGGGCCAACTTCACTCTTCAAGAACACAAGTCTCACCGCCGGCTTAGTTTATGACTCTATAACACTACATAGACTGACTTCTAGAGGAAAATGAAATAATTTCAGTCCTACTTGAATCTGTTAGCAGGACCGTCTATTCAATTTTCTTTCTTTTCTTTTTTCTTTTTCTCTTTTACTTCTTTTTCTTGAATACAGAAAGAGAAAAAATTCATTTTATTTTCAATTTTTATTAAAAATGTTTTTCTTTGATTTTTACTATATTTTTTGCTTTTATGTAAATTTTTTCAAATTCTGTTTTACTTCCATCATTTTATTTTAGTCTACTTCAGTGTGCTCACCTTTTCAAATTTTCAAACAATTTTCTTTTTTTCCTTTTTCTTTCTTTTTCTTTTTTTCTCTTTTTAGTTTCCTTTCTTTTTCTTGAATGCAGAAAGAGAAAAACTTCATTTTTACTTTCAATTTCTATTAAAATATTTTTCTTTAATTTTTATTACTATATTTTTTGCTTTTATGTAAATTTTCTCAAATTCTTTTTTACTTCCATCATTTTATTTTAGTCTACTACGGTGTATTCACTTTTTCAAATTTTCAAACTATTTCCTTTTTTTTTCTTTTTTTCTTTTTTCTCTTTTTTGTTTCTTTTCTTTTTTCTTGAATACAGTAAAAGAAAAAATTCATATTTATTTTTAATTTTTATTAATAATATTTTTCTTTAATTTTTTTCTACTATATTCTTTACTTTTGTGTATATTTTTTCAAATTCTATTTTACCCCATCATCTCATTTTAATCTACTTCAGCATATTCATTTTTCAAATTCTCAAATGATTTCCTTTTTTTTCTCCCCCCCTTTTTTTTCTCTAATCTGTCAAGCCACTTTCAACGCCCAGACCAAAACACACCTAGGATCTAGCATCATCTATTTGATGTGTGTGTGTGTGTGTTTAATTTTTAATTTTAACATTTTTTTAATTTTAATTTTTTTATTTCAATTTTTCTACTTCATGAATTCCTCTTCTCCCTTCAAAATGACAAAACGAAGGAATTAACCCCAAAAGAAAGAGCACAAAGACACGACAGCCAGGGATTTAACCAACACAGATACAAGCAAGATGTCTGAACCAGAATTTAGAATCACAATAATAAAAATACTAGCTGGAGTTGAAAATAGATTAGAATCCCTTTCTGCAGAGATAAAAGAAGTAAAAAATAGCCAGAATGAAATTTAAAATGCTATAACTGAGCTGCAACCACGGATGGATGCAGTGGCGGCAAAGATGGGTGAGACAGAACAGAGAATCAGCGATATAGAGGACATAGAGAATAACAAAGCGGAAAAAAAGAGGGAGATTAAAGCAAAAAAGCACAATTTAAGAATTAGAGAAATCAGTGACTCATTAAAAAGGAACAACATCAGAATCATAGGGGTCCCAGAGGAGGAATAGAGAGCAATAGGGGTAGAAGGGTTATGTGAGCAAATCATAGCAGAAAACTTTCCTAACCTGGGGAGAGACACAGACATCAAAATCCAGAAAGCACAGAGGACCGCCATTAGATTCAACAAAAACCAACCATCAACAAGGCATAGCATAGTCAAATTCACAAAATACTCAGGCAAGGAGAGAATCATGAAAGCAGCAAGGGGAAAAAAGTCCTTCACCTACAAGGGAAGACAGATCAGGTTTGCAGCAGACCTATCCACAGAAACTTGGCAGGCCAGAAAGGAGTGGTGGGATATATTCAGTGTGCTGAATCAGAAAAATATGCAGCCAAGAATTCTTTATCCAGCAAGGCTGTCATTCAAAATAGAAGGAGAGATAAAAAGTTTTCCAGACAAAGAAAAATTAAAGGAGTCTGTGACCACTAAACCAGCCCTGCAAGAAATTTTAAGGGGGACTCTCTGAGGGGAGAAAAGATGAAAAAAAAAATATATATATATATATACCAAAAGCAACAAAGATTAGAAAGGACCAGAGAACACCACCAGAAACTCCAACTCTACAAGCATCATAATGGAAATAAATTCGTATCTTTCAGTACTCACTCTAAACGTCAGTGGACTCAATGCTCCAATCAAAAGACATAGGGTAACAGAATGGATAAGAAAACAAGATCCATCTATATGCTGTTTACAAGAGACACGACCAAGTGGGATTATACCTGGGATGCAGGCTGATTCAATATCTGCAAAACAATTAATGTGATTCATCACATCAATAAAAGAAAGGACAAGAACCATATGATCCTTTCAATAAATGCAGAGAAAGCGTTTGACAAAATACAGCATCCTTTCTTGATAAAAACCCTCAAGGAAGTAGGGATAGAAGGAACATACCTCAAGATCATAAAAGCCATATATGAATGACCCAACGCTAATATCATCCTCAATGGGGCAAAACTGAGAGCTTTCCCCCTAAGGTCAGGAACAAGACAGGGATGTCCACTCTTGCCACTGTTATTCAACATAGCATTGGAAGTCTTAGCCTCTGCAATCAGACAACACAAAGAAATAAAAGGCATCCAAATCAGCCAGGAGGAGGTCAAAACTTTCACTCTTTGCGGATGACATGATACTCTATATGGAAAACCCAAAAGATTCCACCAAAAAACTGCTAGAATTGATTCATGAATTCAGCAAAGTTGCAGGATATAAAATCAATGCACAGAAATCAGTTGCATTCGTATACACCAACAATGAAGCAACAGAGAAATCAAGGAATCGATCCCATTCACAGTTGCACAAAAACCCATAAAAAACCTAGGAATAAATCTAACCAAAGAGGTGAGAAATCTACACACTGGAAACCATTGAAAGCTTATGAAAGAAATTGAAGAAGATACAAAAAAATGGAAAAAGATTCCATACTCCTGGATAGGAAGAACAAATATTGTTAAAATGTCGATACTACCCAAAGCAATCTACATATTCAATGCAATCCCTATCAAAGTAACACCAGCATTCTTCACAGAGCTAGGACAAATAAT
Source organism: Prionailurus bengalensis (assembly GCF_016509475.1). Lineage (NCBI taxonomy): Eukaryota > Metazoa > Chordata > Mammalia > Carnivora > Felidae > Prionailurus > Prionailurus bengalensis. The sequence continues at coordinate 120,044,078 of NC_057348.1, forward strand.
CCTAAAATTTGTATGGAACCAGAAAAGACCCCAAATAATCTTGAAAAAGAAAACCAAAGCAGGAGGGATCACAATCCCAGACTTCAAGCTATACTACAAAGCTGTAATCATCAAGACAGTATGGTCCTGGCACAAGAACAGACACTCAGATCAATGGAATAGAATAGAGAACCCAGAAATGGACCCACAAACGTATGGCCAACTCATCTTTGACAAAGCAGGAAAGAATATCCAATGGAATAAAGACAGTCTCTTCAGCAAGTGGTGCTGGGAAAACTGGACAGCGACATGCAGAAGAATGAACCTGGACCACTTTCTTACACCATACACAAAAATAAACTCAAAATGGATGAAAGTTCTCAATGTAAGACAGGAAGCCATCAAAATCCTTGAGGAGAAAGCAGGCAAAAACCTCTTTGACCTTGGCCGCAGCAACTTCTTACTCAACACGTCTCTGGAGGCAAGGAAAACAAAAGCAAAAATGAGCTACTGGGACCTCATCAAAATAAAAAGCTTCTGCACAGCGAAGGAAACAATCAGCAAAACTAAAAGGCAAGTGACAGAATGGGAGAAGATATTTGCAAATGACATATCAGATAAAGGGTTAGTATCCAAAATCTACAAAGAATGTATTAAACTCAACACCCAAAAAACAAATAATCCAGTGAATAAATGGGCAAAAGACATGAATAGACACTTCTCCAAAGAAGACATCCAGACGGCCAACTGACACATGAAAAAATGCTCAACGTCACTCATCATCAGGGAAATACAAATCAAAACCACAATAAGATACCACCTCATACCTGTCAGGATGGCTAACATTAACAACTCAGGCAACAACAGATGTTGGCAAGGATGCGGAGAAAGAGAATCTCTTTTGCATTGTTGGGTGGGGATGCAAGCTGGTGTAGCCACTCTGGAAAACAGTACGGAGGTTCCTCAAAAAACTAAAAATAGAACTACCCTACAACCCAGCAATTGCACTACTAGGCATTTATCCACGTGATACAGGTGTGCTGTTTCGAAGGGACACATGCACCCCCATGTTTATAGCAGCACTATCAACAATAGTCAAAGTATGGAAAGAGCCCAAATGTCCATCGATGGATGAATGGATAAAGAAGATGTGGTATATATATATACAATGGAGTATTTCTCGGCAATCAAAAAGAATGAAATCTTGCCATTTGCAACTACATGGATGGAACTGGAGGGTATTATGCTAAGTGAAAAGAGTCAGTCAGAGAAAGACAAAAATCATATGACTTCACTCATATGAGGACTTTAAGAGACAAAACAGATGAACATAAGGGAAGGGCAACAAAAATAATATAAAAACAGGGAGGGGGACAAAACATAAGAGACTCTTAAATATGGAGAACAAACAGAGGGTTACTGGAGGGGTTATGGGAGGGGGGATGGGCTAAATGGGTAAGGGGCATTAAGGAATCTACTCCTGAAATCATTGTTGAACTGTATGCTAACTAATTTGGATGTAAATTTTAAAAAATTAAAATTAAAATTAAAAAAAGAAGATAATAGAGATAGCCACTAGGAAAAAAAAGAATTTGGGCAGGATAGAGCAGAAATGTATTTTTGCCACATTGTTAAGAGGTGAGAATTTGTCACAGGGATAGGAATAACCTCCATGTTTGGCAAAGCAGCTGGTCAGAGATTAATAGGAAAGCCTATGAACAAGCTCAAAATGGTATTGGGGCCTGAGAAACAGCAAAATAAAAGTACATACTTGAATTTAAAAAAAAATTTTTTTTCAGGGTTAAATTTGTAAATTCCCTTAATGGCCACCAGAGGGCATCAGCCACCCAGAGCATTTAACTACCGAATACCCAGAACTTCAGGCAAATGCTCCGCTTCTACCTTGAAGATGTTTCTGCTTACATTGGCTAGGTTTTTTTCTTTTTAAATTCCATTAAAATTTTCTAAAGGGTCATGATTGAACTCCTCCATACTTACCAAATTTAACAATGCCTTGCTAAGTATTTAGTGAGTTATTGTTATTGTCATTCATGCGCCACTGAAAAAATTAGCCAATCCTCCCTGTGGTATTCTCGCTGACAAATACAACCTTACTCAGGTTTTTCCATTTACTATCAGTCCAATCCAGGGCTATCACATCATTTTCAAAAGTGCTTCAGCCTTAAGTTGCTTAATTCAAGCATAGGTGAATGCGTCTTAATTGTAAACACATCACAACTTTTTTATTCTTATATTTTTTGTTAAATATGTATTACCATATAGACCCCCTAATAAAAAGTATTTTTGTGAAATATACACATTATATATAATTTTTAATTGAATTGAGGGATATATCCTGGAAAAGGTATATTTCCATAGTTATCATCATCACAAAGGCAGAATTGTGGCGGATATTAGGTTTGTTATCACTCACAAACATTCGAGTATGTTCGTGCCAAGCACGAGTGGATAACTTTCTCTACCGAGTAGTTCACAAATGCAGCTGAGGGGGGTTGCATTGAATTTCCTTAAATTTCCGTGAATTCTATGCATCTTACAGGTAAATATATAAAAATTACTTTTATTTAAACAGGAAATAGGCTTTCTGATATTTATTTCCTAAGCCGTATTTATGAAAATTCAAAGACAAGTGAATAGTGAAGGGCATTACGTCCTTATGCCACACGGTGGCGCTATTTCATCGATCTGAGAAATGTTTTAGCGACCTGTTCCAGACAACCACGCTGAAAACAAAACTGTGTATATGAATCGCCTTCTCTGTATTACTCCAATTTGAGAGGATCCAGTATTTAGCATTTAGAATTCATTTCCATAGCCTATCTATACAGTAAAGCAGCACCAGGATGCAAATGCAAGAAGTATGTGGAAGCCATTGCTGAAATGTAGGTTGTCTGTGAAATTATGCACATAATAGTAACTAATGCTATTGACTTTCATAGTAATATTTCATCGCTCTCCCCGAATGTACAAGGCATTTTCACTTTCATTATTACATTTGTTCTCCACGTGATCCGGTGAAACAGGTAAGGGAGCTTTTATTCCCCATTTTACGCCTAAGGAAGCTAGAATGTTAAGAAGTTAAGTGGCTGTTCTTAGCATCCAAAGACTGTAAAATCTTCTGCAGCGCTGAGGAGTTTTTTGGGGTCCTAACACCTAACTGATGCCTATGAGAGAGTTTAACGCCCGCAGGGACTTCACCTAAGCCACTTCCACACTCTGACTCTGGAAGGCTCCCCACCCCACCCAGGAGGATATGGCTGTACCCTAAGGTCTCCATTCATTCCCCATTGGCCAGCGCAGACTGGCATCCAAAACGCTGATCGTGAAGAGACCACAGCTTCCACAGCCACAGAATCCCCAAGGAGACTGTCTTCCATCCCGGAAATATGAAATGATTTATTATCTGTACCCTCCCTGCAGCCATGGAGCTAAAACTTTCGTCCTGTATCTAGTCTCTCATGATAGGGGAACTGCAGCAAACAAAATACCGTCCTCTCATTTCTTATTCATAGAGAAGGCAATGTATAATATGATTACATGCGTGATGGATTGGATCCGACAGACAGTATAAAAGGCAAGCCGGAGAACATTAACTAGGGAATGGATTTTTCACTGATAGTCAACGTCTCCTGCAGTCAACAGTGAAGGGAGGTGGGGGTGAGGCAAATTCAGAGAGACGCACAAATAACTTTCAAGATCAAACTCTAAAATAAATTCCTCCATCAGGCGAAGGCTCATTGTGTGTTTGCTCTACGCCAGGCACTTGGCCGTGTGCACTATAAACTTCATCTTCTTTGATTACCCTTGTTTTACAGACATGAAAAAAGAGGTTCCAAAGGGGCGCCTGAGCGACTCAATCGGTTGGGCGTCTGACTTTGGCTCAGGTCACGATCTCAAGGTTTGTGGGTTCGAGCCCCGTGTCGGGCTCTGTGCTGACAGCATGGCACTTGCTGCTGCCTCTCTCTCTGCCCTTCCCCTGCTTGCTCTCTCTCTCTCTCTCAAAATAAATAAATAAACTAAAATAAATAAGTAAATAAATAAAAGAAGCGACCTTCTCAATACACGTCTCTTCTCTGAGGAGAGTTCTCGCACACTTAGAGAGCGGCTTTGATAAGATAGCCGATAATAAGCCAAAAGGGTAACATTGCCACAGGCACCGTATGGCTAGAGACAGCATCTAGACTTTACTGCTCTCATTTTTTTGACATTTGGCTAACATGAATCAACCGATTCTATTAACCCCTGATGACCAGTCATGTATTATTTTGCCTCATCCAGCTCCTCCATTGCAGGGATCAAACATTCCTGAACAATTCAACTGCCGGTCATGGAAGTTTCCAGCAGCCTCTGTCTTCTTTGTCACACAGTAGCCCCCTCCAGTCATCTTGGGGGCCATGTCTATAGAGCCGTAAGTGCCGATGAGATCCGTGGATCTGAGGATGGGTAATTCGCCTGCCAGGCCGAACTTGTTGGCCCAGACTGAGTTCACCATTTGTCGCATCGACCAATTCCTTCTTGCTCATACTGTCAAGTTCACATCTACCTCCACAGAGATCATCTTTCCTTTTAGGTAGTATCTATCACCAGACTATTGGGGCTCAGGCTCCTGTTACCTTGGGGTCTTGGGGTCAAACCGAGTCAAGTGACAAGAAGTAAAGAAGGTGAAGCGGGGCACCTGGGTGGCTCGGTTGGTTAAGCTTCCGACTAGTCTCAGGTCATGATCTTGCGGTGGGTTCGAGCCCCGCGTCCAGCCCCGCGTCCATCCCCGTGTGGGGCTCTGTGCTGACAGCTCGGAGCCTGGAGTCTGCTTCGGATTCTGTGTCTCCCCCCCCCCCCCCGCCCCTCCCCTGCTCATGCTCTGCCTCTCAATAATAAACGTTAAAAAAAAATGTTTTTTAAAAGCTTTATAGGATTACTAATCACACAATGTCACCTATTGAGTGAAAGCCATTCGAGTAGTCTCTAGTTCCCTGAAATTTCACTCGGCTTACCAAAGCTCTTGAGACGACAAGTACATGCATTTACAGGGCGGCCTGTCACATCCCGTTAACTAAACGGTCCGGAGCTGGGTGAGAAGAACAGACGGGCACCTGCAAAGTAGCACACTCTCCACTTGGGAGGAAAGACATTCCTGGGAAGTTTTTGAGGCCAACTCGGAAACAGCACCAACAAATCATCCATATTTTTTCCGCTGAATCATTTCTAGTTTTCACGTGGCAGCTCTCTTCTGGGCATTCATAAAACGCTTCTTGTCAGATGTTTCTAGTGACAGGATGCTCTTTCTATTCCAAATGGAAACAGCTTTGAATTCCCTTCTCAAAGAAGAGGCCTAGTCTGCTGGCAGGAAAGACCCAGGGGTCATGGGTGCCGGAATGTGCGGGAGTGGGGTTGCAGGAAGACGGGTGGGGCTCGGAGAGGAGTGGGGCGACGCTCTCGGGGTGGGGGGGGGGCGTGGCGAAGCCGGAGGGTCACCATTCGGCTAAGCCAGAAGCTGCAGTTGTCCTATGAACCCCACCCACCTCCCCAGCAAGTCCCCCGCTTGACTTCCGTCTTAAAAAGCCATTTTATTAGAGCCTTTCTTCTGTGTGCTACGAAACAAAGTGCCCGCTAGGGGGCAGTATGGTGCAAGACATGAACTCCGCCCGTTAGGAGGTGAAGTAACAAAGTAAAATCGTGTTGTAAAGTGCAATGAGTATGCTTTCCAAGCTCTGTTCACCATAGCCATACACTCCCCGAAATATCAAAAATTAACTGGATGAGGGGCGTGTGGGTGGCTCCCTCGGTTAAGCCACGGACTCTTAATTTGGCTCTGGTCATGATCCCAGGGTCTTGGCATCCAGCCCCTTCCTCCCTCAACCCTCCCCCCCCAGAACCCCCCAACGTCTGGCTCTGCGCGGTAGTATGCAGCCTGCTTGGGATTCTCTCTTCTCTCTCTCTCTCTCTCTCTCTGCTGTGCTCTCTCTCCCCTCTCTCTCTCTCTCTCTCTCAAAATAAATAAGCACTTAAAAATGAAACGAAGCCTGGAGCCCGCTTAGGATTCTGTGTCTCCTCCTCTCTGCTGTGCTGAGCAACCCCATACATAAAGTACTGTATGCAAATCCCTTTTTTTTTTTTTTTTTTAGGTTCTGAGACTTGGAAGAAATTTTAGGGATACTGGGGGAACAATTCAGGTTGAGGAACCCTGGTCCAGAGCGACTGTGGCTTGTAGATGATTTTCCACAAAACAAGGGTATAATCTAGTCCTGAGGCACTTAAGACCAGACACTCTTCTTGTCGCTAGGCGTCCCCTATGCACAGGGTGTCTTTGCCGGAAACAGACCCGTCAGGTTGATTGGACTATGTTAAGGCGGCTGCATCTCTCTTTCTTACGCCTGCCAGCACAGCGTCCTGTCCAAACAGGAGACCCGTTTACCCCAAGGCATTGGCCCTAAGACGTCTGAACTCAGGACGCCCTTCATGTCCCCAGCAAAGGTGTCACCAGCTGCCCCATCACCTCACTCAGACCCATGGTTCCTCGACTGACAGATGTGGATTCCCTATCCCTGCCCTTGCTGGTGTCCAGGCAATGGTCTGGGGCACCAGCTCCGCCCTAAGGCACTTGGGTCTTTGGGGGACCTCGTGTCCACCACTTACCAGCTGTATGACCTGGGCTGGGGGGTGGTAATGGCCCTACCTCCTGAGGCTGCTGGGAGGAGCAAAGGTGTTCATGTACCTAAAGCCTGGTAGGTCCATAACAATATGAAGCATTTCCCCTTCTCCCACACCGTGTGATCCATGCTGTTTCTTCTCTAAAAGGACTCCACTCCGGTACATGTGCAACATCTGTCATTGTCTCATGTTTTTTAATCTTCAAAAAAACTACTTGTTTTGTAGGACTCACTATGACATTCCTCATCTTATTATTTGCACTTGTAACTCCCTTGCCTAGAGACGCTGCAAGGTAGTGACTCCAAGATCTGGACCCAGACTGCCTGGGACTGAACACCTGCCTGCGTCTTTCTAGATACCGGATACCGAAGAACGCATTCAACCCCCCTGTGCCTCAGTTTTCCCATCTCTAAAATGGGCATGATAACGGTACTCATTTTTAAAAGATTAAGTTAATTAATACTGCTAAAGCCCCTGGCACACAGGAAGTATGAAGTAAATGGAAGCAGCAGTGATGAGGTTAATACTGTTTTCCCTCAAATGCGCTAGAATAACAAATGAGGGGATGGCTGAGGCTAAACATAGAGTCCAGGAACTCCGAGGTCATCTGTCCCCTGTGGGCAGGCTTGATGGGAGAGCGCCCTTTGCATCTATGAACATTCAGAGTTCAGGAACTGCACATTTCGTCCAATTCTCTGAGTTTCCCAAGAAGAAAACTTGCTCACAAGGCACTCGGTGCTACATGCCACGGAGCACCAGGACCTTGGGCTGGACCCAGGGCTTGCCGCCTGTCCCCTCCATTCAGCGAGTTGAGTCGATAACGGCTGTATTGATCCGACATCGTTATGAGCCTTCTCCACAACTTGCAATCCGGCTTCCCCACATCCTGAAACGGCCTTATGATTCTTATCAACGTGGCCCCCTGAGTACATCTCACGCCTCAAGAGGCACTAGATTCAAAGTACCTAGAAAACATTAGCTGGGGTTTTTTCCCCTTCTACCCGTGGGTTTTACCTTAAATAGAATACCATCGACATCACCGAAAGAAAAATTAAAAGGAACCAAAATCAAACAGTGAACACAAACCAACGAGGATGTGACAGAATTTTTCTGGGAAAATCAGCGGTCGTTCAAGGATTACTGCAATAGCACCTCGGGGTTCCCAAATGCGTTGTGTGCGTTGGATTGGAACTGTTGGTTTATTTCTCAGTCTCTCCTTTCTCTGAGATCTTCGGGGTGGGGGTGGGGGTGGTAATCATCATCTCTGTGCTCTTCGCACCAGGCACACCACACAGCTACTATTTATTCCTGCCTTGGAGAGTGATGTTGACCCAGTCCAATGAGGGCAGCCTGTCCCAGAGCATGGCAGGTGGACGCCTGGTGTCCACTGGGAGTTTTTGGGTGGAAAGAGAGATGATTTTAGACAGCGCACGGCAAGGTGTTAAGCAAAACCTGCACTCCTATAATGAGAAAGTTATTCCCGCTTCAGTGATCCTGCAATCTTTCTGATTCCTTCGGAAATCAGAGAGGGCTCTCCATGTGGTGCGAATATGCCTTCAACACCTGTATCTCTCGCTGTCTCCCCCCTGCACCCCCAACATCTCTTGCGTAAGGAAATCAATGTAAGAATCAGAGCGTTCAGCAGACAAAAATACCCTCGTAGAATGTAACACGTTGTTCTCGTTACCTCTATTTATGACCATCTCTTATTCACAGCAAGCGATAACACCAGCTTTCCATTTCCGTCCCACTGGCGGGGCGTTGTGCAAAGCAAATACCTTACGTGCCTCACGCCCACTTCCACGCCCCTTTGCAGTTAGGCGGGGCCGCGGGACAGCTCATCACCAGCAAAACGCGAGCAGAAACAACTGACCTCCCTTCTGGGCTCAGAACTCCTAAGCCAGTGTGCAGGCCTCCTGCCTCTCTCTCTCCTGCCTCCGTGACCCTGGATGCCACAGTCGGGGAGGAAAGACGTTCCCTCCGCCCTCCTTGGTTCAATAGCTGAGTCTACAAAGTAAACTGACAGCAGGCAGATGAACGGAAGTAAAGGCATACACATGTGTTCATTTTAAATAGTACGTGCACGGGGCATCACAAGAAAAAACATGAATACCCCCGCCTCAATGAGAGTTCATGTGCCATCTTAACAGGGGAAGCGGGGGAAGGGCAACTCAGGGGAGAGTCAGTGATATTTAGGAAAGATGAATGAATGGGCCTTTGGAAGAACAGACGGGAGACGTGATCGTTTGTGACCCAGTTTGCCTGGGTGTGGTGTTCGCATCCAGTCTCCTCTCCTGCGATTAGAATCGAGCTTTCCTGGCTCTCGGGAAGGAGGGTTAGGATAACTGAGTCCTTCTGGAACCTAGGTCGTTAGGCAAATAAAGAGAATTCAGAGTAAGCCTGGTCTGTCCCCGCATTTGCTGTTTTTCAAAGGCCTTCAACTCAAAATCAATATACCAAAGCGGCACATGGTGGGGTAGCATGTCCTGAATGTCTTCACCACATCTTGAGGCGGTGGCATTACAAAATGGAGGGAGCCTGGATGTCAGGGCCATTGGCTAAGACTCCCCTTCAAGGAAAGCGGCCCTGCACAGTCGTTGGACTCACGTTGGATGTCACGCAAATGAAAAATAAACCTTTGCTCTGCTAAAGCCTTTGAGATACCAGGGTTTATTATTTCAGCAAAGCCCATCCTCTCCTGGCTCACACAATGATTGAAAAAAGTTTTTAATCATAAAAGGAAGGCACTCAAAGAAAATGTCGACTAAATAATGGTCGAGGGTGTAACAAAAATTGGAAAAGTGTTATTCAAATGCCACGTTAGTGTTGTGCGGTCTTCGAGCTGATCTTCCAGAAGAGGAGAAAGCCAAGGCTTGGGGGCCCTCACTAGGCCCCCTGAGAGACCAGGACCAGGCTGCGGTCAAGTGCAGCCTCGGGCTGCGAAACACAACTAAGGGAAGGAGTTTCAGGCATCACATCTGAGCCTCCCGAGTCCTTGGAAGCTGGCTGGATTCACCACCTTTAACAAGAGGAAGTAGTGTAATTAGAATTAGGGGCTGAGAGATAAGACTTAACATTATCTGCTTTTTCAGGAATAGCGTTATGTGCTCTTCCTTTTCTTTTATGAAGCTTGGCTTCCCTAAGCTCTATGCGTAGTATGAATTGCAGGTGTGAGTCAGTACCAGGTACTTCAAGGCCAAATTTTCCCTTTCCAGCCCTCGTGGTCTGACTCGAAGCCCAAATCATCTGTTCATTCTCATTATACCAGCTATGGAAATGGATGCACGCATATTTTCATCTTGGGGAGGATTTACTGTATTGATCAAATACTATACTTCAAATACTATACTGTTTCGAAGGTGGAAACAAAGCCTATGGGGTTGATTGCTTCCAAATAAATTCCCTTCCCCAAAGAAGGGTCCGGGTGGGATTGATCTTAAGCCTCAGGTAGGTCTGGGACCCAGTGACAACATAAAACACAAAACTAGTCCCACTCCAATACTCGTTTAGCTGTTTGCCTTTGAGCAAGTTGCTTTATCTCTCTGTCCTGTGTTTTCCACGCCCCAAATGGAAGTATTAATGGTTACCTCCACGAGGTAACTAACACTGTTGTGAAAGCAGACGCGGGACGTGGCAGTGCTGTGCAAATTGCATCAGTATCAGCTAATATATTGTGAATTCTCACTACATAACAGACACTATACTGAGCCCTCGACGCGCTTTAAGTAATTTAACCTTCAGAGGAGGCAAATGCAGCAACCATTATGTTACTCCCTTTCACAGACGAGAAGACCATGGCTTAGTTGGAAAGAGTGAGTAACTTCCCAGAAGTTACTACTACGTCACTCCATTACTGAGGGCCGGGATCCGAACTCAAAGTCAGCTGTGTGTGGACTCGGAAACCTCGGCCATCACACTTCCTCGACCCCAGAGAGGATACAGTGCTAGGGAACGCAAAGTGTAGATTGTCATTGGCCCCCTGATGTGATCCTTCGGACTGTCACCCAACGCCAGGTTTTTAATCTATGTCACAGAGGGTTAATGTGAATAATCGGAATAGGGCGGGAGTGGACAGGCGACAGCAAGCACTGCCAGAGAGCACCAGGCTGCTTAGCAACCAGAGAAAACAAGCTGTGCTCTAGAAGGAAGGGAAATGAGCTTCAGGGGTAGGTGGGAGGAAGGAGGGAGAGAGGGGGAGGAATTGGGTCCTGCCAAATCTGGGAGGGTGTGAGCGGCGACGGGGCGTTGGCCCTTGGAAGCGGCCAGAGAATCTTCTGGGGAGGACCTGCCCATGGTCAAGTTGTTTCTGGTGAGGCAAGAAAGGCTCTGCCAGGCGGTTCCCATCCTGGGGTCTCTTTAGCTCTCTCTCCCCAGCCCTGTGGATCCCGTATAGGTGATAGCGGGATTTTTGAAAGTTTAAACTTGAATATTAATTCACTTAACTAATCCGAATACCTTCTCTTTATTGTTGCCTGGTCACTATGCTTATGAAATGGGAGGGCCAAGAAAATGAAAGGGTGTTTAGACTGCCGGTAGGTGGTGAACAGAGAGGCCGGCTTTAAAGGGCCTGGACGGTGTAAGCATGGCCTGGGGATGGGCCCCAGAGAGAACGCAGCTCTCCTAAGCCAGCATTTACTGAGACCCCAAGAGGAGAAAATTCTAGATTCTTAAGAAAGTTCCAGTGAAGCTCCACTCATCCAGGAAAAGAAGTCTGGGCCGTTTCAGACTTCCATCTACAATTTCTGAGAAGGTAAAATGGATACACGCAGGCCTTTTCCTTCAGTGGGGTTTATTTCTGTTCTGTTATACACTTAGAGAGTACAGAGAAGCTCTACCCACCCCCTCCAAACACCTCCGTGAAAATGTTATCGCATTTTAAGTAATCATTATTGTTAATTTGTTAGGGGTGGTTATGTTAAAAAAAAAAAAAAGGAGGGGCATTTTGAAGAAGGATAAAACGATATGCCGTCTCTGGAATATGCTTTAAAATAATTCAACAAAGAATAATAAAGAAAAAGGAAATGATGCAAGTCATTAATAATTGTTAAGCTGAGTGATGAATCCACGAGGCTTGTATTATTCCTACTGACGTACTGGTCCTGTTATTTTTATGTGCGTTTGAGATTTTTCATGAAAAAGAAAATGTGTTCACGGAACGGACTCCAAAAACCTTGCAAATGTGCCCAGGATGTTATTCCTTCGGTGTAAGTAACTTCAAAACATCTGTAAATTCCAGCCAACTCTTCATGCCCCAGATCTCTCTGTGCTTTAACACTTTGTGAAAATTAATCAATCGGATGACATTGCGATTCAATGTGAGGCATTAGGACAACGACGAATTAAGGAAGCGTTTGTTTTTGGAAGACAGCATACAGGCTGGGTACCAGGAAGCTGACACTTGTAGACGTGTGGAAACTACACGGTGGGCTTGGGGGAAGTTGGTGAGAAGGGCTTCTCGGAGGCATTCTCTGGTGGAAATAACAAAGAGCCATGTATGGAAGACCAGGATATCTGGGCACTAGCCTGGTCCCTGCCACTAACTAGCTGTGTGTCTTTGGATAGCTCATTTACGTATACATTCCTCAAACATCGAAAGCACCAGGATAGGGGAAAAGACACAAGTGGCACTATCTGGTGTTGCTTAGCATTTCTTGGGGGGAGGCTGCGGACTACAGAAGCCCCGTTCAGCGCGGCTCAGTATCGAGTGTGCACCGCGGGAAGGCATTACGGAGTTGTAGAGGCTCCAGGAGGAGGCAGACAGAGAGAGAAGAGCGGGGCCCAGGTAGAAAGGGGAGGGAGGGACCACACGTGCAGATTTGGGGAGGTGTGCGTCATATATCTGTGCGCAGGGGCTTTTTAAGGATGTGGCATGGAGAGAAGTAGGCTTGACTGTTGCACTTGACAGTTCATTCAACAAATAATGATCCAGCCCTTAGCACGTACTGGGCAACATGTAAGGGACCGGGACACAGCCGGGAACAAGGTAGAGAAAGTCCCCACCTTGGCAGAAATCACATGGGTGCAGGGGAAGGAAAAAACAATAAAGAGGACAGCTGAAGACGGAGTATGGGAACAAGAGGTGTAGAGAACTGGGGGCTGGGAGAAGCCAAGTGAGAGGCCTGTTGGGGAGGTGAAGGGAGAGGGACCCCCTGTTCTGATTTACACAGAGGGAAGAGCTCTGGGCGGTGCATGTTTCAGTGGGCCTCCTACTAACTGTGCTTGGTGCTTGATCGCGAGTCTTACCGCTGGGTGACACAGGACAAGCCCATGCCCAGGGCTGCCAGTGGTCACCTTGACACATGAAGCGTCATTCCTCATGCTCGTGGCTGGAGTCTCTTTCCATGTGTCCCAGCAGCGTGGCTTCACTCCACCGGGGAGGACAGACCTCACATCACCGGCTGGAGATCCTTCTTATTTTATTTTATTTTATTTTATTTTATTTTTCAACATTTATTCATTTTTGAGAGACAGAGAGAGACAGAGCGTGAGTAGGGGAGGGGCAGAGAGAGAAGGGGACACGGAATCCAAAGCAGGCTCCAGGCTCCGAGCTGTCAGCACAGAGCCCGACGCGGGGCTGGAACCCACAGACCACGAGATCACGACCTGAGCCGAATGCTCAACCGACTGAGCCACCCAGGCGCCGCCCCACCCCACCCCACCCCCGCTTCTTATTTTAAAAGAAGCACCTGATCGTAAAACACACATCGCAAAAAAATTTCACAGTGGAAGAGAGAGCCATCGTGTCCTTTAATTAGCCAAAGAGCCATGTTCTGTTTCCTGGTGCAGGTTGGTTGTACAGCATTTGTAGCTGTTCTGCTCCATTAGCCTAATTTGTTTTCAGATATAAATTAAAGCTGCTGTCCCAAACCCACCGCGCTGCCTTTTCACAGAAACACCCCGTTCTGTGTTTAATGAGTTAGCAGGCTTTGGAGATGCGGAGGATATTTCTTTGATTTAATAGTCGAGCTAAAAAGGAAGAACTGCCCACTGGAGCACAAAAATAATTAAGCAGTGTTATACAGAGTGTCACATGCAAAAGCCACGGGCCTGGGGCAGGTCAAGTGTTTAACTGCTTCTTGATGTGGCATTTGCCATTGCACACTCTGCATCAGAGAGCACGAGGCCACTGGGTACGTCCAACCAGGATCCCACTGCCCCGGGTCATATCTAGGAGTGCTAAAATATCAGGAATCACCCTGAGGTGCCAATAGCCACCTGGGCTGGTGCATGTGGGAGACTAAACCCCCTCCGTTGCTGTTATTGCCAAGGATGGCAGAAAGTCCCCTTCTCCTGACACGTCTTTCTACTTGTCTGTCTGGCTGCCACAATCACTACCACTTTCTGATGGTGGTGATCGTTGAGTTAGGACAATGCCTCCTGACTAGGGATCAGCTGAACTGGCTACATAATTTGTGGGACCCAGTGCAAAATGAAAATGTGGAGCCCCTGGTCCAAAAAGTAGGGGAAAAGTGCAGTTATGGAACTGAAGTATAAAGTTGTTTTTTTTTTTTCCGTCTTCCCCAGTCTCTCCCTCAACGAGTCATGGTATTTTTTATTTGCTCTGTAATGCCTTGCCGAGTAAAGGAAACAAAATTTTTAATTGTTAGTGTGAATTTTGCAATGCCAGTTCTAAAGGCAAATAGAAGCGTATTTAACTCAGGGCACCTGGGTGGCTCAGTCGGCTAAGCCTCTGACTCCTGATTTCAGCTCAGGGCTTGATCTCATGGTTCGTGGGTTCAAGTCCCATATCAGCCTCCATGCTGACAGTGCAGAGCCTGCTTGGGATTCCCTGTCTCCCTCTCTCTCTGTCCCTCCCCTTGCATCTCTCTCTCTCTCTGTCTGTCTGTCTCTCAAAAATAAATAAATAAGCATTAGAAAAAAAAGAACTCTAGAATATAAAATAATAAATAAAATAAAAACGAAGTGTATTTAACTCATCTATGAAATCACCGAAGTTACATAATTTGCATTTCATAGCCTGTGCATGCATATGTATTTTGTTCTTACCAGAAGAGTGTAAATCCTGTGGGAAATAAACTCAGTTTGCTTCTTCTTTTTTTTTTTATTGGTTTAAAAAAAAGCTCCAAATCAATACAGCTTTTATTGCATCTTTAAAATATCACAAATAAGTCTGAAAACTCATCTGGCATCTTGTTATTTCTGTAGCTGGACAACTTAGATCTTATCCATCAGTCTGCTGAACTGTTCCTTTTTCAGAAACATACAAACCATCCCCAAATTTTCCTGGTTTTTTACTGTTGTGGCTTGCTGAATCAAAGCAGCTGAGGTTGCTACAGTTTCAATGTCATTTCCTTCAAGAATTAACTCATCTGTCTGGGCTTGAGATGCTGAACAAACAACACCTGGCCTCAGCCGAGGTCTCTGGATGTATTTTTTTAATGTTTATTTTATTTTATTTTATTTTTTTTCAACATTTATTTATTTTTTGGGACAGAGAGAGACAGAGCATGAATGGGGGAGGGGCAGAGAGAGAGGGAGACACAGAATCGGAAGCAGGCTCCAGGCTCTGAGCCATCAGCCCAGAGCCCGACGCGGGGCTCGAACTCACGGACCGCGAGATCGTGACCTGGCTGCAGTCGGACGCTTAACCGACTGCGCCACCCAGGCGCCCCTAATGTTTATTTTTGAGGGAGAAAAAGAGAGCACTGCAAGCGTGAGTGGCAGAGGGGCAGAGAGAGAGAGCCAGGACAGAGGATCCCAAGCAGGCTTTGTGCTGACAGCAGAGAGCCCCACGAGAGGCTCAGACTCACAAACCCTGAGATCATGACCTGAGCCAAAGTCTGATGCTTAACAAACTGAGGCACCCAGACGCCCCAATTTTTACCCGAGAAATTCTGGATTTCAACAAGAGAACCATTCTCCTGAGTAATGACATTAACAGGGAGATGAGCATACACAGACCTCATCTGGTAAAGGAAGCCCAATGTAGAGTCCTTGACCATGGCCTGTAGGTGACCACAGATAGTGAGAACAGTAGACAGTTCTTTTCCATTTCCACTATTTGTCAACTCAGAGCCTCTTCTTTTTCTTTCCGAGGAGACTGACTTCTACTGAGGAACCCTCCACAGGGTTCTTCGGGGGCCCTTCACAGTAATCGTGGGTCCCTTCAGAGTGCTGTTGACATTTTCTGGAAGGTCAACAGTCTGATTGCTGAGAAGGGACTTCATTCTTGCAATAGATACAGCAAAGAGTAATCTCAACTTGCTTCTTAATCACGCACCTTCTACCAACGCTGTGTGCCTTCAGCTCACTGAGGAATAGGAAAAAAAAAAAAGGGACTCTGGGCTGGCCTGTCTTTCCTTTCCTTCCGTGTCCAAGACAAGTGATTCCTAACACAGTCAACAGTAATTTGTCAGTGTTAGTTTCTTAGTTTTGACAAATGGACCATGGTTGTGTAAGATCTTCACATTAGGTGGAAATAGATGGGAGGAAGTATACGGGCTCTCTCTTCATCATCTTTACAACTTCCAGGCATATCTAAAGTTATTCCAAAATAAAAAGCTTATTAAAAAAAGAAGATATTTTTCGACACACCTTGCCAAGAATTACTAGGTTAAAAAGAAATTAAGGCATTTTAGCAGTGTTTACCTAACTTGCTAGGTCAGATTCACCTAGGGTGAATTCCTGTCCCCATTTCTAGGAGACTCTGGCTTATTAGATCTGCAGCAGGATTGGACCCAGGAGTGGAGATTTTTTTTTTCTTTTTTAATTGTTTTTTTAAAATGTTTATTTATTTTTGAAGGAGAGAGAGAGAGACAGCGTGTGAGTGAGGGAGGGGTAAAGGGAGAGGGAGACACAGAATCCAAAGCAGGCCCCAGGCTCTGAGCTGTCAGCACAGAGCCCGACCCGGGGCTCGAACCCATGAACCACGAGATCACGACCTGAGCCAAGGTCAGATGCTCAACTGACTGAGCCACCCAGGCACTCCTTTAAAAAAAAAAAAAAATTAATGTTTATTTTTTGAAGGAGAGAGACAGAGAGTGAGTGGGGGAGGGGCAGAGAGAGAGAGAGAGTGGAGTTTTAACAAGCACTCACACTGAGGAGTCTTACCAGACAAGTTTGGGAAATATTGCATTAGAGTGCAATCGAATAAGGATGGGTTTAAGGGTAAGGTAAATTCAAGACCACGTTCCAGCTATGTGACCTTTTTTTTTTTTTTTTTTTTACCAGATTTTTCACTTAAAAGCTTTTCTACTTACCGGTTGTGTGGCCTTTGAGGCACTCCCTCAAACTTCTTAGACGATTCATAGTGATGTGGTCATACTATAGAACTACTGTGACATTTAAATAAGGTACCTGTAAAACTCCCACACAGAGCTTGGCATGCCTAGGTTTGTGTTATATTGGCCCAAACACCTTATATTCTGATTTTTTTTTTCCTCCAAAGAACATAAGAGGTTAATAAACTGTGACCATAGTTCTTAACATAGTTACCAAGACCCATGACCTTTTTGCAGAATATTACTAACACCTAGGGAATAGGAAATATGATCTCCTGTTTAAGTCTCCCTTGATTTAGAGATTGTGTTTGCTCATTCATTTTCCAGTAGATAATGGAGAGATATTTGCCCTTCATTGTGCCAAATGAGAGGCGTCAGACTGGATGTTTCCACAGGCTTCTGCCCGAGGGAAGGTCCCTTGATTGCCCACACAGAGGCCCCAGGCGTAGCTGGCATGAGAGTAAAACCTGTGTGTCCCCCCCTTCCAACCCGGCCATCCCAGCGCAGGCCCCAGAACAGCTGGGACATTGGATCAAGTCCCTCCTTTGGCAGAGGACAGGAAGCAGTGTGGGGAAAATATGAACACCGCTTCGGGTTGTATTTCACGGGAAATAAAGGGACAGCAAAATCCTTTGGCTGCTTTTTTGTCTCTTGATGTCCTGAAACTTCCGTCTCTTTGTGATGGAAAGAATCACCCTTGATTTTGACAAGTCCTCAGATAGTGTGCCACAGATTGCTAGTTCTCTTGTCTCTGATCAAATAATGTATTAAAATTTTATACTCTGTGGGTGTATTGGAAAAAAAAAAATGTCAAGGCCCTGAGAGGAACATGTAACAGGCATTGGCCACGAGGCTAATTAGATTGAGAGATAATGAAGGGTTGAGGCTTAAGAGGCAGCGTTAGGTACAAGGTCTTACAGAGAGAACATGGTCAGGAAGGAGTTGGGGGGAGGCCATAGGGAGGGTCATCCTTTATCAAAGGACTGCATGACTATGGTCTGCTTCTCTCAACATCTCTGATTCGTGGCAAAACTTACTCCACCCCCTCGCTTTCCTGCTTTCTGTACACATGGCTGAAAATGAAGGCCCCAAACTCCAGGGCTCTAGCCTTTCCAAGTTCCCACACGGTCCAGGTCCTAGAGCAAGATTCTGTTGTGTCCAGCTTGGGTCCTGACTCAGCCGGCCTCATGGAGTCATGTAAAGTAAGCATGGCCGACGTCCACGGGCCTTCCGTGGTGGTGGGGAGGGAGGAACAGTTCTCCAACCAAGGGGCTTGGTCTCAGAGCTGCCCCCAAAGGTATTTTCTACAGGTGGAAAATGACCTGCTGCTAATTCGGAGTACTTTTTAGCACCTTGGTTATCTTCTTCCCATCTCGTCTGCTCATCATTTCAACAATTCTGCATTATACACTTGAAGGTTGGAATCTGGATGAGCAAGGAAACAACGCGAGGCAAGATAGCAATTTTAGCTCTAAGATTATCTGCAGAATAGAGTCTGCAGACACATCCAGACTGCCGCGAATGTTCTGTCTCCATCCGTGTGCTTGACCTTCACGTTGGAGAAGAGACACCCAAGTCCTGTTTGTGGCATGGAGGAGCGCAAAGGCACCTCTTCCCCCCCCAAGAGTGGCCTTGTAGCACACAACTCACAGACGGAAGGCACAAACGGGAGAGGCTATAAACTGCGCAAAGGAAGAAAGGCAGGGTGGAAAGGTTAGAAATGAAAAAGGATCTGATAGCAGGAAAGCTGGTTCAAATTAATGAGACAATGCGAGCCTTGACATACTTGATGGATGTCAGTGGTTAAGTGCTAGCTGGACCTTCTGAGATTACAACCTCCATTCAAACCTCAGCCCTGGATGGCAACCTGAAACCCAAGGCCATGGGCGGCTGCGAGCATCTGTGGGCCCAGCATGGATTAGTGCCGCGGCCTTGGGGGACCCTGGCAGGCAGCTACTTCCTCCCCTTGTACCAGTTACCCTGAAGCCAGGTGGGCTCTGGGGGGGCGACAACAATACCAAGTAATTAAGATAGAATGTCCTTGGCTGTGTCTAAGGCGCGTTCTTTTATGACAAGAACAAAGGGTTCGTTGATGAACTAATTTTTGGTGGGGAAAACTGCAGCATCTATTATTAAATGAATGCTTGCGATTTTTGTTTGTTTGTTTTTCAATAGCCCCATTATAATTTCAGTTCAGATACTCCAAAGCTCATGTTCCCTAATTTATTATCGCTTGCTGCGGTCCTCTGGGATACAGTAATTGAATTTTACTGGCGTCATTACCATATCCACAAACAAGCGAGTGTTCTGAGCTAAATCAGTCAAAGCCTGTTCGCGGGCCCACAGGAGATGTGCCCAGAGCGGAAGTCGATCTCAGCCTGGAACGGCGGGCGTGTGTCCCTGGCCCAGGGAGCTTGGCCACTGCTTCGTGCAAACCAGGCTTCATGCAGTCAGTTCCAAGGGAGCAGTAGAAGCACAGGGGTACTTGAAGAAGAGAAAACAAAAATGTGAGGCTCCAAAGAGATTGCCCCCCCCCCCCCAAATAACCCGATTGTAATCCCACTGCAGTCAAAAATAGACAGGCTTCTGAGGGATGGGATCTACATACTTGGTTGAGAACCAGAAAATTCCACGAGGAGATGTTAAAATTCCATCTTTAAAAAAAACAAACAACAACAACAAAAAAACCCCAGATGGACAGTCTACATCCTCTTCTTCTTACGTCCAAAACAGGAAAATAAAATCATAATTTTAGACGCATGTTAGGGCTACACGGATGCACAGAGATCCTCTGAATCCAGTCTCCCCATTTTTCACCAGAGGCTCAAAGGAGTAAAATGAATTCTTACCTCCATGTGATATTTAGTATCTTTAAAAAAATTCACATTCTCCAAAGATGTACCCTCAAATACTTAGGGAAGCCGCAAGGCAGAGTGAAAAGAATACAGAGGGCATACACATGGGGTCATGCAGGATTCCTGTGAGCCCCCGGGGAAAAGTCACTGAACTCTGAGCCTTGACTGCTGCATCTAGAAAATGGGAATAATAATATGGGCTTCTGTGAGGACTGAGATAACATATACCTGTATCTAACAAAGCACTTGGCACCCAGTCTTAACTGAATTTCATCCTACCTTGGCATTTGTCAAGGAAATAGATAACGTGCTTTGACCTATTGCAGACAATTAGGCAGCTAAGTGGCTGAAATGGTGGGATGCTTCTGCAGCAGCCGCTCCTTCTCTGATGGTTCCCACCATATTTGAGAAAATAGAAAAGGAGAAAGGCCCCTCCGGTAAGCCCACCTGTATTTCTGAAGGCATTAGGCCAAGGACTTTGGGTAGTTTTTTCTGGGCAGCTAAATTTCCCATACCACCGGGAGTTTGCAAAAGCTTTGGGGACTTAGGTCCTCTTTGACCCATAGATCAGATTTCGACTCAGATACTGCCAGCGTCCTCAAAAAGATGACCGTCCCCACACACGATGAAGAAATCCTACCACCTTGCCCCCCAGGCTTCACTTTCCCATGCCTTGATTCTTTGCTAGAAAAAAATGAGCTGTTCTACCATTTCTTCTCTTGGTTTCATGTCCTTTCCTGTTTCCTTGAATTAATAAGAAGATTCCCCCGACTGAATCAACTGGATTCTGAATTCCATTATGGGCTGAACTGTGTTGTCTCCCCATTGTACAAACGCAGATGTCGAAGTCCTAAATCCCAGTACCTCGGAATGTGGCATTATTTGGAAATAAGGCCATTGCAGATGGAATTATTGTTACATGGGGTCATCACAAAGTGGGTCCCTGCTCCAGGATAACTGGTGTCCTCACAAAAGGGGGAAATCTGGACACACATGGGTGCACAGGGAGAGCACCGCAAACAGATGAAGGCAGAGTTGGGGCCGATGGGTCTATAAACCAAGGAATGCCAAAGATGGCCAGAAAACCGCAAGAAGCTAGGAGAGAGGCATGGAGTTGATTCTCCCTCACAGCCCTCAAAAGGAACCAAGCCTGCTGACACCTTGACCTTGGACTGTGAGACCTACATTTCTGCTTGAGCCAATTCCTGCTACTCTGCCCCAGCAGCCTGAGCAAACTAAATGGCAACCACTTCTTTCTGGAAACAAAGCCTCTCTCATCTTCTTAACCTTGCCCCAGGATTGCTGTGGACAGAGCCGTTGGCCCCTCCCTCTTGCACCGCCCTCCCCACAACGGCTTCCACGGGGGCTCTGCTTCACGATCATCTAAGCAGGCTTGATGCTGTCTGTGAACTCAGGTCCCAAAATTTGCCTGGAAACTCCAGTCCAGAGAGCAGTTAGCACCATGCTGGGGTGGGGGGTTGGGCAGAAGACAGCAGGAGCATCATCCAAGGTCACATCCCTCACCTCTGGCCTCCCCTAATCTGACAGCAATCATAGCCTGAGAGATGATAAGACAGATTGTCTTTGTTTTTCAGCCTTATTCAGCTCCCTTATAAGGAAAAACTATGCCCCTTGAAGTCTTGCAGATCAGGGTGCTGTTACAAATCTGAGCTCGCAGATGAGAGACTGAGGTCATCTTCCCTTCTCAGTATAAATAGAAAGAAGTTAAAAGTGGAAAGAAAATGTAAGAAATGAAACATTCTTGCTCTCTCTCTCTCTCTTTCTCTGTCTCTCTCTCTCTCTCTCTCTCTCTCTCTCATACACACACACACACACACACACACACACACACCACCTATAAACACAAATTCTTTTCCACTGGATTGGGCCTCCTTTTATGGATGGATATTCACAAGAATAGATGTATTGGTTTCTGTCCCCTGGGGTAATGATGATAAATACGCCAAGGTCAGTGGCTTCATCAGCCATTGAGACTGCCTACTCTGGCAACGGCAGATAATCATTTACCTGGTGGGTCTAGTTGCCTATACTTCAATTCATGCCTCACAGTGTGGCTGAAATGTTTCTTATCTCTCCAAAACACTTGTCTTATTGTGTCTTTCTGGTACAGAAAGAAATTCATAAATTATTGCTGTGCCTGGGGTTTAAAAAAAAAAATCTTGGTCACGGTTCTGTGGGGGAAGAAGTTACTAAAGAATGGAGACGAGGTGGAAAATAAAGTTACCAGCGTGTATACAACAATATTCTCTTCCATGTCCTAGAAAGTAAAAACTCAAGTTTTGGTAGACCCAAAAGATCTGTGATGAAAAATTCTTCCTATCGTAACTCGCTTCCTAATAGTACTAATGCTTAATTAAAAAAAAAAAAAAATCTATGGGGCGCCTGGGTGGCTCAGTCGGTTAAGTGTCCGACTTCGGCTCAGGTCATGATCTCAGAATTCGTGGGTTCGAGCCTGGCGTCGGGCTCTGTGCTGACAGCTTAGAGTCTGGAGCCTCCTTTGGATTCTGTGTCTCCCTTTCTCTCTGCCCCCCCCCCCCCCACCGTCTCTCTCTCTGTCTCTCAAAATAAACAAACGTTAAAAAAAAAGTTTAAAAAAATCTACTAGCATTTATTGAGAACCTACTATGTGAAATGCCCTATGCTAGGTGATAGGACTACCGTCATAAATGATACATAATTCTAGGTTTATTCTCAGCAACATCAAATCTATAAAGAGTACCTGAGGGGAAAAATACGTTTACTTTCCCAAACCTTCACTTTTTGAGAAGCGTATTCCTAGAACAGAGATAGAAAAAGTGGAGTCATGTCATACCTCCTTCTTACATCAGTTTCCCACTGTTGTTTTGTAAATGGATATTGGAGTGGAATTATATTAAATGAATTGGCCCAATACACAGGTTCATATCACTTATGTGAACAGAGTCTAGCGTGCGTGTCTGGGTGGGAAAAGGTTGAACGGCTGTCTCGCAGCATTCACCAATAAGCAGGTAGCCAGGGACTCAACCGTAAGCTAGCCGGGCCCTGTGGAAACACAAGGAGAAATACCAGCGGAGATTCTTGTCCTAAGGGAGCTTGTAAACCAGTGGAAAGGACTGACCCCGGAGCACACCACAGTGACCCAAGACAGAGTGAAGCGTTTGTGTCTGTGGGACAGACTGCCAGTGGCTCATCAAATATTTAAAGATGAATGGATATTGCCCTTGATGTATGCCCCCAACACAGGTTGAGAAAAACAGGCCAAAAAAAAAAGGCCAAACTACTTCAAGATGATTTTTAAAGTGTGGTATCGGGGGGAAAAAAAAGAAATATTCACAAGCACAAGCCCCTGATGTTTTTACCAGTCGTCATGTGTGTGCACACGAGGCCGGGGAGGCGGGGGGGGGGGGGTCAGGATGGTCAGCAAGGGCTCTGGAGCCGGCACCCACTCTAACACCTCCCCATTTGGGAATCTGGGTCAAAGATCACAGCTTCTCTGTGCCTCAGTTTCCTTGGCTCTAATGGGGGGATAGTAACGGGACCTACCTCAGAGGGTTATTATGAGGACTGAAGACTTCGTGTGAGGAGTGCTCCTAAAGTAGTGCCTGACACAAAAAACGTGCTTGTAAGAATCTGTTATATTAACTAAATTAAACACCCTGTGTCCCCAAATACTCAATACTTGGGTCTTACATACTCATTTCATGTCATGCCACTTTAAGTCTTTACATAAATGAAATTATATATATCTAAAAATATAGTCTCCAATACAGCATCTCCCTCCTCTAAGTTGTTCCATGTTGCCAGTTAATAATACCTTCGATGTAGGCAATATGAACATTAAGTATTTTTATCTTCTCGGTGGCCACGAGCTATTTTTTGTCTCCAAAATTGTGAGACCTGGTGATTATCATACGGTTTTGGGTTTGCACAGTCTTTCCCAGGAGCAAGGCATCGTTCTACAAAACACAAATCCTACTGTAGATAATTCCTTGTGCTCCTCTTCCACCAGTTTGGTTGCAGATTGAGCATTTGTTTCCAGTTCAACATGAACAATAGAAGGTCATCGCCTTTTACAAGAGAGGGTTCCTTCCTAAGCAAATGCAGTGTAGAGAAAGCTGTCTAATTGAGAATTCATGATACCATGATGGGTGATGTTCTCACGCTGACGCTAAGAGCCCCAATCCCAGGACTTTAAAAAGTGTACGTTTCTGGGGAGCTTGGGTGGCTCCGTGGGTTAGGCGTCCCGACTTTGGCTCAGGTCATGATCTCACGGTTGGTGAGTTTGAGCGCCTAGTCGGGCTCTGTGCTGACAGCTCAGAGCCTGGGGCCTGCTTTGGATTCTGTGTCTCCCTCTCTCTCTGCCCCTCCCCTGCTTGCGCTCTGTTCCTCTCTCTCTCTTGAAAAATAAATAAACATTAAAAAAAAAAAATACACAGTTCTGTAACCTGCTTCACTTGAACTCTTTCAGATGTCACCTAAATGTAATCTGATTCACAGAGCTGTTCATTACAAATGAAGTCTCTCATTAATTTTATTTGGATAGGGGTCGCTGTGTTTTACACCATGTTGAAGAGAAAAGAGTTAAGTAAAAAGCGAATGGGTGCTCATTTGCACATGCATTAGCATAAACTATTACACAAATTTAACTTGAGAACATCTGTCTATGTGTGCAAAAGCTCCAAAAACAAGTCTGTTGAATCAAGAGAACTTCTTACTTACTATGCATAATAAATGCTTCTGGAAAGAAATGATTTTAAACGTTAAGGTTAAACATACTATTTGGCACATCAGTGTATGACCTACAAACCTTACAAGACAAAGAGGCACACAAAAGAAACAACCTATTGTTTAAAGATAAAGCAATCATGGGGCGCCTGGGTGGCGCAGTCGGTTAAGCGTCCGACTTCAGCCAGGTCACGATCTCGCGGTCCGTGAGTTTGAGCCCCGCGTCAGGCTCTGGGCTGATGGCTCGGAGCCTGGAGCCTGTTTCCGATTCTGTGTCTCCCTCTCTCTCTGCCCCTCCCCCGTTCATGCTCTGTCTCCTTCTGTCCCAAAAATAAATAAACGTTGAAAAAAAAAAAAAATTTTAAAGATAAAGCAATCAATAAAACTAGACTCAGAGATGATGAAGATGTAACTATTAGAAAGGGACTTTAATTCAATAAATGCTAATATATTAAAAGATCGAGTGGAAAGCTACACATCATGCATGAACAGATTTAGGATATCAACAGAGAGTTATACATGTTTTTAAAAAGAAATGGAAGAAATGCTAGGGAAAAAAACCATATTAGAGACGAGAAATTCTTTAAAGGGATAATTAGCAGATGGAACCAGTTGGGAAAATGTCAGTAAATATAAAGATAGGTCAATATAGGGGCACCTGGGTGGCACAGTCGGTTAGGCGTCCGACTTCAGCCAGGTCACGATCTCGCGGTCCGTGAGTTCGAGCCCCGCGTCAGGCTCTGGGCTGATGGCTCAGAGCCTGGAGCCTGCTTCCGATTCTGTGTCTCCCTCTCTCTCTGCCCCTCCCCCGTTCATGCCCTGTCTCTCTCTGTCCCAAAAATAAATACATGTTGAAAAAAAAAAAAAAGATAGGTCAATATAAGTCATCTAAGCTGAATTACAAAGATTTTTAAAGTGTCAAAGAAAAACAGAGGGAGGCACAGAATCCAAAGCAGGCTCCAGGCTCTGAGCTGTCAGCACAGAGCCCAACGCCAGGCTAGAACTCACCAACCGGGAGATCATAACCTGAGCTGAAGTCGGACGCTTAACCGCCTGAGCCACCCAGGTGGCCCATGGGACAGTTGATATATTTTAAATATGGATTGTGGATTGGAAAATAGCATTTTGTTGGTGCTAAAATTTTTCCTTGATAATTGCACTAGGTTTATTTAAGAGAATGTCCTTGTTCTTAGGAGGTATAAGTGAAATATTTAGGGGCAAAGAAACATGATGGCTGCAGTTTACTCTCAAATAGTTGAGAGAGACAAAAATAAAGCAAATGGGGCAAAATATTAACAATTAGTAAAGCTGGTTAAAGGGTACACAGAAATCTTTTGAAAGAGTCTGGCAACCTTTTTTAAGTTGAAAATTAGAAGTTATTTAAGACATATTTTTTAGTTATCCCACTTTGGGTTTCTTTTTTTTTCCATCATGACAAATGTACTCTTTAATCTCCATCCCCTATTTCAACCATCCCCCCTGCTCTCTTTCCTCCTTTTTCCCCCTTTGCTCATTGTTTCATTTCTTAAATTCCACATGTGAATCAAATCATATGGTATTTGTCTTTCTCTGACTTACTTCACTTAGCATTATACCCTCTAGTTTCATCCATGTTGTTGCAAATGGCAAGATTTCATTCATCTTTTTGGGTGAGTAATAGTCCGTTGAATGTATAAACCACAGCTTCTTTATCCATTCGTCTGTGATGGACACTTGGGCCGCTTCCATGATTTCGCTTTTGTAGATAATGTTGCAATAAACATGGACGTGCATGCCTCGCTTTGAATTAGTGTTTTCGTATTTTGGGGGTAAATACCCAGTAGTGTGATTACTGGATTGTAGGGTAGTTCTATTTTTAACTTTTTGAGGAAACTGCATACCGTTTTCCACACCGGCTGCACCACTTTGCATTTCTAAGAACAATGCAAGAGGGTTTCTTTTTCTCCACATCCTTACCAACACTAGTTTCTTGTGTTTTGAATTTTAACCGTCTGACAGTTGTGAAGTGACACCTCATTGTAGTTTTGCTTTGCGTATCACTCTGATGATGAGTGATGTTGAGCATCTTTTCAAGTATCTGTTGGCCTTACATAAAATTGTAAGTTTTGTTTATAGACCCAATAAGGGAGAAGGTAATAATGAGCGACACAACACGATACAAGGAGGAATACCTGAGTAGAATTGAGCATAAGGCAAAAACAAAAAAGCTATGTTTGTGTGTGTATTCAGCAGTCGAAATAAAAATAGGAAGATAATATGACTCAGTGAGGCATGTGAAGGCGGTAAGAGTACATAAATAAGGACTTCCAAGAAGCAAACCATATTCTCAGGGCACGCCATGTTTTTCTTTAGCACACAGAAGAATGCCGTAGAGTCTAAGAGTATCAGAGAGTCTTTCACAGTAAAAGAAGGGAAGAGAGGCTGACGTCTCCTGAAGTGAGCCCAGAGCAGATGAGGGTCAGGGGTTGTACTCAGCCCAGGGAGATACTGAGTTTACAGATAGACTTAGCCATTTCTTTGTTGTGGAGCCCTTCCTGAGAAAGCAGGAGTAGTTAAGTGGGCAGAGGTAAGACACCTACATAGGTTTATTTATTTATTTATTATTATTTTTTTTAATCTTTTTTTTTCAATGTTTTTTATTTATTTTTGGGACACAGAGAGACAGAGCATGAACGGGGGAGGGGCAGAGAGAGAGGGAGACACAGAATCGGAAGCAGGCTCCAGGCTCTGAGCCATCAGCCCAGAGCGCGACGCGGGGCTCGAACTCACGGACCGCGAGATCGTGACCTGGCTGAAGTCGGACGCTTAACCGACTGCGCCACCCAGGCGCCCCCATAGGTTTATTTTTAATATATGGTATGTTCTCCCAAAAAAGAAATAGAAACTGTACCTATGTAGCATGGGAGCGAACACCACTCTGAATAGCCAGAAAATCTCAAACTAAAATTGTTAAAAACAGAACAAAACAAACTTCGGCATACCTTCACCTTTAACCAGGCAAAGCTACCATAGCCAACAATACAAATGGAATGTTAGGTGTGGTCACCAACTGAAAGGACCAAACGTTGCCCCAGGGATAAAGTGGGTAATTTATGGCACTGAGAAAGGGGGTGGGGTCCCAGGAGGCAGATCTGGGCAGATAAAGAGCACGGTTGATCTCTATTATTTGCAGATTGTCTATTTGTGAAAGCTCCTACTCGCCAACGTTAATTTGTGAGCCCAGAATCAATACTCTGCAGTATGTTCGCGGCCATTTGGGGACACAGGCAGCGCCATGGAAAATTTGAGTTACCCAGGCATTCCCCCTGCTGAGGCTGAATGAGGGAATGTTTCACCTGCTTGTTTCAGCTTTCCCACTGTAAACAAGTGTGCTTTTCACAGTCTGTTTAGTGCCACATTTCTCACACTTTCTTACTTTGTGTGTGTGATTTTGCTGTTTAAAAGGGCCCCCAAACATAGCGCTGAAATGCTGTCTAGAGTTCCTCAGTGAAGGACGGCAGTGATGTGTCTAAGAAAGCATGTGTGTTAGGTAAACTTCATTCAGGCATGAGTTACAGGGCTGTTGGCCGTGAATTCAATGTTCACGAATCAACCATATATATTAAATAAGGTGTCTTTATACGTTTAAAGTGCATTTATTTGAGTGAGAGAGCACCTGAGAGCAGGAGCAGGGTAGGGGCAGAGAAGACAGGGAGGTCGAATCCCAAGCAGGTTCCTCCGTGCTGTCAGCGCAGAGCCTGATGCGGGGCTCGATCCCACAAATGGGGGGATCATGACCTGAGCAAAAACCAAGAGTCAGACGCTTAACCGACAGAGCCACCCAGGCGTTTTTAAACTGAAATGAGCCTCAAATAAGGTTCTGTATTGAGAAGTTGAAGAAAACGTGACCAGATACTTACAGGAACCCAAACGTGAATTTCCCCCAGAGCAAGGGTTCCGTATTTGTTCCTTCCAGATTTGCTGTGACCTTATACAACACAACTTGTGTGAGTAAGAATTGACTGTTAGAAGGAAACACATCCTACTCACAGTGGTAGTTGGTTTTGAGGACCGAGTAGGGGAAGGAGCTAGCACTATGAAGCTTTGGTCAATTTGAAAAAAAAAATGTTACGGATTTAGAGTCACAAGACGCTGTTGTTGGAAATGCTGGCGCATGACAATTTATTTCTGTCTGGCACCTGATGCCATGTCACAGCCAGATTATAAAGCCACATTTCTGTGCCAGTAAGGAGTGACCACCTGTAGCTTAAAATCCCTCAAATGGATGTAATGAGATATTTAGCTATTCTGCCCCAAGACAAAGCAACCAGGTTAACAGGAAGCTGTATTGCCCCCCTAATGATTTCAACAATAATGTAAGTATAATCTCCAAATCCCTCAGTCTCCCATGTAAGATGAGTAGTATTTGCCACATGATAAGGATAAAGTGACCTGAAATCCCTAAGGGGGGGGGGGGAGCATTTGTTCATGCAAAGTATTCTTTTAAGTAAACTAAGTAAAAGGACACTGGGAGATGCTGTCATTCAGTTAATGAGAAGCAACGCCATTTACACATCCGTAGCTCCGGTCTAAAAGATGAATGAACTTACGCCAAGAGTTTAATAAATATACAAAAGTTTGCTCAAATACTAGTATATTCACCTTTTTTTTAATAATGAGAAAGAAAAAAATAATGAAATAAAGAGAAGTATTTCAAGAGCTGTCCTTCCATATTAAATTACAGAAGAGCCTCGACGAACCAGGACAAAGGGAAGGGTCACGGAATTACATCATCTACAGTTTCTGATCGGTTGGGGCTTAAGCAGAAATGCCTTGTCCGGCAGTGACATTTCTACAATGTATCGTACAACGTTTGGTTGCCCGGGCATAAAATGCTGCTACTAATAATCCATCTAATATTTTTGAACATCCGCCTTAGAACTGGTGCTGTCCAATGCTTTTTTACTCACTTATTCCTCAAAGTGGCAAAGTGAAGTCAGGACTCTGGACTCAGGACCCATTTTCACTGACGCAGAAACAGAGGCACAAAGAGATGACGTTAATAGAACAAATGCAGTCCCAGGTGACTGAAATGCTTTCAACGCTTTCTAAAATCATACTGAACTTCAATGATGCTATAATTCTCTGGGACAGTGAAGGTACAACAGTGAGTTGAAATCTGTTTCCATCCTGGGTCATGGTGTCGACTTCAGTAAATTTCTGGCATTAGAATGCTTCATCGTCATTTGTTTCCAAGTTTCAAAGATTGGAAAGTGGCTTAGTACCAATACGAAGTAATACCAGTTACCTCTTTTAATGCTTTCTTACTATAGGATAGCTGCCCACATTGCTGTAATTCCGGTAAAAACCAGGCCTTTGCAAATTAGGGGAGAGGGCTTTGATCTCGTGCCACTTATTACCGGGCAGTGTATGGCACAATGATCTGCCTTATGAAAGTAATATGCTTACAGGTTGGGCTGAGGGTCCAACCACATTCCAGACGGCTTCAATGCCTCTTTTTTTTTTTTAATTTTTTTTCAACGTTTTTTATTTATTTTTGGGACAGAGAGAGACAGAGCATGAACGGGGGAGGGGCAGAGAGAGAGGGAGACACAGAATCGGAAACAGGCTCCAGGCTCCGAGCCATCAGCCCAGAGCCTGACGCGGGGCTCGAACTCCCGGACCGCGAGATCGTGACCTGGCTGAAGTCGGACGCTTAACCGACTGCGCCACCCAGGTGCCCCTTCAATGCCTCTTTAAATGAACACTCCTACCTCTTGCGAAGTTTAGTCTTTTTTCTTTAGGAAGCTTACCTTTTCATAAACTTTGTAATGACAAAAATGACCTCCAGTTAAAGATAGCTCCTTCTTATCATTGACCATGGAGTCAAAGGGCTTGACTTTTAATTCCAATTCCTTTAAACAGCTGAGGCCTGCGGAGACCCAATCATCTTGCTGTCACTGGTATATTAACAGCGTTTTCATATCGCAGCTCACCATTGCTTTTACAGTCATCTTATTGTTTCTCTGGGCACCAAGTCACCTATCTATTCCTGAAAAATAGACTTTGTACGCTACCGTAGAAATGGCAATTAAAAACCACTGAACAAGGACAGATAGACTTCAAGCTCATGTTTCATTGTCATCGATCACAACTGCTGTAGAAAACCATAGCGGATCATTATGAAAGCGTATAAAATATTTGGAAACTCCGACCATAAAATATCTCCATTAGCAAGTGGGTTTATTGACATAACTGAACACAACAACACATAACATTTATTCATTTCCCACCGAAAGACTTTCCAGTCGAACTGTTTTCACATAGCTTTTACTGTTTTTCTGTGAAGTATTTTCAGTGATGTTCTGCTACGAAACGGTGGGTGGTGGGAAGGTCCAGAGGTCTTTTCCAGACTTTCAGTGGGGCTCAATATTTCACTGCTGTGCAAAGGAACAGCTAAAAGATGCCATCACTGTACAAATGAACAAAACTAGGGGCACCAGGGGTGCAAGGTAGCCCGGAGGTTGCAAAACAGAGTGAACGACTCCTCTCCTGCGTACTAATAGGCTCGGGATCGGTCACAAGCCTCGGCAGCAGAGTAAGAATGACAGCCTCTTTCCTGTGGTTGGTCAAGTTTGGGCCCCACAGATACGACTATCAGAGAAGCAGCTGTACTTTAAGTGGTCTGGACATTCACTCATCTGAACGTGAACACAGATCAGTTCATTTAGATGCCTGGGTCCCTGCTCAGCTGCTGGGCCAAGGGCAGGTTTGGCTCAATGGACCAAACATAAAAGGAGAGCCCTGGGGAAGGACCCCCGGTCTAGGGTAGATTCCCTGAGTCATCAGGACCATCAGGGGCGTAAGGCCCTAAATAGAAGATTCGCTGTTAGCCTTAGCACCATTGCAGTCGCCTCCACGGCACCCCACTGCCAATAAATCCATAACCACGGACAGTATGACCGTGCAGATCTTCTCTGGGACCGCTTTTTTTAGACCACACACAAAACTGCTAATGTAAACCAAAGCACTACGGTTAGCGATAAACATGTACTTCATAAATATCAGGGGACCAAAGTGTCCCAAATAGTTGAAGACGACGGAGGAGCAAATAAAGGAGCCTAATCCTAAATTTAAAGCAAAACAACATTTTAAAAGAAATACTGCAATTAGTAACTAAACGATAAGATTTAATAACGTGGTACAACACTGGGTAGTGGAGGGATTAACTCGCAAAATATATAATTATTTCACAGTGAGGTTTAAGTACTCCTAACAACCTTCTGGCTTTAGTAGAAACAGACAACCACTGACGTACACTTTTTCACATTTTTCCCGATAATTTCTTCCTCTCTATTTTATATAGAGTAAGACATTGCTGTGATTGAACGTCACACTATCAATTGACCATCACCTTTTGCTTCCTTGCTATTAGGAAATTACCTTTATCACTTAACTGTGCAACCCCAGAGAAGCAGGGCACCCTCAACTGCGTGTCACTGATAACAACACGAGAAGTACCACATCGTATTCATTCCAATCTGGACACATTGTCAGAGATGCGGTTAAGTGAACTAGACGGCTGCCCTTCCCTGCGGGGTCATTGGTTACGCACGCGTTAGTTAACATTCTTTTATCAAGTTCTGGCACTGAAATTTCCTTCTGCATATACAGGTTCAGAAAAACAAAATTAAAAAGCCACAGGAGCAACCCTGACAGAGAAGTCTTGCGCGCAGCCTTCTCCTGAGAAAGTAGGTCACCTTAGTTAACCCCAAGGTCAGCGAATGTTCTTGCGGTGTTAATGTTAAAAAGAAAATACTAGTTGAACCACTCAGCTCAACTAAAACAGTCCTTGAGTTTATTGTCAGTTTGTTACATGGCAGAGATCTTCACATTCCTGAAAGAAAAAAAAAAATAGCGTCTCTGATTATTTAAACATTAAATTATCCTGAATGTTCTATTAACCAACATGAAAGAGTTCCTTGGTGAGTGTGTTAAACTTTACCACCTGTTTACAACATCACCTTCTTGGCCGAGACCGCCAGACCAGTGCAGTCAAGTTGCCAAGCCTCCTTTGTAATACTAAATAAGTTCCTTTTTTCCTTAAATAGAACAAAACTCTCGTTTCACATTGAACAAACAAAGAGCATGCACCCAAATCTCTTTCTGGCCACACTGGGGGCAAAAGCACCCTTTTCTACCCCAAAGGGGGACAGGCTCTTGTATCGCAGTGCTACAAAGGCCATTGCCACAGCTGTGCCAAGGTCTCCCTGTAGAAGAAGGCTTCCCCCCCGTCTGAGCTCCATCATCCATTTGTCCCCTACTCTTGGCCTTGACCAAGTACCACCCATTCACTTCATGAATGGGTACCGGGAACTGGGGGTGGCGAGGGGTTGCCGAACCGGCTTTCCCTTTGACTCGTCTGGCAAATGCACACAAGGGGGAAAGGAGAAACTCTGATAAAATGAGATCTCCCCTTGAGGCGGGTTGAGGGGTTCCATGGAAAGTGGCTCCTCAAGGCCAAAGAAAAGGTTTCCACAACCTCGGAGGCTCTGGATCTAGTCAGCAAATCGCTGCAGAAGATGATCTTCCCGTCTCAAGCTGCCACCTGTGCCGCCGCCGCCGCTGTCCATGAAGCGGTCGCAGGGGAACTCGATGAGGTCCGCCTCGCTGAGAGCACACACGGTGGTGCGCGGACGGTGGGACTGGAATCCAGAGAAGTCGGCGGACACCCCGGTGCCCATAGAGCGCAGGGGACGTCGGGTGGAATACATGTGTCTAACATGCACAGGGGCCCCACCCTTCCGCCTAGCCCGCAGCTTCCTCCGCAGCCAGCGTGACGCCCAGGCCGCCAAGGCCAGGAGCACCAGCAGTGCGTTGACGGCCAGCAAGACCAAGGTCAGCAGCTGGTAATCCACGCTGCTCCGGCTCCCAGGCTCTGGCAGGGTGACCAGCCCAGCGCAATGGTCACGGGGGGCCACCGGGCAGACCCGACCCCGAGGACTCCCTCGACGCACACCAGGTAGGGTGTGTCTCCGCGCAGCTCGCGCAATGTGGCCGAGTCGCTGCGCTCTGGCAGGTAGACAAAGCGGTGGAACTTAGGCTGCTGGCCAAAGCGGTCGAAGAGCAGACGAAAGCGCGCGCCGCCCAGCGGCGGGGGGCTGCGGTGCTCGCGCACCGCCCAGCGCACCGAGGCGCTGTCGGCGCCCACCGCCTCCACCGTCAGGTTGCACAGGATGAACTTGTTGAAGTCGCACGGGTCAGACACCAGCGGCGGCAGGCCGACCCCGCCGTCGGACTGGGCGGTGCTCTCCTGCTGCTGCGCTGCCAGACGCTGCTTTGCCGCGCGCTGCCAGGGGTCGCCAGCGGACGATGGCGCAGAGACGGGTGCGGCCGTCGGGGTGGGCTCCGCATGGGCAGCATCTGCAGGAGTCGGAGGTCCCCGTTCGGGCTTCTGAAGCAGGTCCAGAGGGTGTGGCGCCGGGTCCGCGGCAGCAGCGGCGGAGGGGCCCGGCTGCTGGAGGCCCGGGCCCCGTCGGCTCAGCCTCAGAGCGCTGCGGTTGCCCAAAAGCTCCCTGGCGGCCCCATCCCAGACCACCCCAGGCAGAAATCGCCCGCGCTGCTGTGGCTGCGGCTGCGGCTGCGGCAGCTCCTCCGCGAGGCCACCTGCAGGGGGCGCCACCTCCTCCCCGGCGGCTGTGGGCAAGGGCCTCCGCAGCCCTTCCGCGGTCGGGGAAACTGAGGACGAGGGACTCGCACAAGACCCGTTCTGCAGCTGCTGGTCATCCAGGTAATCCAGGTACTTGCCCCGCAAGGCCGGGGGGTGGCGACACTGCACGAAGACCGTGAGAAGACGGCCTTGTGAGTGCCAGTCGCCCATCCAGCGCTTCAGGCCCCGCAGACGGCAGTCGCAGGTCCAGCCATTGCCGTCTAGATCCAGCCGGTAGAGGGCCGGGCTGGCAGCGAAGATGTCCCCGGAGAGAGCGCTGAGCGCGTTGTCGCGCAGGCTGAGCTCGCGCAGCCGGCCCAGGTGGCCAAAGGTAGTGGGGTGCAGAGCTGACAGCGCGTTCCCGCTAAGGTCCAGCGCCTCCAGGCTGTGCAGAGGCTCCAGCAGCTCCACGGGCAGTTGGCTCAGCCGATTCCCCTCCAGGCGCAGCTCGCGTAGGGCCTCCAACCCCCAAAAGGCCTCCGGCGCGAGGTGTGAGAGCTGGTTGCCCCTGAGGGAGAGTAGGCCGAGACGAGGCAGGTGCTGGAAGACGCGCGGCCCGAGGTGCTGGAGGCTGTTGGCCGAGAGGATGAGGGTGGAGAGGGAGCGCAGCGGTGCGAAGGTGGCTGCATGGCGCAGGGAGGGCTGCAGCTCGTTGGCAGAGAGGTTGAGGAAGCGCAGTTTGCCCAACTGGGCAAAGGCGTTCTTGCCCAGAAAGCGGATCCGGTTGGACTCCAGATGTAGGTAAAGCAAGTTGCCCAAGGGGGCGAAGACCGCGTCCGGCAGCGCCCCCAGGGCGTTCCCGTCCAGCCTCAGCTTGACCAGACTCTCCAGGCCCTCGAAGGAGCCGCGGCTTAGGCGGCCGATCTCGTTCCCGTTGGCATAGAGGATGCGCAGCTTGCGCAGCGGGGCCAGAGTGCCCGGGACGAGCGCCTGCAGGAGGTTGTTCCCCAGGTAGAGCTCCTCCAGCCGCGAGAGCTTCTCGAAGGTCTTGGGGTGCAGAGCGCGGATCTGGTTGTACTGCAGGTCCAGCCGTCTGAGCTGCCCCAGGCGGTGGAAGTCGAAGGCCGTGATGTTGGTTATGAAGTTGCCGCCGAGGCTGTAGGTGAGCACGTCCTGGGGGCTCGGCAGCGAGCTGGTCTTGGGCACTGCGCGGAGCCCCCTATTGGTGCACAGGAGGTGCTGGGGGTGCTGGCAGTCGCACCGCTCTGGGCACACGGGCTGGGCCCGCGGCGGGAGCGCGAGGCAGCCGTACACCACGAGTAGGAAGCGCACGGCGCGGGCAGCCTCCATCGCCGCCCGTCTTGCGTGCTGCGGCCGGATCGTCCTCTTGGCCCGCCTGCTCTATGTCTCCTCTGCATTCCCCTTGGCCTGGCCAGAGTCGCTAAATGGCCTCTTTCGGACTCCGCAGCGCGGTCCAGCCCCTCCTCCGCCCTTTGTCCGGTGGCTGGCCCGGGTCTCTGCAGGCGGGTTCCCCCAGCCAAGTCAGGCGGCGCGGGGCGCTCCGGGAGCTCCGGGTGCTACTTGTTGCATTTCTGCACAAAACTGTTTCTCCGGGTGTGCGTCGGGGGGCGGAGGGAGGGAGGGAGTCAGACCTGAGCTTTTTGTTTGCAGCTGAGTCCGGAGAGCTGGATTCCCTGGCACGGATTCTCCCCGCCGAGCGGATTCCCCAGCTGGAGGCGGGAGCCCTTCCAAGAGCTCCTCGGGGCGCGGCTTGGCTGCTGTGCCCCGGCGGCTCGGCCCCCGCAGCTCGCGCCTCCTGGCTCTCGGTCCCGGACCAGGAGCGCGGCCTCGGTGGAACAGCCGGGGGAGGAGCCGGGGGTGCGCAGGCTGCGTCCGGAAGGGACCCAAGTCGGCGAGTGGCGGGCAAACCGGGCGGAAATTCGTTCTTCCCACACTCTGCCCCCCGGGGATGCAGGCGGAGAAAGAGGAGACGGCGGAGGGAGGACAGACCCCGACAGGGGGAGGAGGAGGAAACGCTAAGTGGCTCCGCGTCTGGTCAGCCCAAGCCGGGGACGCCGAGTGAGAAAAGTAGGGATTAAAAACAGCTGTACGGGTCGGCCCTGGACGCAGGGCTGGGGGCGGGGGTGGATTACCGGGCCAACAAACGGAATTTGCAGACAGAGACCTTTTTATTTTAGATGAGTACACCAGGCATTTCGGAGCATTGGGAGCACGGATGCTCTTACTCGTTTTTAAGTCCCTTGCTCTTCCAGGTGCCACCCTGCGGGAAGTTCAGGCAGCACGGACTGCGCAAACATTCTGTAAGACGTTTAGGGCAGCACCCCGTTGGCTACAAAGAGCTGTCGGTGGGCTAGATAGAGGCCAGGTCAGCCCCTTCTGAATGTTGGGTGTTTGGATTTTTGACGTGGCTGTCCAGGTAGCCCAGGAGAGGCATCGCCTCCTTTAGGGATCTGAACCGAGTATTCGCTTGGCCCTGCTGTAGGTAAGAGCCTGGAGAGTCTCAGAACTGGTTCTACCGCTGTGGAAGTGTTTCTGTCAGATTTTGGTGATTTAGTCCCATTAATCCTCCTCCAGTCGTACAGGCCTTGGGGTAGGCTCTGCACGTGTGCATATATATATATATGTAAAAAACCTTCATTGACCCTCTGGTAACTGCTGCCTGCGGGGGTGGGGCCCAACCCCTTGATGCCTGGGACTTCTAGTGATCTTCAAAATCTTTAGACCCCAGAAGTTCTTAGGCCTGGCTTAGTGGTGGGATGGGGGGCTGGGGGAGGGCGGGGAATCTTAGCACTTATCAATATAGAATGGAGCATTTGTCACTAGCTCCTTTGAGGGCAGCCCCTGCTGAGAATGAGGGTGGGCAAGGAATAGCTGTTTTAGTATTTGTTCATGCAAACTGCCTTGCTAAAAATAAAGGCCTCTTCTCTCCCCCTCCCTGCCCCAAATGTTCAGAAAATGTGATTTTAAGGACCTACTGCGTGAAAAATTAAAGGAGACATATCCTCACCTCAAGAGGCTGACTAGTAGGGAGGGCATAGAAAGGTTGAGTAGTAATAGACGGCAATAGTAAGAGAAAGCCGTTGAGGTGCAAGATGATTTTTAGTAATGCCAGTGTTTGGCAGTGACTGAGTGCCTCATTTAGCCTCGTGTAGGCAATTGATAGAGACAAGTTCTGAATTTAAGGAAAGAGATCACTGGCTGCATGGTCAGCAAAGACTTCTGGGGAAGCAGGGTCCAGGGAGATGGGTGGAGGAGAGCTAGCGGGTGGTCAGTATGAAATGCCCCTTCGGGGCACAATGAACAGACCAAGTTTGCGCTGTGCTTTGAGTTTTCAAATAAAGGATGAATGTGGGAAACCAAGTTTCTATCTTAACAAGATAAACCATAGATTGGTTTTTAGTTCTCGTTGTGAGAAACTTCTGAAACCTTTTTAGGTCTTGACTCTAGGCCTCTTTAGGAAGGTATGGCGGCCCTAGCGGGTGAAACCCAGGCTGGCACAGTGTAGCATATGCCTTCCTGTGTTGGGCCCCAGAAGCTGTTAGGAGGACTTTCAGAAGTCCTTGCTGGCAACCGAGGTTATCCCGTTGTTTCAGAGGATAGCATGGTAAGAAGCTACTGGCTTTCAAAGGGAACCACTGGATCTAGCTGGGATAGAGCCATGACAGCATTTGCTTTGAGTCTATGGTGTGAGGACTGCACACACAGCCATCAGAGCAGAGAAGAGGTTGGAAGCTGAGAGAGGTGTAACACAGAAGAGGGAGAGGCAGAGATCAGACCCCATCCCTTTGCATAAGCTTCCTCTCCTCCTGCATCTGCAGAAAACTTGCAGAATGAGGGCAGGCAGCGTCCCATCAGAGGACCTCTATAGTTGGACTAATCGGTCACTCCACTTGAAGTGTCTTTCCTTTATAGGTGCCTCTAAGGAAGATTTACAAAGTCATCAGATCGCTGCAGATGTTCAGTATTTCTCAGTGCCTTTGGTGTTATTGCCCGGCGTTTAACACTCCTTCCGGTAGTGCTGGACTGCAGGTAGAAATAATATCGTACGTGGTTTATGTCAAAAGACAATTGCTTTTCCATAACGTTCCATTTTCTTGAAGTAATCCATCTGCCACCTGTAGTTAACCTTGCTTAAAATAGATATAGTGTGCCATACTGTTCAAATAAGTATACACAGCTTTTGATAGGTGTTGCTTGTGCCCTCAGTCAGTTTCAGTAAGACTTTGAAATCTACAGATGAAGTGGTAACACATATGGGGGCTCAGCGCAGATTAATGCTTTCTGAAAAAGCGTGGTTACTGTCTTTTTAACAAATGTTTCCCTTTCTAGAGGCATGTAACTTGAGGTCAACTTTAAAAATGAATGACATTTAAATCCTTCAGAGTACATTTATGCCATGTTCCTATGCGCCCCCCCCCTTGGTCTCCATTTCTGTAATGCTACACGGTTCAGGTGTTTGATTTATTTTTAGACCATCTCTCTCTTCCAGGAGTTAAAACAGTGTTTTGCTTGAATTCGGCAGTACCTAGAGCCCCTGGTAGTGAAGAGCTATCATAGCAACTCCAAAACTGCATTTGCTTTGAATGCTGGTTGATCAGGCAGGAAGAATTTAGTGAGACTCTACCAAGTGCCAAATCCTAGGGTGCGACAGCTCAGTGGGGAGGCTGATGGGCAAGGAGCGGGTATAGCACCGAGTGAGAAGCATTGTGGGAGTTGGGGGAGGGGGTAGCTATAGGAGTCCTGAGAGGGCACCTGGCCTGGACTGAGAGCTTGAGGAAGGTTTCCAGAGGAGGAAAGTGCTGGGAGCCTGCAGATCCATGCGAGAGAGGCCCTTAGGAACCTCCAGATCTTCTGTCTTTGTTGATGAGATTTTTTTGACATTTTTTTTTTTTTAACAGTATCACACAACTTCACTCATACAAGGACTTCCAAATAAATATTCCCTTACTCCTTTTTAAGCACTTCTGCAGGTAAGGACTTCTACGTAAGAAACTGACTTCATCCTATCTGTACTGCAGCATCAAGAGGCATCTCTGCTAAATAAAGCAGGTGCTCTACAGAGAAAATGTTATCTGTCTCATTCCTGCCTTCTAGAACCTTGAAACCTGTGACAGGGGGTTTGTGTGGAATGCGGGTGTGCAGTTGATAGAACATCCAGACCAAGGTGTTCACTTACATGAAATATACATAGGTATAGATACAATGTATAGATACTCTTGGTAGTCCTGTAGGGTAGGGGCCCCCTGGGCCCCTTGCTCCCCCTGGGATCCCGCACTTTAGAGGGCTTTGTTCCAGTCCTCCTCTGGTTGTGTCCCTCTCCAGAAGAGCAGGATTCCAGGCTTCCAAAGGTATGTGCCCACCCACAATCCATATCCCCACTCCTGCTCAGGGTTCCTGGGACCCTGGAATTTCCTACTCAACTGTCTAAGGCTGTGAAGACCTTTTATCCATCTGTCCTCTCGGGGGCTGATGATGCCACAAGTGGGTATATGCCTCGGGCCAAGTGAAGGCCAAAAGGCAGCTGTGCAAAAAGAATCTGGAGGTGTGAGCTGGGATTTCCCGTGGCATGCCTGGGAGGCCACTGAGAGACTGGGTAATGCAGGAGCCAGAGCTGAGAGGAGGAGCCGGGGACCAGGGGCTTCTCGAATATTAGAGACAGGCCCGTCCATATGTAGCTTTTGGGGAGGGAAAAAGTACATATACTTGGATTTACAAAGAAAAAGGAGAAAAATAACAGGAGTTTGAAGGAAAGCGTTTTCTAAAATGTAAATTCTACTTTATTGCAACATAACCTCTACCCAGTTTTCTATAAAAAGCAATACTTTTTAGCAAAAGCAAGGACATTGTTGTCTCCGTTGAAATGCCTATCTCTTAACTATGTAATGCCTTTGTTTACGGATGGATCCAGGCTTGATCATGTTCCGGGGGATTCAAGTATTGATTATGCTTAAATGTAGAATTTGGATAATCGCAGAAGGGATTGCTGTGGATAATCCACAGAAGGAACAGAAGGGAATGCTGTTCATGAGAGAAACAAGAGCTTTGTCATTTCGCTTTTGGAGAGCTTGCCCTTTAAATCTCAGGCGCACCGCTGGGTGTTTGCAGGGGTCAGAAGCATAAGCAAGTCTGGGCTGGCTCCATGACACGTATGTATGGTGTAAGTGTTCTTGGGCGTATGTATGGTGTAAGTGTTCTTGGGCGTTCTTGCCCAGGCCTGGGATCTTCTTGGGCTTGCCAGGGATGTGCAGTGCTTTCTTCCCAAGCAATCTGTGGTTCCCTTGACCTTCAGCTGTAGAGGCAAGAAGGATTCCAGGCCGTGTCTTCAGTAGCCCCTGGACCTGGTGCCAGTTGACCCAGGCTGTTCTGGGGTGGGAAGGGTTAGGGGGAGGAGAGCTGTGGCTGAGCTCCCTGCTGCGGGGAGAGATAGACTGGCCAAGTTCTGCTGGAGCAGTCTCCCAGAGCTTGCTCAAGGCAGCCTGCAGAGAAGACAGCTGTTGCCTCACCCCGGCTCAGCCAGCCCGAGACAGGCAGCAGGGCCCCTGACATGGATGAAGTAGGAAACCAAGAATCCCCAGTGATTCTTTTTTTTAAGTTTATTTATTTATTGAGAGAGAGAGAGAGAGAAAGTGAGCGTGCGCTCAGAGAAAGTGAGGGGCAGAGAGGGAGGGAGGAAGAG
This sequence comes from Prionailurus bengalensis, assembly GCF_016509475.1. Lineage (NCBI taxonomy): Eukaryota > Metazoa > Chordata > Mammalia > Carnivora > Felidae > Prionailurus > Prionailurus bengalensis. The sequence goes on from NC_057348.1 coordinate 120,084,872, forward strand.
AGAGAATCCCAAGCTGACTCCCTGCTATCAGCACAGGGCCCTACTGGGGGCTCCATCCCATGAGAGATCATGTGAGATCAGGACCTGAGCCAAAACCAAGAGTCCCACACTTAACCTGCAGGGCCACCCAGGCACCCCTTGGAGTGGTTTTTTGCATTTTATCAAACAGCCCCCCAACTCTCTTTCTCTGTCTGAGTGAGCCTCATCTTAGCTCCAGTCTGAGAGGCAAGTTTCTTTGCCTTGGGGATTAGGAATGTGAAGAAGAGGACCAATCGGTTACAGTATATCTGCTGGGTTCTCCACGGCCCCCAACCTTAAGCAAATAGGAAGGCAGATTCCTGACTAGGTGTCGGCTTTACTAAATCAGCATGTCCAGGAGCAGAGCCCCCAGGTGATTTTTGTGCACACTTAAGTTTGAGAAAACCAATAGACGGTATTTCTAAGATACCTGCTTATGAATGGCTGGTTGTATTATAACAACATCAGTAACGATGACCGGCACTCATATAGTGCTGGCTGAGTGCCACGCGGTGGTGTAATGTAGCTTATTCATTTCCACAGCTACCTTGCGAGGTAGGAACTATTGTTAACCCATTCTACAGAGGAGGAAACTGAGGGGCTTAGTAAAAATACAGGATCCTAGGCCCACCCGCAGAGGCTGATTCAGAACCTCCAGAATAGGGCCTAGGGATCTTTAGTTAGCACATTCCCACGTATTTTCTTAGGTATTGTCACTGAAGGAGAATTCTTACGGGCTTTTTCAGACATTTCCGTGTCTCCTCTGCTAGGAATCCAGGGGTAGAAAGATGAGGGAGACCTCTTTCTCTCCCTTCTGAGAGCTCAGCACGGCTGGAGAGTTGAATGTATGTAGGTGATAATCCGGGAAGGTGGTGCCTTCATAGGTGAGTACGATGAGCACCATTTGCTGGAATGGCAATTACCTTTTGCGAGGAAAATAATAAAGAACTGAAGCCTTTGTAGAAGATACCAGCCCACGTAAAACTGTATGTGTGTAAGGCCATTTGCAAGTGGCTGCTTCCAGCACACTAGATTTTATGTTCAAGGAAAATCCTCATCCATCAGTTCAAAGATGCCAGAGTGTTTGAAACTGACATGCATAAACAGATTGCTTTGCTACAAGAACTTCAGTCAACTGTAGGCACTTCTGGCAAGTTAAAAAAGGAAAGGCGGTTGTTGGCTGAGTGTAATAACTTAGGAAATAAGGCAAATCCACATACCGTTTATGGCTGCAGGATAGAGTTTGTTTTTGTGTAACTGAAATTTTAGAGCGCTAATCCAATGATGTCCTCCCTTGGATAGAATGGAGTCAGTAGCCTAAGGAAATGCTTTAGGTATAAAAGTGTCTCTTAATTCCTAAATACCAAAATATGTGTCATCTCGAGGAACCAGACTTATAATTGTATTTTATGGTACAGCTTTCCAATATTCTCTTATTTGGGTTTCTTCACACTACAGTAATAACATTTATTTAGCAATTTGTGTCCCCACCCAGCTGGGAAGACAGCAGCCTTATTTTGCTTCATTTTTGTGGTACTCAGCGGCTGTTGCTGACTTATCAGAGAGTTTTCACAAAAAATCTAGAAGAAAAGAAATTTTAGTATTTTTTTTTTAATTTTTTTTTCAACGTTTTTATTTATTTTTGGGACAGAGAGAGACAGAGCATGAACAGGGGAGGGGCAGAGAGAGAGGGAGACACAGAATCGGAAACAGGCTCCAGGCTCCGAGCCATCTGCCCAGAGCCTGACGCGGGGCTCGAACTCACGGACCGCGAGATCGTGACCTGGCTGAAGTCGGACGCTTAACCGACTGCACCACCCAGGCGCCCCTGAAATTTTAGTATTAATAGCTGTTGTCTCTACGTGGTAAGAAAACGAATAATTGTTTACATTCTGGGGTTTTTTTTTTTTTTTGGCATTTCCTGAATGATGTACGATCATCACGTGTTGCTTTGAAATTAGTTAAAAAATACTTTGAAAACAAAATTGTAAAAAAACAAACCTAATATGTGGTTTTGACCTCAACGTAAGTCTCCTGAGGCAGTCAGGTGAGGATATGAATATATCCCAGTTTGGGAGGAGAGCGTGCTAAGAACTAGAGACGTTAGCTAACTTCTGGAATGATCTAGCACTATAATAATAGAGTGCAGACCACAGTCTAAGCCGTTGGCTTCTGACCTCAGGTTTTTATAGTTGGACCTTGCTAGGCTCCCTGTTGATACATGCCTGTAAGTACAACGAATGAAGCCAGTTCAGGGTGATATTCAAACACTTCGCAGCTGGTACAGTAAGAGCACCAGCCAGGCAGGTTTGGCACAGCCCCAGTCAGGACAGAAGGATGCCACGAGCAACCAGCCCAGCATGCCAGTGCCCACCAGCTGAAAGGAGACTTGCCTGTACTTGATTAAAGTTTTTGAATGGTGCTTTAGACATCCATCCCTCTCTCTCTTTTTTTCCCTTAATAATTACATTATTAAAAACGATCTGCTTAAGGCTTAGGCACAGTATAGTCAGTAACCATGAGAAACAACACACAAAGCCTTCCTGGGTCCACGTTCTTCCAAATTGCAAACTTGCCTGGAGCCCGTTTTCTTTGGGCTCCAGTCTTCACAGAACATTGGCGAGAGGGTGAAGTCATCGATTTTCACAAAACCCGAGTTTTGTTTTCAACGTATAATTCAGAAATTCTCTCCCCTTCTCTTCAGTAAGTTGATGGACACATTTGAAGGGAATTCAGTTCAGAAAAAAAGTACTATTTTTCTCACAACTTGATCTGAATAGTTATAAATAACGGCTTACAAATATTTGTGGGCGGGGGGGGCACTTCTTTTGAAGAGTATCAACTTCAAGGATTAGTAACCCATCCTGTCAGTTATCAGTGATTTATTTTCAAAGCCTGGATGCACACATGTCAAGCCCCCGCCCCCCATCTGTCCCTGAGCTGCAGGTGTCTCCTTATTCTAATGTCATGTATCGGGTCAAAATAAGGGAGGCAACTTCATAGCCATGCCGCTGAAAACTGTGGCTCTATCCTGGCAAGAAACAGTCTGTCAATCTCAGCAATGGAAATAATTTTGGACAGTCAAATAATTGACTATATACAGTGTAAATACCCTCAAAGTGTTTGCAGATTTCATCAAAAGACCAGATGTTTTTTACTCAAGACCCGGAACATGGCAGTAAAGGAAATTAGAGGAAGGGAGTACCCATCCCCTTTTTGGAGTCTCTGTAATTTTCTATAAAGATTTGCACTTTGATTATGCTTAGTAGCACCATATGCTGGAGTGAGATGCAAGAACAAAGGTTCCCGCCACAGTACTGGAGCCTTGCTGTAGGCAGGATCACATATTTCTGTTGATAGAAAGCTAATGGATACATAGGACACTCCTCCAACTCCCGTGCCTCCCTATTTGATTTCTGAAATTATAATTGATACACTGCTAATGTGAACATTCTGAGCATCCTTTTCATTGTCTGCTATAATACATTGTGGGTTGAAAAAGTGGTGGTTACCACTGAAAGATATATAGAACTACAGAATTTCCAAAAGCTTACTGTACATTGTCAAGTTTTATAGTGTGTGTGACCTTAAAATTTTGGGAGTGAGGGGTTGCTGAACGCTGCTTTTCTTTGGCTGGTAAGAGGACATTTTTTTTTCGCACTCTGCTTTATGATCACAGTGTTCTACAGTGAGCCTTTGTTTTTGCAGTTAAAAATCTTCCTAAAAATGCACATGATACCATATTCAGTCTTGCTTTACCCATTGTCCTGACATGTCCTTCCTCCTTCCTTGTGACAAACGTTTTTGCTTCTAAACCTCTTTAAAAAAATCAATCTGGGTAATGGAAATAATCTTGGATAGTCAAATAATTTACTGTATACAGTGTAAAAACCCCTAAAGCGTTTGCAGATGTCATAAAAAAGCCAAACATTTGTCATAAACTATCCATGTGATGTGTACGGGGTGAGCAGAAGACGGAGTCCATTGGCTGGGTCTCTGACCTTGAGCCACGTCAGTCTTTCTGATCAGTGGTTCATTTTCTCATCTATATGAAGGGACAGATCATACTTGCGCAATGTATGCGTTTGGGGAAATGTATGGGAAAGTGCTTAGTAACTACCAGAGTTAGGAAAACAAGATTCTTGCTAACATTTCAACCTCATGCAAGTCTTTGTGAGAATCTGTGGCCCTCCAGGGCAGGACCGTGTCTTTTGCATGGCTTTTCGGTGTTGCAACGCTCAATGGGGCCTTTTCTTAAATATTTTTTTTTAATGTTTATTTATTTTTGAGAGAGAGAGAGAGCATGAGTGGGGGAGGAACAGAGACAGAGGGAGACACAGAATCTGAAGCAGGCTCCAGGCTTTGACCCATCAGTACAGAGCCCGACGCAGGACTTGAACTCACCAACCATGAGATCGTGACCTGAGCAGAAGTCAGACACTTCACTGACTGAGCCACCCAGGTGCCCCAAATGGGGCCTTTTCTTAAATTGCGAGTCTCTAATAAATGTTCAGTTGAGCCAAAAAGTAAAGAGGAGGAGGGCACATTCCAGGTAACCGTTCTATCTTTCCTGCTAAGTTCTGTTTCTGTCTTTTCATTCATTGTTTCCTTGCTCTACCCCGGGCTGCCTGGGCTCATAACACTCCGTCTTCAGCCTCAGGTTCTTCCCGAATAGCTGTATGGACAGGCCTAGATTCTGGGCCATCAGTTAGCTCACACGGTGAATCACTTGACCACTGTGGGTGTCATGCTTTATGAAGTGTGGTTATAACACATCAGCATTTGCCCGGAAGGTTGTATCATCAGTAGTAGCCTTTGTGAAGTTAAAGGATTATGAGGGGGAAAAAAAAGGAGTTCTGCGGTCAGCATGGACCATAAACCACGTCTCCGTCTTGGAGAGTCACGGTGCAAGATCGCATGTTCAAGGCTTTGGGAAATCCTACAGAAAACAAAGAAATGGGGGTTGGCAGGTAGGACTGTTAACCTACAGTGAGAAACACTGGATTAAAATGATCACTAAAATCTCCTCCAGCTTGAAACATTAAGGAACCCATGGACCATTATTCAATATTACTAGAATGTGTTAAAGGTAAAGTTCTTTCAATGTGATGTTCTATGTTCAGCTTGACTGATCTCGACAACTCATGATATCCGATTGGTTTAATATGACTCCACGGTAGGCAGGATAACATATACCGAAGTTGTCTCCCATCTCTCACAGTCCTGGAAAACTTGTTTGCTTTGCCCCCATGTTGTCAAACTAGGAAATTATTAGACATTTGTTTCCATCAGGATACGAGTGGTAGAAACCCATAGTTGTAAGTACCATTTGGTGTATTGACAGTTCTGGGCTTAAAAAGCTGTTGATGCTTCAAAAATATTGGTTAGCCACTGTGCTAACGCTGATGGGATGTTTCCTGGAAACCTAGCCATTTGGTGAAAATTCCAATAGTGAAATCCTCAGGCTAATTCCTCTAGTATCCTTGGGTGTCAGAAACTCATTGATGATCAGTACATGACTCTTGTGATTCCCCTAAGTAATGGGATATAAGTACCAGCTTAACTAAAATTCCAGAGTGGTTTTCCGTCTGAAACAGGTGGCTACAAACACCTGCCAGAATCATAGCCATTACTGACTGGCATTTACAGAGTGTTTATTGTGTGCCAGGCACAGTTCTAAGCCCTGCACAAGTTCAATAATGTAATCCTGCAACAACCCCACGAGGAAAGTGGAAGCAGAGAGAGTTTAAATAACTGGCACAGGTCACACAGCTCGTTAGTGACAGAGCTAGGACTTGAACTCATGTTTTATGAAAATTGTTGTTCGTACTTTACACATGTATCTTTGACCGTGGTGTCCTCGTCATCCCTAGAGTCATTTTTTGGATACGTAACATTTTCCAGAATATAGCTAATGGTGTCATTTCTCCTGCATTTATTAGCCACTACTCCTTAGTGAAGAAGAGCTCTCTCTAATTACATTAGATCTATTTGGTTGCCCTGAAAAACATTTCAAACCGGGGAAGCAGGAGAAGTGCTTCTTCCTTGGCCAATTCTCAGAGGGAAAAATTGGTTAATAACAGCCTCAGTGATGACCACTGATTTCTGCTTGTCTCTTTTCGAGTAGCATTATGAACTCCTAGATTTTCATGAGATCAGTGTGTTTCCACAATTTTTCTGTGTGATTATGGTACTAATTTGATACATGTTCAGGTTTGCTTTTTAGTTCTAGGATTTTTTTGGTTGTGAATTTTTTTAGAGTTTAATAAAATACAGCAAACATTTCAATTGAATGCCTTAGTTGTACTTTTTTAACGGTAATGCATTTATATAATTCAAAATCAAAACTCTATGGAAAAATATTCACAAAGAAGTCCTATTTCGGGGCGCCTGGGTGGCTTAGTCAGTTAAGCGTTCAAGTTCGGCTCAGGTCATGACCTCAAGGTTCATAGGTTCGAGTCCCGCGTTGGGCTCTGTGCTGAGCGCTCAGAGCCTGGAGCCTGTTTTGGATTCTGTATCTCCCTCTGTCTCTCTGCCCCTCCCCTGCTTGTGCTCTGTCTCTCAAAAATAAATAAATAAACATTTTTAAAAAATCTATTTCTACCCCTACTCCCTCTACTTTGTTTTTCTGTCCTTCTACACATGACCATATTTTATTAGTTCCTTATTTATATGTCCATTCTACTACAGTTTTTTTTGCATATATATGTATGTGTGTGTGTGTGTGTGTGTGTGTGTGTGTGTGAGTTGATATATAGCTTTAATTTAATCCTTCCCTTCTTTGTACACATACCCTTGCTTTTTAAATTTTTTTTTCAACATTTATTTATTTTTGGGACAGAGAGAGACAGAGCATGAACGGGGGAGGGGCAGAGAGAGAGGGAGACACAGAATCGGAAACAGGCTCCAGGCTCTGAGCCATCAGCCCAGAGCCTGACGCGGGGCTCGAACTCACGGACCGCGAGATCGTGACCGGGCTGAAGTCGGACGCTTAACCGACTGCACCACCCAGGCGCCCCATACCCTTGCTTTTTAAAAGTATTTTCCACTTAATGATATATATTCTGGAGATCTCTTTATATCAGTACATACAATCCTTCCTCATTCTTTCTTTACAACTTCTTAGAACTCCATTGTGTTGGTATACTGTGGTTTATTTCAACTAGTTCCCTGTTATTAGATATTTACATTCTTTCTAACCTTTTATTATTGCAAACAGTGCTGCAGGGAATAAACTTGTGCCTTTATCTCTTACAGTTGAGCAGATAAAAATGTTGGCAGATTCCTAGAAGTGGGATTGCTTGTTCAAAGGGTTATTACATCTCTTTCTTTGTATTTCTAGATTGTCTTCCAAGTACTCAATGCTTTTTTTTTTAATCTTTTTTCTTTTTTTAAAAAATTTTTATTTGTTTATTTTTGAGAGAGAGAGAAAGAGAGTGCATGCACGCAGGGGAAGGGTGGGGCGGGGGGGGGGCGGGTAATCCCAAGCAGGCGTCACACTGTCAGCAGAGCTGGACATGGGGCTCGAACTCATGAACCAAGAGATCATTACCTGAACCCCAATCAGGAGTAGGACGCTTAAAGGACTGAGCCACCCGGGCGCCCCAAGGGCTCCATTCTCTTAACTACTTTGCTAAATTGCTCCTCAAAAGTCTTGATCTTGTCACACAGGTGAGCAGATTTTGGAAAATGCTGACAACACTAAGGTGAGTAAATGGAGCAACCAGAACTCATGCACGTTGCTGGTGGGCGCATAAAATTATACATTCGTTTGGGGGAACCGTTTGGCAATTCATTTATAACGTTAAATGTACATTTATCCCATAGCCTGGAAAGATCACCTCTAGGTATTTACCCTAGAGAAATGGAAATATGTTTTTTTAAGAAACATTAGGAAGAACATTCACAGTAGCTTTATTTCTAATAGCCCTACACTGGAAACAACTGAAAGGTCCAGCAACAGTTAGGAAGATAGGCACATTGTTATGTATCTATGCCATGGAATATCATTCAGCCATAAAAGGAGATTACACATATTGATGCATGTAATAATGTGGATAAATCTCAAAATGATTATGTTGAGTAAAGGAAGCCAGACACAAAAATGTATATACCGTGGGTTCCATTTATGTGAAATTATAAACCAGACCGTGCTAATTTACAGTGATGGAAATCGGAATGGTGTTTGCCTCTGTGAATGGTGGGAATTGACTGGACAGGATTCCAGTGAACTTTCTAGGGTGATGGCAGTGTTCTATATTTTGATTGAGGTAGTGAGTATACCCAGTGTATACAATGATCAAAGCCATAACAATGCTTAATGTCTGTGCAGCCCTTTTATTGTATAATGTAAATTATACCTTCAGTCTTAAAAATTTTTTCCTCAGCAGGACTCTTGAAGAAGTGACGGCTTTCTTCCCTCATCATCTCCACCCTGGGTACGCTCTTGTTCTGAATCTCTTAATACTCTACCTCTCTGGCCCGCACTTACACTTGAGTACCAATGACTTTTATAGGCTCATGTCTTAGCTCCCCAGTAGGTGAAAGCATCCTACAACAAAGTTATGATTGTGTTACTTCACTATTCTTTACAACAGTGATTGTCAACCTAGGCTGCATAATGTTGGACTCTCCCTGTGCCTTGGCTTGGGTCGCCATAACAAAATGCCATAGACGAGGTGGCTGAAACAACAGAGATTTATTTTCTTATAGTTCTAGGAGCTGGAAGTCTGGGATCAGGGTGCCAGCCTATCTGGGTTCCTCTTGTTGGCTTGCAGATGGCCATCTTCTCACTGTGTCTCACAGCTCTCTGGTATCTGTTCTTACAAGGATACTAGTCCCATCATGACGGCTCTGCCCTCATGACATCATTTAAATCTAATTACCTCCCAAAAGCCTTGTCTCCAGATACCATCACATAAGGGATGAGGGTTTTAACATATGAATTTGGGGGAACATATTCAGTCATTACCACTTGGGAAACATTAAAAAATCATCTCCAGAAGTTCTCATACAGTTGATGTGAATTGGAACCTGGACGTGTATATTTCTCTGAGGTTCCTCTATAATGTGCACCCAGGATTGGTGACCGTTGCTTTCTACCTTCCTGTTCAAGGTGAGGTCTAGGAAATAGCAGCGTCAGCATCACCTGGGACCTTCTTAAAAATGCAAGATCTCTGGTCCCATCCCAGGCCTGTGAGTCCGACTCTGCATGGTAACAGTATCCCCTGCTGATTCGTATGCACCGTAAAGTCTGAAAAACACTGGTCTGCAGCCCCTTGCATCGACTTGCATACAGGTATGAGAATGCTCCATCAATCATTTCCTGTTTGAATTCAAGATGAACATTTTGCCAGCGAACCGAATTTCACCTTTTTTCATCTCGGAAGCCTGTCAAGTTGTGGATCTTGTCTACAAATAATTGCACCGCCGTGTAGAGATTTCATATATAGCCTATATATCATTGTCTATTAGCAAACAAAAAAGCAGCAAATAGACCCAACATTAAGAACAAAATCTTAATGTTTTTGAAAATATACGACCGTCCCAGCGATTCCATCACAATGAATGATGACCTCCTTAGCTTCAGGTGAGCTTTAAATTGATAATGAAATTGAATATGTACTTGTGTTCCAGCCGCAGAAGAGAAGTGGCACTTAACACAGAGCATGAATCCTGTGTAACTAATAAATAATTCAGTAAACCAGGGAAAGAAAAAACACACAAGCTTAAATAAATAGCAGAGAATCCCTGATGCTTAAGGTTGAGAAACGAGGATTATTTTATATGATGCTATTAGGTAGCACGGAGTGCTGGTTTTCAAAAGAGTTGATTACGATAAGTATGCTTACTACTAAAAACATAGGAAGGAATGTAGTCTTACTCGGTATTTCAGAAGGCAGTTCAAGGTCTTGTCATCCATCAAAAGCTTCGATGTGGTCTTCAATATGAATGTGGCTCATGAAAGTACCGAACAAGAGATTCCATGCTGACAGACACTAAAAATGATGAATTTCTACTTTCCCTGTTCAGAAGTACCTAATGGGCACAGTTCTTTATTTTTAAGGACTTTTCATTTGAGTACCTTTATGTTTAAAATACCCTCTTAATTCAGTATGGGTGCGTTCTCAGACTCCAGTCTCAGGAATGATTTCTGCTTCTGGAAATTGGTCTTCTCCTCATTTTATTTTCCATCCCTACTTGATAACTTCTTCTCTTTCAAAAATTTGCTTTTTTAGTATTTATTTTTGGGAGAGAGAGAGAGCTCGAGTAGGGGAGGGGCAGAGAGAGAGGGAGACACAGAATCCGAAGCAGGCTCCAGGCTTCGAGCTGTCAGCACAGAGCCCGCGGCGGGGCTGACTGAGCCACCCAGGTGTCCCGCTACTTGATAACTTTTTAATTGTTAATGATATGATGAAATAGTTTGCTAAATTATATCAAGATGGCCATTTGGTTTAGTTCATAGCCCCCTTATATTCTGTGCAGTAAACTGAGAATAAAAAGAACAGATGCTAATCTGTGGTAAGCACACATACAGACATACATACCTACAAACTTACAAAGAAGGGAACTTCAATGATGTTTTGTATTTCAATTCCATTTCCCACATGCTTCGGGCTGCCATTCATCTAATTACCAACCTGATTCAACCCAACATGTTTTTATTGGATGCCTATTGTATGTCCCACAGAAATACACTCTGAAACTAAAAATCTTTTAAGTTGCATGTACATAATGAAAGTTTATGTTCCAGTGTTGCAAATTATTGAATAAAGACATTGCTGGTTCAGTAAAAATCAGTTTAGAAGGGGTTTTCCCCCCTCTACTTTCTAGAACAGTCTAGAAGAGAATGGCATTTCTCCCTTAAATGTTATAGAAGAAAATGTCCTTTATGTTCAAAAAATAATGCACAGCCAGAATTGTTAAATTTGCTTTTTTTTCTTTCTAGCAAAAGATATTTTTCTCTTTGTAGTAATCTTGTTAAAATTTAAAAAAAAATTTTTCAGCATTTATTCATTTTTGAGAGTCAGAGAGAGACAGAACATGAGCTGGGGAGGGGAGAGAGAGGGGGAGACACAGAATCCGAAGCAGGCTCCAGGCTCTGAGCTGTCAGCACGGAGCCCGAGGCGGGGCTCAGACTCACAGGCTGCGAGATCGTGACCTGAGCCGAAGTCCGACGCTTAACCAACTGAGCCACCAGTTGCCCCTTTCTTTGTAGTAATCTTTAGTGAAAAATAATAAATACACTTCTTAAAAATAATTGAAACCTTAGAGAAGGATATCCAATGGAAAGTAAATCCTCATCTCTCAGAAATGTTCTATGTACATACACATATGTTTTATGTATAGCTCTATCTTTCTGTTAATAATCACCTTATTCCCTGCTTTTTTTCACAGGTGGAAGCAAATCAAGTACTTTCTTGTACCTTGATATTTTTCACTTAGGTAACTCCAGGACGGAACATAGAGGTCTGCTTTAGTTTTAATGCTGCATAGTATTTCAGGTATGGATTTACCATGTGCTATCAATACATATGTAAGGTTTTCCAGGCTTTGGTATTATATACAGTGTTCTAATAAATAAGGTTGATCCGTCTTTGTACACAGATGCTAGCTTATCTGCAGAATCGAATCTTGGAAATAAAGTTGTTGGGTTCAAGGATACCTGCATCCATAATTTTGATATATAATGCCAAATTTCCCTTTGAAAACCTTGAACCAGTATACAGCTTCCCTGCAGTGTTTGAGAGTGCCCGTTTGCCTGCCCATACATTATTTTGACACTTCTTCCTTTCCCTATTACATTGCCAGTGTCTCCTCTCTACCGGACCACTCCAGCCTGAATCCGACATAAAGTCGTTTCTTGCATCTTAAAAGAAAGAAAAAAAAAGCTACTCACTGATTCTGCTGGTCCTCTCCCTCACTACCCCATTTGTCTGTTCCCTTTTGTAGCCAAACTCCCAGAAAAATGATGTCTACGGTCTCTAACACTTCTGCTCATCTTCTAGAAAGTTCTCCAGTGAGGACTTTCGGCCCCGCCGCTCTGCCAGAACTGCTCTTGGCAAGTCACCAGGTATCCAGTGGTGAGTTCTTGGTCGTCTTCTTGCTTTGCAGCCGCTCTTGTCAGCAGCTGAGCTGATCAATCCGTTCTTCTTGGACCACTGTCTTCTCTTGGCTTCGGTGATCTCATACTCTCTCTTCCGACTATATATGCTGTTCCTTCTTGCTCTCTTTTGCTGGTTTCTTTCCATCCCCATGATGCCTTGATGTTGGGATGCCCCAGGTCCCAGTCTTTAGATCTCACCACTGTCTGTGCCCCCTCCTTTGGTGATCTAATCGAATCATAAGATATTAGATACTATGTCTGTCTTAAAGGCCCCAAGTTGTCCCTGGCCTGGATCTCTCTGGAAAACGTAAGACTCATGTATCGGACATCTCTCCTTAAATATCAGAGATCCTTCACATTAAACATGTCTAGAATTTGGTCTTTTCCTAAAACCTGTGCCCCCCACACTCTATCTCACTTTAGGCCGTAGTCATTCCATCCTTCCCGTTACTGAGACAAGAACCTTGACCTCACTCTTGTTCACACTTCACATCCAATCCATTAGGGAACTTGCTGGCCCGACCCTCAGAATATACCCAGATTCTCACCGTCTCATCACTTCCACCACCAGTACCCTGGTCCAGGAAGCTGTCATCTCTCACCTGGATTATTTCAATAACTTCCTGCTTCCACTCATGCGCCCCACAGCCTGTTCTCCACGGAACACAGCAGCCAGATTCATCCTGTTAACACCTACCCGATCACTTCACCCTCTGCTCACAAGCCTGCGGTGGCTCACTCGGAGTTTAAAGGCCAAACAGGAGTCTCCTCCCACCCCTGAGAATATTCCTCTCTGACCTGTCCTATTTTTCTTCTCCCCTCTGATAGTTCACTCCAGCCCCGCCGGCCTTTTTGCTCTTCTGGTGCCAGCGCGAGCCTAGGCTAATGCGTCTAAGGAGGAGAACAGAATACAGAAACAGACTTCTCCATATATGTGAATGCCTTACTTAAAACGCTCATTTTATCATCTGCCAAAATGAGAGGAAGTGATATACTTTCCAAAGAATGGTTCGGACACATTCAGGAATGAAACTCAGGCGTACCTAAAGTCTGAGCCTCCTGCAGGATACTCCTGTGAGACCGTCTTTCATTTCACTCAGTCTCCTGTGTGCGCACGAGTGTGTGGGCACATTAGCAGAGTCCCTCGAGCAGTCAGGTGAGGGGGAGAGCCAGGAGGGTATAGAAGCCCATGAGTGTGCTTCTAGGCCATGGCAGAATCCTCATTGCTCATGATGGTGCCATTCACAGCCGCCTGTCTCTGAGGTCCCTTGGGAATCTGGGAAGCCTTGGCTGTGTTTGGGAGCATGCTCTTTTATCTTCTGCCTTCTCTATGGAGATGCAACCACCTCTGTGTGTTTCCACATCAGTTGCCATTGTAGCAGGTACATTGAACACACGGGTCGTAGAGGGTCCAATTACGAAGCAACCTTACTTGTCTTTCCCAGGGTCTTTTATAAGCCACCCCGTGGAGGTTTCTTTACTACCACCTGGATGGAAACTTAGGGAGACACCTGAGTTCTCTGATCACTATTAAAGTAGTAGATGCATGGATCTCCAGTCACTTCAAGTCACAAAATATACTCTTATTTTAGGAATTAAATTTCATGTAACCATCAAAATCTTGCTTTGCAGATAAGCCCCTTCTTGTCCCTTAAGCAAGTGAGAAGCCTTCAGTAGGGATGGGGTTGTGATCAGTTTCTTCTCTCTTAGCCCATTCACTGTTTCTACCCTATGACCCCCCCCCCACCATGTTAGTCACCGTTTCTGGTCCTTCCAGGATGGGATTTGGGGAGACAGAGTGGTAACCACGGGGAAAGATCTTTCTCAATTGATATTATTGTTGTCAAGCTTCTCCAGACCTGGCAGAGACTTTGAGCTCTGTTTCTTGCCCAGGGGTTCTTAAGAGACCCACTAATGGGAGAAGATGTCTCCATTACAATAAACTTCTTGATTTCAGTGGATGACAGGCTTCTGCAGGGCCAGAGCCAAGTGGCAGCCCGTAACAGCTAGAAGCAAGGTGGGTGCTGTTATTGTGATGGGCATAGTGCCTGAGGCAGCAAGCAGAGTATTTGAACGCCCAGGGATCTTTAGCGTTGGCTCATTGTTCTCAGTGGCCCTGGGACCGAAATAGATGGGCAGTCGGCTAAGAATGGCTTGATGTATGTAATTAGGAAATCTCCAGGTCTAATGAACAGAAACGTAAGTTGTTCGATGGAGAGTCATTGTTTATCACCCAAGTCCCAGACCTGAGTCAGTTCAGAGATACAGAAATCCGGAGATCACTGATTCTCAAACTGTGGCCAAGGAGCAGCAGCAGCATCACTTGGGAATTTGTGATACGTGCAAGGTTTTCAGGCCCTACCCAGTCCTACTGACACACACACCCTGACGGTGGGTCCCACAGTCTGCATTCCGGCAAGCCCTTCCACTCATTCTGATGCATGATCAGGTTTGAGAACTCTAACCATAGACAAAGAAAGGGTTGGATAGCATTTTGTAAGCTTCTAGCATAAATCTTCCTTTAAAGTCTTTCCAAAAGACCTGCATTCACTGGGTGACTCTGCACTGACGAGGGGAGAATAGCCAGCCAGACCTTGAGGGGATTTCTGGACATTGGTTCTGAGTCAGCGCTAACCTCCAGAGGCCCAAAATGCCTCTGGAGCACCGGGGGTAGGTGTCACTTATGGTTATCTAGGGATAAATGAAATTTTGGCCTGTGACTGCCTCACAGGATTCCAGTGGGTCCGTTGATCGGCATATGGTTATTTTCCCACTCCTGAAAACAGTTGTGATAGGTATCCAGCAACTCGAAGGACCCCATTTTGATTCCCTAACCTGAGCAGTGAGCCTTAGGATAGGAGGCATGGCCTTGCAGAAGCTTCCTGGAATCTGCCGCTCCTAAATTGGAGTAAACCGAAAGCAATACCGTATCCCTGGGGGGCACTTCAGAGACCACGGTTTCCATGTAACCCTTGAACAAACAGGGTTCGTTCTGTCGTACCCTGATTTAATTCGTCTGTGTGGCACGCGCAGCAGTGAGAAGGTTATTGGGGAGGGCCTGTGGGTTCCTGTAAAATTATTCGGACTCTGGACCCAATGTCGTCTCTTTACTGGATGACACAGCCGCGCGCCTGGCACTTTGTATGCAGCCATTGATCTGGCAGATGGTTTTCTTCCTCATTACCAAATTAGCGAAGATTACCAGCAGGAGCTTGCTTTCAAACTAGCAGGATCAGCAAAACACCCTCACTGTCCTACCTCAGGCCTATGTCGACTCATCTGCTCTCTGATAAGAGCTGATCTGCAGGCACCTCGATCACCCTGATGGTCCCCAGAAGAGCATGCTGATATATTATGTTATTGACATGGTGATTAGGGCATAGCACATACCCTAGATACCTTAATAAGACACATGTATGCCAGACGGTGGGAAATAACCCTCCAGAAAAATCAGAGGCTTACTTCCTAGTGGCGTTTCCAGTAGTCTGGAAAATTTGGCATTTACTCTCCAAAGTGAAAGGTGAATTGCTATAGTTTGTACCACCTACCACTGAGAAAGAGCTACAATGTTTTGTACCTCTTTGGATTTTTGTAAAAAATTTTTTAACGTTTATTTATTTTTGAGACAGAGCATGAATGGGGGAGGAGCAGAGAGAGAGGGAGACGCAGAATCTGAAGCAGGCTCCAGGCTCCGAGCTCTCAGCACAGAGTCTGATGGGGGGCTCGAACTCACGAGTCGTGAGATCGTGACCTGAGCCGAGGTCGGATGCCCAACCGACTGAGCCACCCAGGCTCCCCTGTACCTCTCTTGATTTTTAAGACAGCATGTACCTTTTGAGTGTATTGTTCATGGCAACGTTTTGTGTAACACGCAAGGCGGCCAGTTTTGCGTTGGGGCCAGAGCGAAGGAAGGCCCACTAGTGGAGTTTCTCAGCCCTCTTGACGTTTTAGAGACCGATCATTCTTTCATGTAGGAGGCTATCCTGAGAATTATAGAACGTTCAGCAGCGTCCCTGGTCTCTAGCCACGAGATTCCAGGAGGACTACTACCCAGTTATGACAACCAAAAATGTCTACAGATTGCCTGATATGCTTGGGGGAGCAAAATCGCTCCCATTTGAAAACCCCTGGTCTACCGCATGTCTAGTTAAGGTTGAGGTGACTTTAGCACTCGCTGACGCTTGACTTCAGCCTTGCAAGAGACCCTGAGCCAGATCTTCCCGGCTAAGCTGTTCCCAGGTTCCTGACTCCCAGAAATCATGTGAGATAACAAGTGCATGTCGCTAAGTTTTAGGGTAATTTCTCACGTAGCAATAGATAACTCATACACTGAGCCCCCAGGCTGTAAGATTGGGCATACGCACAGCCACAATCCATCATCCATTGTCAATAGTGTATTACCAGATTGGGGTTGAACTGTGTCCTTCTGGAACTGACTGTTGACACAGGAAGAAAACATTTGGGCCAGGTTCACAGATGGTCCCTTGTAATTTGAAGGCACCAGGTGGATTTGGGCCGTCGAAACATTATAGCTCACATCAGGAAGGTGGTAAGGGAAGTTCTCTCAAGGCCAACACATCCACTATTTACTTTGTCTGGATGGAGAGCTGGCCAGAGGTAGGGATTTACACAATTCATGGGTGACTAATGGTTTGATTGGCGTATTGGTGACAGGGGGGTCTGAGGAAGAGGTTTGCTGATGGGCACTGTCCTATGTGAATGCTTACCATGGGCTATTCGCTGATGAGACTTAGTAATCAATTGGACAAGACGGTCCATTCTGTGGATGTCGTTCAGCCCTTTTCTTAGCCACTTGAGGCTTATTCAGTAGACTCATGTGGACCATAGCTATTGGGGCAGGGATGGAAGCTAGATGTGGGCTCAATAATATGGGCTTACCCTTCCCAAGGTGGATCTAGCTACTGTCACTGCTGACTGCCTTATCTGCTGACAGCAGAGACCAGTATTGAACCCTGATGGGGCATTCTTCCCCAGGGGGACCACTGAGCCACCTGGTAGCAAGTTTATTACATTGAACTCGTTCCATTATGGAAGGCATGATTTTATTCTTACCGGAATAGGCACTGTTTCTAGATATGCTGTGTATCCCCTGCCTGCAGTGCTGTTACCAGTCCCACCGTCTGTTAATTTTCATAATGCTTTATCTAATGACATGATGTCCTACACAACATTGCTTATGACCAAAGAACTGATTTTACAGCAAAGAAAGCATAGAATTGGGCTCATGCCCTTAGGACTCACTGGTTTACAAATGTGCTCCATGACCCAAGGCAGTTACCATTATAAAGTATAGGAGTAGATCATTGAAGTTTCAAAAATGGCACCGTTGGGAGACAACTCTCTGCAGTTTGGGTGGCTTTCTTGCAGAATGTGGATTAGACTTTGGATCAGCAGCAAAAAAGTAGTGCTGTGTCTCTTATGGTCAGGATACACGGATCTGGGAATCAAGGGGAGAAAAATGGGAGCGTTTCCCCTCACTCTCACATGCAGCACATCACTCAGGATATTTGCCTTCCTTCTTTGCAGCATGGATCAGCTGGTTTATAGGTCTTTATTCTAAGAAGAGAATGCTTCCTCTAGGGACATACAGTTGTTCCAGTGAACAGGAAGTAGATAGTGCCATCTGCCCTTTTCAAGTTGCCTACACCACTGAATTGACAGGCAAAGAAGAGGGTTACTGTTCTGGCTGGGGTGATTGGTCAGAATTCCCAAGAGGAATTGGGTTGCTGTGACACAGTGGTGGTAGGAAAGACTATGTCTGGAGCCCAGGAAATTCTCTTGGGTGCTTCTTAGCCCATCGATGTGCTAAGAGTTACTGGAGTAATATTGCAAGCTGCCAGACTACTGAAAACTCAGGCCGTTCTGGGGCGCCTGGGTGGCTCAGTTGGTTGAGCATCCAACTTCAGCTCAGGTCATGATCTCACAGCTTGTGAGTTCGAGCCCCGCGTCGAGCTCTGTGCTGAGAGCTCAGAGCCTGGAGCCTGCTTCGGATTCTGTGTCTCCCTCTTTTTCTATCCCCCTCCCACTCACACTCTCTCTCTCTCTCTCAAAAATAAACATTAAAAAAAATTTTTTTTTGAAAGAAACTCAGGCCTTTCAAAAATGAAGGTTGAGGTCATCCTGCGAAGTAAAGAACCCCAAACAACTGAGGTTTGGGTTCGAGGCGAAGGGAACATGGGATGGGCATTGGAAGAAGCCCATCAGCAATTGTTATTCAACTCTTATCACCGTCAACCAACCAGTTTTGTTACCAGTTACCAGAACAAGAACTGAAGCAACTATGCGTCTTTTCTTCTTTGCTTGTGATGTGTAACATTGAGTATTGGTGGTGGCTAACTTTGCAGTTTGGCCTTCAGGTTGCAGAATATCTAGGGTGCAATGGTGATGAGAAGGGAAGAGAAACTGCCATCACTGAGAGCTGATTACAGTGGCTGAGGCTGCCCCTTCACGTGGTCCCACTCTGTGTTCCCCTCTTTTGGGGGGAGAGCGTGAGCCTGCGTCCCTCTGCGTGAGGAATAGGGTTGCGTTCTTTTGGGTGGAAGCACAATATAGTTGTTGAATGGGTGCAGGGGAATGTGTGGATCTGAGTAGCAAAAGGGTGCACGGGCCGGAGTCTGTCTTTTGGCAGTTGGGTCCAAGTTCATCCTTCGAAGTACCCGCCGTCCCCTTTTCCAGACACACTCATCTGGCCGATTTCATTTAGGTTCTTACGAGGGGAGGCACTGGTGTTAGATTCCAGTGCGGGAGGAAGAAATGAGCCATTCTCCCTGCTGTAGGCAGCAGCAGGGACATAACTGGGCTTGACTGCTTGCGCGACAGACCCCAGCAGCCTGGGGAGGTAGTTGCAGCAACATCAGCAGTGAGTGTCCACTCACAAGATCCAGCTAAGGGACAGTGGCAGCTTCTGTCTTTAGGCAAGAGCCCCCTCTTTCTTTGCTCCCTAGCCTTTCCAGCAGTTTTTTTTTTAATTTTTTTTTTCAACGTTTATTTATTTTTTGGGGGACAGAGAGAGACAGAGCATGAACGGGGGAGGGGCAGAGAGAGAGGGAAACACAGAATCGGAAACAGGCTCCAGGCTCTGAGCCATCAGCCCAGAGCCCGACGCGGGGCTCGAACTCACGGACTGCGAGATCGTGACCTGGCTGAAGTCGGACGCTTAACCGACTGCGCCACCCAGGCGCCCCGACCAGCAGTTTTTTTTTAAACCAGTTTCCTACATTGCATCCTTCTCTGCTTGAAATATAGAATATAGAATGGTTCCTACTTTCCTGTTTGCACACTGAATGACACAGGAATTTTTCCGGATCAGCACAGAGCAAGCTTCCTCATTCTCCAGTTCAAAACAAACAAACAAAAAACCGGAATGCATCATATTTTCATAAGAAGGCTCAGATAATGAATATTTGTGTTGCCCTCCATCTTTTAATCAGTAAGAGCATTAAGGACATTTCCATTTTAGGAAAATATTGTCACGCCATATATTTGGCCATGTTCGTGTCTTTTTCCGTTTGGAATTACACCTGCCGACGCTCTTGTGCAGACTTCTAAATGGCTGAAATGGGATTAAACTAGACTCTGGAATCCAGCAGCTGGCTACTTATTGCTTAATAAGTATTCTAAAATACTGTCCCTGTGTGTCTTAGCCTTATCTTTTCCAAGTGAATGGGAAGCACCTTGAGGCTTGGTATTATGTTGCCTTTTGAATACGCAAACATGGTGTGTGCTGGGGGACAGCTTCGCAGCACCCCTCCCCTTTATGATGAATGCCATCTGGACGCGTCATCTGACTGGCGGCCAGGAAAGAGCCCCACGTTCCTTCCTGTGAACGGGCTCAGGCTTTCTCTTGAGGAAGGAACTGATGACACAGCCAACGCTGCCCCATAGGTTAGTGGTTCAAATCGAGGTCCTGGTCATTTTACTATTGGTCCCATTCCAGATCCTTTCATGGTGGCAGTGCTGCTTCAAAGCCATTTTTCCTTCATCATGAAACATTGTAAATGATTTGTGGGCGGTGATCTCCTTCAGCCTGTGCAGCCGGGCCCCTTGGTTCAGCCTGGGGCTGGAGGGCTGCCCAGACCGGCACAATGGCCTCAGCCCCAAGAGGCTGCCTCGGGCCACATCTCAGCCACCTGACTCTCGGTTCCGCTGGCCTAAAGAATGGAGGCCTTTGCTGCTCTTTGCTCACACCACCCCACAGCTCTGTTTCCCGATTTTATCTTCTTTAGTTAATCAACCAGCACTTTTGCTCCCTTCTCATCTTTTGGGGGAGTTCTGACAATTCTACTTCCAGCTCTAAGACGCGTTCGAATTTTCTAAAATGGGAAAGGTTGGGTCCTGTTTAGACTTGCCGCGCCAACCCCCATTCAGGCTTTTCTAGGAGGATTTTTCTTCAGCTGCTCCACACTTTCGCAGCAACTCAGAGTGTGACCAGAATCCTCAAACCTTCGAGCATCTTGGCCCATAGGGACACAGGACTGCGGTCCTAAGGCTTCCACTGCTCTAATCTTCAGCATAATCCCCTTAAAGCACGACGCCCTGGTAAATCCAGGCTGCTCCGGGATGAAAATTCTCATTAAGGCCAAAACCCAAAGCTGCTTTTGGTGGTCATGCTCTTCTCCCCTCAACCTCAATTGTCAGCCAAATTAACGAAATACATTTCTAATAAGCCGGCTAATACTGGTAAGGAGTCAATAACCAAATCCATTTGAACTCTCAGAAGCTTAAACGCTGTTAAATCCTATTTCCTGTTTGTGGGGCCGAGTCCTAGAAGATGTGCCTGGGTTACATTTCCGAACAGGTGAAAGAAAACATGAGGCCGCGTGGGAAGGAACGTTTTTTACTTTTTCTATCTCAGCAATAGTCACGACACACGACGAAATGGCTATTGCATGTACTGTTCCGTTACGAACAGACACGACCGTTGTTTCACTCCTGATACCGTTGACAAAATCGTTTGTGTTGAACAAAGCAGCAGTTAGCTGAGATGAGTGGGACGGTGATTTGCTCGTTCACCAGACAGCCACATTCACGGGTTACGTCCACAACTGGATCGTACACGGATTGCACGGTCATTGATTGTAAAACTATCAAAACAGGAAGAACGTGGAAATTCCACCCCCAACTCCTTGACAGCACATAGGAGATCTCTTAATGCACATGCTTTGTTTTTCCTGGGATTCCACACCCGGGTTGGGAAGTGGAAGGCAAGCTTAGAAGCTGCACATCTGACATCATCACAAGTTAGTTTTACCTCTTGTTGGTGCATACTCCCTACGCTCAGATTCAAAGGAAACCCAGGAAACTCGTAAGTCTCCCTCTGAATTTCAAAGGATTCAGCCCTACCTCTTTCGTCCCAGCCGATTTCCCTGTTGGGAGTACTGCCGGCTTTCTCTTTAGCTGTCAACACGTTCGGAATAGACTTTTCTCTGTGGGAAAAGATTCGATATAGCAGGCTGGGTTTTAGGATATAATTTCATTAGAAGTAAGACAGACTTCTAAAAACTCACTTCAGAACCACGCTGGGATTTGGCCATCTGGGATTTGGCCAACAGTTGTGGGAGTTCTATTAAATCAGCTGTGTGTGTGTGTGTGTGTGTGTGTGTGTGTGTTTTTCTAACTGTGAAAAACAGAGTTTGGAATTTTATATTTTCTTCAATCCTCGACCACTAGCTCAAATAGCTAGGGATGATTAAGAATAACGCAATATGGAGTATTTTCAGCATTATACATTCACTTTTGCTGTGTTTACCCAAACGTGAGGAGAACTGACAAAATTTCATCTTGGCGTATCGAATGTAAAGTATAGCCCTCGTACCAGAGTCCAGAATCATCTTCTGCATAAGGTAGGGGAACAATCCGTTACTGCTGGTGGGACTTAACTTGTAACTGACAAAGGAGTAGTGCTTGACATGAAATCGGATTTTTATTTGGAATGGAAGAAAGGGTTGACTTTCTAAATACCTAGTGGTGGTTTGCGAATTTAAAGTAAGCTAGGTAAACATGTTTTAAGAGTCTCATTGCTTCCTAAGAGTGAAACTAGGTCAGAATTTTCCTTCTTAACTCCAAGATAGATAAACACTTCTGTTTCACACAAAACACCACAAAATTTAAAAGGTGGGCGGACTTCCATTTCCCATTAGAAAATACCTCAGTTATTCAACAATAACTATTAATGAACACTTACCAAGTGCCGGGTACTCTACCAAGAGCTGTAAATACAGGGTTGAACATAAAAGAGCAAAATCCCTGTCTTTACAGAGTGCACGTAGCTCCTCGTATGGGCCTCTGGAATGAACTGAAACATTAACAAAGTGTTGATGTGAACAAACTAATGTTCTTCACCAAATGGGTGAGGTGGCAAATGTGATAAAAACTATACATAAAAAATACTGCACAAAGGACTTCCGTGACATTATTTTCCTTTAATGGAGCACTGGGATCCTTGAGTTTCTTCAGCATTGTGTCGATTGTAATCAACAGGACTTTTAGGTTCATTTGTCCTATGGAAAGGGTTGTTTTCTGGAAGCCATCTTGCTAAAGAAACACACACACACACACACACACACACACACACACATCTTTCCTGGGGAGATTCAGAACATGAAGCTGTAAAAGATTCTGGCAGGATGAGTGCTGAAGGGAAGGGATGTCGGCAATTGGAAAATGACTTAGTTGCCAGAGGCTACGTATGATGACATTAGGAGGCACAAGATGGAATTAGACTGAGGACATGTGCAGGTCTGGTTAAACTCAAAGCATCCAACAACCCACCGTGAACTGATTACGGGACAGCCCTGGAGGCAGCCAAATGCAACTTTTCCTATCTCTGGATGGGAGTCTGATTTTGAAATCCAGAGTCTGGGGAAAATGATGAGAAATCATGACTCCCTTCCTTGGCGCTTTGCTCTGTTCCGTCCACCCCACTCCTGAGTTTTGGTGTGAGCCCGGTCACAATGTGCCTTTCCGTTTGGAAGAGTGCCAACCTAGAACATCCCCATGGCTACAGGGAAAGAGAAAGGAGGTAGAGATGTAGGAGGGGGAGAAAGAGGAAGAAAGGAAATGCTTCTCTGCTTTGCAAGTGGTATGAACTTTCAGGTTGTGCTGGCCAACGTACAGCTGCTTCTGTCCTTAGACACGTTCCCCCCTCCCCTGGTCTGGGCACCTGCCCCCCCCCCCCTCCATCTGGCACTAATTATCTCAGCCAAAACAGGGTTGTTTGTTGGTGGTGGTGGGTTGTGTTTCTTCCTAAAATTTCCCGTTAATTTTGTCCTGCCTTAGGTTTGTTTTCCTTTCAGCAATGCAAGACGAATAAATTCATTGGTTGCTCAGGGGCAAAAGCAGCTTTAACAACCAGCCAAAAACATCATTCGGCTGTAACAACGGTGGTTCACTGGTAAAATCTGCATTACTTAGACAACACCCAGTGGGCCTTCCCCCTTGGCCATGAACACACCTGTCTCCTTCTCTGGGCTCTAAGAGCACACCTCAGCAAGGGCCCCATGGCTCTTCCAGAAAGAGCCCTCCCAAAGCATATGCGAGAATAGGAGGCCACGTCGGAAAGTGCTCAGGCTTGCTGCCTGATTTCTAGTAACTTCTCTCTGATTTTGTTTGTTTTTACCCAGACACATGTTTATTCTCCTGACCGAAGAGCTTATAATCCTGGACATTGAACATAAATAGATGTTATGTTTTCCAATTTATGGTTGTGCTCGTCGGTGGTTTTGCTACTTTGATTTGGGCTACGTGTCATTGTGCTACAAAATGGTCTGGCTCCTTTAAGAAGCCACACGTTGTAGACACAGAATCAAGCTGAGTCATTCACCAGGGGGAGAGAATTAGGAACAGCTGGGGGCAGCTACTGGAGGTAAAAGCAGAGACAGAAAGGGAAGAGACTGCCTCTCTAGGAAATGTTCCAATGCCTCGAGCCCAAATGTGGAGGGGAAAGTTTCACAGGCATCGTCTTGGTAATGATGACAAATCCTATGCACCGCGAGGCAAGGACGTCCCCTGTGTTAGGGAGGAGACAGACATCCCTCAGCCGGCGGCCAGCCGGGGCCATGCGGGCCAGCATGCTGTCACTCCATCTCAGTCTACAAGGTTTGTGGTCTGAGCATCCCCTTCCTCGTAAAAGTCAGTGGTCACCAAGCACCTCCGTTGGCCCTTGGAGGAGTGAGTTGCCTTATAACCACGTTGCCCAAGGGACTGGGTCCGGTTAGAGATGCACACTGAATCTCGGTGAATTAAAGGATATTAAAACTTACAAACTGATTAAGTGAAGAAAATAGGACACAGTATTGTCTCAAATGTGAAACAAAGAATAAATAATAAAAGACTAGAAGGACGAGTATT
Source organism: Prionailurus bengalensis (assembly GCF_016509475.1). Lineage (NCBI taxonomy): Eukaryota > Metazoa > Chordata > Mammalia > Carnivora > Felidae > Prionailurus > Prionailurus bengalensis. The sequence continues at coordinate 120,109,365 of NC_057348.1, forward strand.
AATGTTTAAAATTTATATTTGGTTATGTCTTGGCCATGGGCGTATGGGTCATTTTGGGGGGTTCTATGTATTTGTTCATATTTTTATGTTATCTTTTACTTCTCAGTGTGGCACACAGAGCCATACTCGGTCCGGCCTTTAGTCAATAAATACTTCCCGTGTTTGGCGCCCTATGGGGGAAGCAAAGCTAGGTGGGTCCCAAGTCTTTAGCTTGATCTGCCATCTCCCATGGGTCTGATGTCACCAGCCCTTCTTCCGGGATCGGATCGCTGAGCTTTGATTCCCCTCTCAGGACCAGAGCCTCTTGCTTTTCCTGCAGCGTCGGTAATGTGTCTTCTCAAATGCAAGCAAGACTCCTGCCTGCCCTTCCTTCAGACCCCGCTCAGATGTCAGCACGGCAGGAAGGCTGTTTCTAACCACCCGATACAATCATGCCCTCATCTGCTTTGATTTTCTTTATGACACTTGTCAGTATATATCTTCAGAGATATGTCTATAGTTGAACACTGATCTCCCACCAGAATGTACTGTCTTTGAGGAGGGGTCTTCAGTCTTGTTCTTTGCTAGATCTCTACCATCTAGACCAGTGCCTGGCACATAGTGGGCCCTCAATAAATATTGTTCTCTTCCTCAATGGAAAAGTTATGATAGGCGTTTTCCGTATATCAAGAATGAGTATCAATGCACAAGTTCAGGCATTCAGAAATATGGTGTCTTCGTTTTTTACAATATTCTTAAAATTCGGACCCCAACACCATTGCACCAGTAGGAACTTTCATTTCAGTTAATAACTGAATTCTTCCCTCCCTACCCATTCTCAGGGGGTGGAGGGTGTCAAGATTCTAAGAGTCTAGTGCACTGACAGGGGCTTTGAGGAAGGGACACTGCTAATCAACCTAACCACATTTTGTCCCCATGGTCCCTTCATGCCTGATGGCCATCTGCCGTTTCTGGGCAAGGCTGAAAACGTCAGTGCCTATAGCCTCAGCTCCCCAGATGCTTCCACCCAAAGGCTCTTCCTCTCTGGGAGCTTGCCCCAACATGGCCTCTGCCAGGAACCTACAGAACTTGCTCCTCCCCATAACTGGGGGGATTTCTCTTTCATCTGTTGTTTCCCCACTGTGTTTCTAAACCACTAAGCTTTTCTCAAACTCTGCCCTCCCCTTGGGCCTCTGGCTTTTAGAGAAAGAACAAAAGCCAGAATCCTTCTGCTTCTCATCCTGCCACTTACCTCCCTGAGGCAAAGGATGTGGAGTCTGCTACCTGCTCAAGTGGGGAACCGAAAGGGAGAACTTCAGACAACTCGGACACAAGACAGAAATGTAGGTTGCAGGAGTGGGACAGATAATGCAGAGAAGAACATGATTCCATTGAGACCGGGGTGGAAAGAGTGAAACCCAGGAAAAAGGAAGACTTAAGGCATCTTGCCCTTGTGACTGAGCCTGGAAGGCTGGGCAGTATTCCATTTCATGCAGTGTGGGGGACAGAGAGAGAAGCATAAGCAAAAGGGAAACAGGTTGTGTATAGCCGACGGCAAATGATCTCGTCCGACCAGATGTGTTTGAGCAGTGGGAAAAGAAGTGCCCCAAAAGGTAGGTTGGAGTCATGGTGTGACAGGCCCTCAAAGTCAGGGTGTTTTGACGTTAACTTGAAAGTTACTTGGCAGCCACTGGGTCATAGAGCGAGAAGATGAGAAGGGTGTGTTAGAAAATGAAACGGCAGGGGCGCCTGGGTGGCGCAGTCGGTTAAGCGTCCGACTTCAGCCAGGTCACGATCTCGCGGCCCGTGAGTTCGAGCCCCGCGTCGGGCTCTGGGCTGACGGCTCAGAGCCTGGAGCCTGTTTCCGATTCTGTGTCTCCCTCTCTCTCTGCCCCTCCCCCGTTCATGCTCTGTCTCTCTCTGTCCCAAAAATAAATAAACGTTGAAAAAAAAATTAAAAAAAAAAAAAAAAAAAAAGAAAATGAAACGGCAACACTTCCGAGGACGGATTGATGGTCGGCACTGGTGATTGGGAAGGCCAAAGCAGGGAGAGCATTCCTGTCATCTAGGAGGCAGAAGGAGAAGAGAGATGCAAAAGATATGGAGGGCATAGCACAGGCAGGGTTGACCACTGGTTCAATGTCAAAGGCACCGGAAGGATGGTGATGGCAGGAATGGAGGTGTTCTCTGCAGATGAGGAAAAACCAAGAGCAGCTGCTGGCTCGCGAGGGAAAGGTAACGGGCTGCTCATGTGGAATGTGAGTTTCCACCGGGAAAGTTGGCGCTGGGGGCGGGGCGCTCAGAAGAGCGGTCTTTCCCGTGATGGGAAGGGGATGTGGGTAAGGATGCTGCAGGCCTTTGCTGGGCCTGGGGACGAAAACCAAGGGATCCGGTGTCGGCATTGCTTTGATTGTCTCAGTATAGAAGGAGGCAGGGCTGTTTGCTGAGAGTGAGGGGAGCAGTCCCTGGGTCACAGTGGAGCTTGAATGTGGACACCGTTTGAAACAGCTGCACCGGGGAACATAAAATGAGTCCGTTCCCAGGAAACAAAAGGGCAGACCCATGCAGCGTCAAGTTTTCTCTCCATAAATACAGAATCCTGGTGGTTTTATGAAATCTGTCCGATCAGACACGAGAAGAAATGGCCTTTAAATCATATATCTAGCTTGAGACATATTTTAATTATACCATTCTCCGTGTTTTCTGCTCTCTTCCTTATACGTTGTAGACCATCCATTAGAGATTGCTTTTTTAGGAATCTATCAAGATGCCAGAATCCCCCAGCATAATAAACCTGGAAAAGTAGCACCTACTCACGGCCAGCATTCCCGACTCCCGTGCTCTTTTGCCCGGTGTTGAACTTCTTTTCCCAGAGAAGCTCATCTTCGCCTGCTCTCAGGCAGATGGCAGGGGTGGGATGGGGTGGGGAGAGCTCATCACAAAGACCCGTGGTACTTCGAGCTTCAAGGTCACTGTTGCATCTGCAACCGGAGCAGGTGAGAAAGGGGAAGCTGAAAATCCACTTCACGCTGGGGTGGGCACTGAGTGCTGCCCTCTGGTGGTTCAGGAAGCCATCTCTCTGTTTACCCCCTTTTGTCTTTTCCACGCCTCCCTTGTCTCTCTAGATCTGATGGTTGTTTTTATGTGGTGGTACCTCTGTTGGGGATTTAGGGACTTGTATGAAGTGAGATGTACGAAAGAACAACCAGACCTCTCCGCATTCTTAGCCTTACTGATATGGTCTTCACTAAAAGACGATCCCGTGAGAACTATGGGTACTAGTATTAAAACACCGGATTTCAACTTTCATACCTGGGCATATCCTAATAACATAGGATTATTGAATCCTTTTTCTCATCTTTGTAGTATTTCCAGGTTGGATATGTGGCTATCAACTCTTTTTACTCTGCTCCAGCCCAAGGGGGATAAAAAAATCCACTGAAGAGCTGGAAATCACAGAACATTTGCAATCACATGCTCCCTGGGCTGGAGTTTTTTTTTTTTTTCTTCTCTCTGACCACCCGGGAAGGGAAGAAATGGTCTAGAACCAATGCTATGTGGAGCTTGGTTTACTTATGAGGCCAAAAGAGAATTGCATTTCTCATTACGTAAGAAACTAGAACTTAAGGACCCATTCTTAGGTTCTAGCCCAACAAATGTGATGATTTTTTCAGGGGCAGACAGGACATATTTGAGGGAGCTGTGCCTTAGTAGAGTTCCCTTTTCCTCTGTCCCTCACAGCCCAGGAAAGTACATGCTAGTGAAATTTCACCCTGAACAAACTACCTCATTTGACCAAACGAGATCTTTGTCCACTGCTCCCTCCAGCTTGTCCAAGGTCCGCTTCAATTTTCTAGTGCAACATCACTCCAAGCCTTTTTTTTTTTTTTAAATAGAATCGGCGTATTTGTTCACTTTTGTTTATTTTTGCTCCAAAGCCTTTGGCATTTCCCTCCAGTGAGTCACACTACGGGACCATTTCAGAATCATCTCCGTACAGGATATGTCTCTTCTCAGGGGAGATGGGAAATGGGTAAATGACAGCCTGTCCCAAGATGTTATTGTATAGTGTGCGGGGATTTTCTTTTCTTTTTATTTATTTTGAATTTTATTTATTTTGAGAGAGAGAGAGCTCAAGGAGTGGAAGGGCAGAGAGAGAATCCCAAGCAGGCTTCTCACTGTCAGTGTAGGACCCGCAACGGGGCTCGAACTTGCAAATCACGAGATCATGACCTAAGTCAAAATCAAGAGTCCGATGCTTAAGTGACCGAGCCACCCAGGTGCCTTATTGATTGATTGATTGATTGATTTTAGCAGGCTCCATGGGGTTGGAGCCTAACATGGGGCTTGAACTCACAACCCTAAGATTAAGGCCTGAGCTGAGATCAAGAGTCAGCCACTTAACAGACTGAGAGACCCAGGCACCGCTGTGTGTGGGGATTTTAATAAAGTAGTGTCCTCTCGCTTGCCACCAAAGCCACGTGACAAGTGGGCTTATAAGGAACAGTCTTCTAGGTCTTTCCCTGATTCCATAGAGACAAGATGGGAAAACTACAGCATGGTTGTTAGGGGTTTATTCCTATCAGTTGATTATGGGAATCAGCCCGTTTACTTCCTCCATTACAAGAGTTTAGATAGTTGAGAATTCGGATTTTGCAACAAAATACAGGATACAGGTAAGAGGAGAGAAGGCAGAAGCAGGGAATGCTTGGACTCTCACCATCCCTGGGGCACCTAGACTTCTTCTTCAGGCCTTCGTCGGTGCTACGTACCCTTTGCCTCTGGAAAGCCTCCAGCCTTCCTCCCCACTCCTCAGTTTAGAAAACTCCTTCTTCCCAGAAGTCATTAGTCACTGTCTGTTCTTTGCTCTCAAAGGGCTTTGTACTTTCCTCTAGTAGAGTACTTGGCACTCTGGGATTATGGTCATTTATGCAGTGGCCGCCCATCTTCCCTTCACATGGCCCCCTGTCCCCCAGTTCGAGGGGGCAGAGGAGTGGGCCAAATTTGTCTCCGTAACTTCACCACCCAGAAAAGGTCCTGTTGTATAGAAGGTTTAATAGGATACATCCTGATATAAGATGGCAAGCATGTATGGGCCAGCGATTCAGGGGGAATTTCTGTTCGTGATGCTGGCGTGGGTAATCTGGGTTTTCCTAATCTCTTCTCCTGTCCTCATTTCTCTTAGCCTCTTATTTCCCTTTTCTCCTTCGATTCATGTAAGAAAATATAAAGTATCAGCAAAAGTTAATAGATGTACATGTAAATGTTGATTATAAATAGGCATTGGGATAGTGGGGAAATTGCCACCCTGTATTCCCACTACACGTCAAAATGTAGAGGCTGGCTTTAATCTTGCTACTGAGCTTTGACTTCTGCATGTGGTGGACATTTTTTGGCTCTTGGCTTCCCAGCATCCAGGCCCCCTATCTTCCAGTAACAACACCCTGGGTTGTTTTGGGAGGGGGGGCATGTAATTTTCTACCCCCATTGGGTGTGGCCTTGGTGGTACTGAGTTCGAGGTGGCCCGCTCTCCTTTGGCCTGGGAAGAGTTACCAGTAGTCCTCACTGCGTAGTGTGGGGTTGGGGAGAGGATGCTGTTACTTAATTTTTGCAATCAGCAATGTGAAAACGAAATACTTAAGAAAAGTAATTCTGTTTGCCCCCAAGATCTGGCCAGATGCAATGAATTCTCCTGTTAAATCCATTTGAACAGCAACCACAGCCCTGGTCTCTCCTACTCAAATGCACAGGGCCCAGGGGAATACGCAGAGAGCACAGCGTCACACTCCTCAAGTTGCCAAAAATCCCTTTAAAATGATTGAACAGATGTCTTTTCTTGGGGTCGAACGGATATCCATCACAAACGGCCTGCCTTCCATTCCAGGCTGGTCGTCTTAGGGGCAACAAAATCAATCACTCTCAGGTTTGTTTCCTGGATGTTTCTTAAACCTTTGGAATTATACTAGCAATAACCATTACAGGATGCAGGAAAACTAAACGCATCTGTGCAGGTCGCTGTATTTCATCCCAGGGTACAAACTTCCTGTGTGATGGTGGTGTGGAGGCAAGCCTCCCTCCACTGGGCATCCTTGCAGCCGGGGCTCAGCATGGAGTAGCTTCTGAGCTTAGAACCAGAAGATTAAATGGCATGAAGACCGACACAGCCGTGGCTCATATATCATCAGCAGTAAGAGGAGGCGGGGGGGGGGGGGGGGGGGGGGGGGGGGGGGGGGGGGGGGGGGGGGGGGGGGGGGGGGGGCGGGGGCGGGTCTTGTCAGAATGCACGAGAAAAAAGGAAGAGGACATTGGACTTTCCCAAATAAATCGGGGCTCAAGTCAAGTAGTCTGTCACGGGATCTGTGCTTGGTTTCTGGCCTTATCTGCCACGTTTCTGGTGGCAAGAGGAAAGATGATTTAAGCACGGCACATAAATAAATAATTATTTGTAATTTATTATTTATTAAAGCTCATAGTACTTTTCAAAGAATTGTAATTCAAGTGTCCATGAATTCCTCGTGGGTGGAGCAGATACCGTTTCTAAACGTTTCCAAGAATCTGGCTTACGCAACTTTCAAAATAAAGCGCATTTTGAACGAAGGTGCACACCGCTTGACCCCACAAGGGTCACTGACACTTACCTGTCCCTATCATCAGGTGCGAAAGCACTTGGGGATCAGGAGGCAGCGTGTCTCCTCCGTGGAGAGATGATGGGGTTGGAGGAGAGACACCCGGGTTTGAACCTGGGCTGGCCCTGCCACGGGTTGTAGCAAGGCGGCAAGTCTCTTTGTATCAATGAGGGGCCATGACCTCATCTGTGGAATGGGAAAACCATCTCCCTGGTGATATCTTGTGAGCATCTGGTGCATTTTAAGGGCTTAGACAGGATAGCTGTTATTATTACCTCTGATTTCACAGAATTAGGTATGTCCAGCTAGAGCAAACCCCTCTTGTGCCATGTGGGAACAACTCCTCGGTGGTCAAGGCTGAGCCTTGCAGACCAGCCCGTGGGCTTCCTCAGAGGCAAGCCCATTGCAGCAGAAGTGCCTTTCCGCCTCCTGACAATGGCAGTCCGAGGTCACATCAACTCACTCCCACTCCGCCCCTCAGCACAGGGCAGCAATAGCTTTCAGCAAGCTTTCCTGGCCCCAACCCCACTGCTTTCTGCACCGTGGGGGCGGGGAGGGCAGTGCTGAATCGGTTCCTAATTCCAGGCTCTGTAGAATTCCAACTCCCTCTGATCTCAGCCAACACATGGCCAGTCTCCCTCTTTTGCTTCCTCTAACCCCTCCTTCTGACGAATTTCTGGCACCCTCATCATCCCACTGTCAGGTTGTCCGGGAAACACCCCGGGGATTTTGCTGAGCAGATTTAGTCCATCGGGGCCTATCCCAGGGCTCTGCCTCCATAGCAAAATGAACCAGAGGGCAGTTCTTTCTGAGATTCTGGGGCCAGTTATACACACACACATACTATATATTTTATATGTATATAAATTCTATAATGTGTATATAGTATATATCATGTATATATATATATATATATATATACATCATAAGCAGAAAACTGTATAAAAATCCTAAGTCTTCCTCCCCCCCACCACCAACACCCAGTCCTTCCTTCATTACTGCTACTAGTCTCTTATTTATCTTCCCAGAGACACCAATCCTTTACAAAACTTGTTTCTTTCCCTCCCTTCCTCTTTCTCTTATTTGTTTATTTAGTTTCCCTTCCTTTCTTATAAATGAAAGCACAGTGTATTGTTACATGCTTTGCTTTTTTAATTTAACAAAATAGGTATGGGGCGCCGGGGTGGCTCAGCACGTTAAGCGTCCGACTCTTGATTTTGGCTCGGGTCCTGATCTCACGGTTAGATTCCTGGGTTTGAGCTCCGCCTTGGGCTCTGAGCTAATAGCGGAGCTGGCCTGGGATTCTCTCTTTTGCGCGCGTGCGCGCTCTCTCTCAAAATGAATCCATAAACTTCCAAAAAAATCGGTACAGAGTTTAACATACTTTGTTACCTGCGGACTCTCTCTGTCCTCTCAAACAGTGCTCTTCCAAAGATACATAAGGATGTGTCACTCCATCATTTAAAAGTTGCTGAAGGCACAGCAAAAAAATAATTATTCATTCATTTATAGTCATGCCACGACTGTAATCACATTTACCTTATAAAATAGTAATCAACATAGAAACGTTAAAATGATAAAGATGAAAATTTACATCCTTCCTTTTTAAAAACCGTATTTGATTTTTAGTAGCACGAGTATATTTACTTTCTAAAATATCACTGCTAATATATTTTTAAATAGGATCAATGTGTTGAATATGCTTTGTCATATTTGAAAAATCTAGGGTCACCCTTTTGTGATACAGCAATTCAAAGTCTGGTTATATGTTCAGTTTACTTTGACACTTGGTTTCAAAGTCCATCAGAGCTGAAGGAGACACTTTACAAATGGAGACACATAGATCCAGATGCAAGAAATGCCTCATTAGATAAACTTTATTAGCTTCCCAAACTCATTTTTCAATCCTCCCTATCCTTTATTCAAAGATGTTTGTTGAAATTTTCTTTGATATAAGGTTTTTTTTTTCCTTGTATTGTGCCACACAAAGTAAATGGAAACATTTCCAAACATCTGTTTTCAAAACGTTCTTGCCATAGTTTGACTTTCTTTTGAAAAGAAAGGACTTTCTCGGGGCGCCTGGGTGGCTCAGTCGGTTGAGCATCCGACTTCGGCTCCGGTCATGATCTCACAGTTCGTGGGTCAAAGCCCAACAACGGGCTCTGTGCTGACAGCTCAGAGCCTGGAGCCTGCTTCAGATTCTGTGTCTCCCTCTCTCTCTGCCCCTCCCCTGCTCATGCATGACCTCTCTCTCTCTTGCTCTCTCTGTCTCAAAAATAAATATTTTAAAAAATTTAAAAAAAAATGACTTTCTCAGTAATTGTTGATATGTCACTTCTACCATGAAAAGACAGATTGTATGTTTACTATTTATTGATTTGTGTGTGTGTGTTGACTTTAAAAAAATATCTGCTAGACGACATACTAACAATAGCCACTTGCCATGACAGAAAATGACAGCTAGTCTTTGACACTCGCCTGTTTGTCAAAGAAAGAATGCACAACTCGTTCCCGGGTCCTACAGCTCTTTAAATACACTGCCATGAGATGACCAGTAGGGTATGAGAGGCCTACCGGGCCATTCCCCATCGAATGGCAAAGCCCTATAAAGATCCCACTCTTTGAAGGCTTTGTTTTTATGAAATGAATCCCATGGATAGTATCATATCAGCATGGGACCTGTAATTGGCAATACGCTGGACCCAGCACCACGAGAAGGTCCCTCACCTCTCCTCCCTATAGCTCCCTCTCTGTGTGGAAGTTGCTCGAAGTAATGGCAGCCATGTGGGACATCAGACCGTCTCATGTTTGGACCAAGAGGGGGCATCTTAATGGATTGTCTTGAACGTCCCACGGAGAGTGTGTACCCCACCCAAAGGTTCTCTTACACAAAGGACTCTCTCCCAGTGAATTCAAAACCTTGTTTTCCTTTAGTCTCTGAACTACTCTTCTCTCCCTTCTTTTAAACTAAACTACCTGCCAGATTTAGTCTCTCTAATACTGTACCCTCAGGGGAGTTGGCTCGGGTTGCTCTGGGAAGACCTGGCAGGTCATCCCCCAGTACTCCCCACTATCCTATGCCTGGGGCAGGGAGACACTAAAAACGACTGCACCTACAACTTCTATTTATTGAGCTATTATTTTCTGTTGGTCCCTCTGCTGTTCTAGAAATGCTGTCGATTCTCTTTGTTCACTCTAGTTATCTTCTATAACATCTCCCCAGATACCGAATTAGTGAATTCTAAATCATTGATCCAGGGGGACATACAGGAAGCATGTGGCTCCTACTAGCCTCTGGTCACATTTCTGTCAACCAATTAATCCACAACCTTGTTTTACGTGTGTTTCTGTTGAAAGAAACCTCATAAAATAGATATTCTTGCTTGATTAATATTGAACTCATGGCCAACAGCCCTATAACTCATGATTGAATGAAGAATACCTAACGGATGTACTTTCTCCACAAGGCGCACCACAGCCTTCCTGCACCGAGGGAACACTACACGGTATTTCAGTACTGTGTGTAGGAACCCTTTTGAATGGCAAAAGCACCAACAAAAAGCACAAAAGTGCCAAAAAAAAAAAAACCCAAGGAAAACAAAAAACACATGGCACTAAATAGACTACAAAAAGAACACCTGTTTGGCCGCAGCTGAGAACATGCACGTTGGGCAACTCAAATTGTTCATCGCTTGGTACGTGTTCGTGAATGACCACAAAAGTGAGCAACTATTGGTTTTGGGGTTACAGATACATTTTAGTGAACAGGTCATACGAACGTGGCATCTATGAATAATGAAGATTCACTATATCATCTCACGGTACCCTTGTGAAATGGACACTAGTACAGTGACGTGCGAACTGAAAGGAACCTCAGCAATCTCTTCGGGCTGCCTCCTTTGGGACTTGGCAAAGCGAGGACAGTGAGGTGACATACCCAGAAATGTCCACGGCAGGTGTGACACGCATGGCACTTTCCCAGCCACGGTTGGTACCTTTTCCACTGCATATTTTTGGGACCAAATGCAACAATGTAAATGGCAGGTGGGGCCACATACAAAACTCTAGTTTATTCTCTGCAATAATTAAAATCTGTTTTTGATCAGAATGTTTGATTTGACGACTCCTCCTACATGGGCACAAGGAAATATAAATATATATATATATATTTAATTTTTTTAAATGTTTATTTCTGACAGAGACAGAGCATGAGTGGGGGAGGGGCAGAGAGAGAGAGACACACACACACACACACACAGAATCCAAAGCAGGCTCCAGGCTCTGAGCTGTCAGCACAGAGCCTGACGCGGGGCTCAAACTCACAGACCTCGAGATCATGACCTGAGCTGAAGCCGGGCGCTCAACTGACTGAGCCACCCAGGCGCCCCGGAAATATATCTATTAAAAAAAAAAAAAAAAGGAAGATCACGAACCTGAATGAAATCAGGCACAGAATGAGAAGTTGAAAAGACCCAAAATATTTGCAGCAAGAATGAGTTTTGACTTTTAAAATTCAGTTCTCCAGTGAGCCAATTCATAAATGGGTAATATGAGAGGGAAATGATGTTGAAAAAGCCAAACATGCTGTAGAAAATTAGAGATGAGAGCACATGATGCATAAATAGGAAAGATGTGCCAAGATGTGATATTTTAGCTGGAAAATTACTAATGTGTGCATATTTATAAATGTATATATTTTGATGCCAGAGTATCTCAAATTTTTTTGAGATTCCAACAATTACACAAAATTAGTTCGTTCTCTATTTGGCTACAAGAAGCACAGAATTTAAAATCCAAATTGAAAACGGCTCATAACTAATGCGGCCTGCAGGCTGTTTGGTAAATGGGGACACTTGAACCAACAAACTAAAAACCCCCCAAAAAGCAAAAAAAAAAAAACAAAAACAAAACCAAAGAAAAGAAAAGACACAGATTCAGTGTGCCCTTTGAATATGATCCTCTACGTATTGCCAGTTGGCGCATTGTTACTTTTATATGTAAAATTTCTATTTCAAAGAATTCCAAGCTACCTTTCTGGCTAAGACTGTCCACATTCCAAAGTCTTGTCCACCACCATCATGATGGCACCCATTCCTTTGGAGTGACAATGAGATGCTCTTACCCAATACTACTTCTGAAATACTTCCAGGTACATACTATGACAAACTCTATTGTTACTTACAGAACAAAATGTTGTGACAACTTTACTCCCCTGCTGCACTTTGCACACACTCTTAGAAGGAATTTAAAATTCCTATTCAAGACCTCCGCCTTCCGTTTATCTGTTTCCATCTGAAACAGTGTCTCTGAATCCATTCTTCCCATCCTTTCGGTCACAAGATACCATTCCTAATCACGGGTAGCATTTTCTTTAAACAATTTTTTTTTGTTTATTTATTTTCGAGAGACAGACAGACAGACAGAGACACAGCGTGAGCAGGGGGAGGGCAGAGAGAGACAGAGAGACACAGAATCTGAAGCAGACTCCAGGTTCTGAGCTGTCAGCACAGAGCCCGACGTGGGGCTCGAACTCATGAACTGCGAGATCATGACCTGAGCAGAGGTCGGACGCTTAACCGACCGAGCCACCCAGGCGCCCCCGCATAGCATTTTCTTACAGTTAATTTTATAATGAGCCATCTCTCACCCAAAACAGAACCTTACTTGTTTCAAGGATAATTTTTTATTGATGAGAAACATTTTAAGGCTATAAAAAGCTATAAAAAGGTACTTTTCTTATTTATACGACATTTTCAGGTTTGGAAGTTTTCTTCTCAAAGATTAAGTTCCCTGACCTTTTTTTTTTTTTTTTTAGGACAGCAGCTTATCCATCAATAAGGATCCCATCCTCTCTCGAAAACAAATCGATTGATCATGTCAAAAGATCTCAGCGGCTGGTCGTAGGGTAAAATGTGCCCTCCACCTCGAACAATTACCTTGGAGAAGAAAAGTAAAAGGTAAAAAAAAGAGAAATGGATGTTCTACATGAAGGGAAAATTTTAGTTCAGATTAAATGTAAAGCTTACATGAAATACGGAACATATTCTATCAATCCAGGCCTTTGGGGCATGCTGATTGTCTTGGATTTGATAGCTTTCATAACAGGTACGTTAAGGTAGGATAAGGTCTACAAGTGTGTGGTTAGCTACTTTAATTTTTTTTTTTTTTACATTTTTATTTTATTTTTGAGAAACAGAGTGAGACGAAGCGTGAGCGGGGGAGGGGCAGAGAGAGAAGGAGACAGAATCTGAAGCAGGCTCCAGGCTCTGAGCAAGCAGTCAGCACAGAGCCTGATGCGGGGCCCGAACCCACAAACTGTGAGATCATGACCTGAGCCGAAGTCGGACGCTCACCCGACTGAGCCACCCAGGCGCCCCGTGGCTAGCTACTTTAACACAAAGTTGTGTTCATCTTTCACATGCATGAAACGTGAGAATTGTCTTTCTCCTCTTGGGAGGGAGCCGTCTGCTGCCCCGTGGTCGGTTATTCTTACCTGGTGAGGACTACCCGGGGCCAGGTCGGTCCACAACCAGCTGGAGGGATGCACCCAATTCCCCCCCTTCAGTCCGCTGACCCATGTGGCCCTCACCCTGCGCTCTCTACCTGGCATCTCAGCGTTTGCCATTAATACAGAGGATATTTGGATTCTCCAAAAAATTAAAACGACAATCAATGGAAGTCTTTGACACCTGAAATGTTACAAGGCCATCGTTTTGAGTAGCACAGAGTACTACTTTCCCCCCCCCCCCACCTTTTATTGTGAAAACTATTCAAACATACAGCACATCTGAAAGAATTTCATAGACTTACCACTTAGGTTCTCTCGTTAACGCCCACGGTACTCATTTTCTCACTGTCCATCTATTAATCCATCTTATCTTTTTTGACACGTTTCAAAGTAAAATGCGGGCATCAGTACACTTCCCCCAGATTTTATGTAAAATTAACACACCCTGAAATGCACTTGTGTTGAATACGGACTCACTGAGTTTGGATGGCACGGTTACCTGTGTCACCTAACAAGATGTAGAACGCATTCTTTTTTTTTTTTTTTTTAATGTTTTTATTTATTTTTGAGACAGAGAGAGACAGAGCGTGAGCAGGGGAGGAGCAGAGAGACAAGGAGACACAGAATCGGAAGGAGGCTCCAGGCTCCGAGCTGTCAGCCCGGAGCCCGCCGCGGGGCTCCAACTCACGGACCGCGAGATCGTGACCTGAGCTGAAGTCGGACGCCCAACCGACGGAGCCACCCAGGCGCCCCGATGTACAACACATTCTTAAACACCTATAGTTAAGGTGAATTCAGACCCTAGTGCTAGGTGCCATACTAATTTAAGAAAGGGGTGGGGTCAGGGTGGGGGTACTGGTCTTTGTACTCAGAAAGACTGTAGGCTCAGCAGCAAGTGCCCCAAGTAGAGGACCAGGAGAGGCCTTCATGATTCAGTACCAAAAGGGAAAGAACTGACAGCGGGTGTTGGCAGGGCTCCTGCATGGGGGAGTCACTGTAGCCTGAGATATTCTATGGCACATGTGGCAACCGGACAGCGGCCAGTAGTGGATGGAGTGAGGGATCCCATTCAGCGCGTTCTAGCTGCTAAGTCACAATCGGCAAGTAAGGACCACTATGACGAGGCCCTTCGTAGCGTGTTTTACCTGTCTCAATAAGAAGGGAACGGAGGCAGAAAAAGAGTACAGATATATTTCCGTAGTGCATTTATTATATTACAAATCCACCCCCAGCCCCCTACAACCTTGCCATGCGGCCAGTGGGGTCAACATCAGTAGATGAGTTTTGCTTTGCAGCTCACAGCTAGCCCAGGTGTGCAGAGAGATGGTAGGGATCACCATTCACACCAGCCTCGGTGACAGAGTGACATGGAGCTCTTCGGAGGCTTGCCCAAGTCACACAATCGTAACTGAGAGAACAAGCTAGAACCTGGCTTCTGATGCAGACACCAGCGTTTTTATTCAAGTCGCGGTATTTGTACAATCATTCTTCACATTTGAGCCAAACTTTGCAGCTTAGTCACAGAACATTTCACCCATCTCTCAACAGCCCTCTGAGTCAGGTAAGGGAAGCAGACCGCCATTACAGACGTGAGCTAGGACTTAACCCTCACATGCGATTGGAAACACCTGCCTCATGCAACACTCCATCAATGGCCGTTTGTCCCTTGCTCCAATGACAGTGGAGCCCATCTACCATTTGTGTTCAAGCTTGCATCTGGGAACCCAACATGTCTTGCTTTGTCACAGACTGAAAGTGAACATACGTGTGACATGAGTCCCTGTAGGTGACTCTGGAGGAAAACTTTTGCTGCCCCCACAATCCCAGGCTAGAATTCTGTCCTGTAGATTCCCATCCAAATCTCCAGCCTTGGCAGAAATCTGATGAGTGATTTTGTGCCACTTCAGCTCAGCTGAGGACACTTAAGAAAGTCATGTTTGTGACAAAACCCAGCTGCTGCTTCTACTGGAAATGAATTTGGCAGCAATGGTCCGGAACGGTGGTATGCTGAATCCAAGAGCTAAAAGGTCAGTCTGCCTCCAGGACCAGAGCTGCAGCTAATGGGGGGGGGGGGGGGGGGAGCCTTTATGGCGTGGCTTGGAGTCAGTGTGCAGGAGCAAGACTTGAGGCACAGCAAGCTGTGTGACACTGGACAAGTAATTTACCTGCTCTGAGCCTCAGTTTCCTTAACTGTACAAGAGAGAAGAAAGTATTACCTCTTGGGATAGTTGGGAATTACGTGAGAAATTAATGGAGTAATATTCATGGAACACTTAGCACGGTGTCTGGACTGGGATGGAACTCAATAAATATTAGCCATTGTCATTATTTTTCCAATGGTCCTCCCTATTCAAAAGCCAGGATCAAAATGCTTGTATCAAACTACCCTAAAGCCTTGTATTCCTACATTAGCATCAAGAAATCTGGGTTTGAGTGGGTTGCTGAAAACAGTGGCTCTCAAACGTGACTGTGCCCCAAGATGCTTGAGCTTCTTAAGACAGATTGCTGAGCCCCAACCCCTAGACTTTCCAGCTCTGAAGGTCCAGGGCAGGGCCTGACGCTTCTAACAATTCCAAGGTAATGCTGATGCTGTTGGTCCAAAGACTACTCTTTGAGAACCACTGTTTAGAAAACCTTTTTCCATTCTGTGGCAAACCGGGCAATTCTCTATTTATATCAATAGAGAACGCAAACAGAAATTAACACCTAGTCATGATCTCACCTTAGTGTATTTCTTCCTCATCATCTGCCCTCTTGGTATTTACACACACACACACACACACACACACACACACACGTGCATGCGTGCGCACACACACACACACACGCACACACTTCCATGACCATGATAATCAAGTGGTGAAGAAGAGATTGGGTTGGGTGTTAACAATTCTTATTCTCAGTAACCTGCATGACCCCCCAGCCCGGGACCAAATCACATCATAAACAGTGCCATGAAGATTGGAAGGAAAAACTCATTTAGGAACAAGGTCGTTTTCGCATGTCACAAAATTTTCAAAGTATATTCCCTAGCAGATTAATATAGAGCATTTTACTGATGTTAACTTCAAAAATAAATTTACGAGTGCCAGAAAAAAACCAAAAGATAAATTTTTGAGTGCCGAAAAAAATCACTCTGTTGTTTATAGCCAAGCTGCTCACCACTCACAAATCAAGGGCACAAACCACGCCACGGTTTTTAGAGGTGTGTAACAAAATGCGACAGGGCTATGATTCCATATTTAAATGTGACAAGATTAATCCCAAGGCTCCCTGGGTAGAATTGGTCTCAGCAACAGAAACTGCGTATGTTGGGTGTTTCTACACGAGAGCTGAAACCTCTAAACTCATGTATTCCAGATGTTCCAGGGGGTCACAAATGTGTCATGAATCTTAAAAGGGTTATGCAAACACTTTCAAGCTTCATTCCACTTTAATTTTTAGAGAAGGATATAATTCTCCCTGGAACCAGAAACACGGACCTGGCCGTAAGGGTTTCCCGGTTGTGCTTTTATAGGCGACAAGATATAGTGGGAAATTCACACTGGGCGTGTTGATGTGGGTGTATCAGGGGAGACTTCGTGGGAGCCTTGGAGGAGCAGATATCTGGACAGACAATGCTGGCTGGGGTGGGGGAGGGACCACACCCAGAGGAAACTGCCCTTGCAAACACAGAGGAGTGCGAAAGTGCACAGACACCCCACAGCCCACGAGCGGTTCCGCACATGAACTGTCAGCACAGAGCCTGACGCGGGGCTTGGGCTCACAAACCACAAGATCATGACCTGAGCTGAGGTCTGACACCCGACCAACGGAGCCACCCAGGCGCCCCACCCTTCTAACCATTTTTAAATGGACAGTAGCATAGTGCATTCACAATGTTGTGCAACCGTCACCACTATCTTGTTGCAGAATGTTTTCATCACCCCAAAGGGAACCTGATATCCATTAGCTATCTCTTCCCATTCTCCTCTCCCTGCCAGCCCCTGGCAATCACTAGGCTGCCTTCTGTCTCTAGGGAGTTGCCTCTTCTGGACATGTCTTAAAGGGTTTAAAGCATGGTAGTGAGTGATATGCTCAGATTTGCATTATAGAAAGATGACTTCTTGTGTATTGGGGGGGCTGATTTAGAAGGAAATGATACTGAGGCAGGGAGGCAAATTTGGAGACCAGCTGTCCAGGGGAGAGAGGATGTGGGCACATGGGAGAAATGGGGAGGAGGGGAAGGAGAAGAGGAATGTCGGGCTGGAACCAACAAAATCAGTGACTAATCAGACATAAAGGTAAAGTGAAAGCATCCCCCAGCACATACACACATCGCCCCATTTCAGGCTTCTGTCCCAGCTGTGCAAGGGGAGATGCTATTAACCAAGAAAGAAGAAAAAGAGGTGAGTTTGGGAAGCAAGCAATGTGGGATAGATTTATAAATCTCTTTTTTCACTACAGGACGATGCAAACCTGGAAGAGAATCTTGCTTGTTATGGTTTCTGATTTATACTAGAGTTGTTTTATTATTTTTACCTTATTTCATATTTACAAAATCTTAACGTTTTCGTTTGCAGACCGTAACCATGAGCAGAAACGGAATAAATAGGCCCTGAAAGAAAAAAATATACTAAAAACAAAAGGTACTTGGGAATGAGAATAAAAAAACAAGCCACAGCTTGTTATCAAAACCAACAACGATAACCCTTCCCCTAAAAAAAAGAAAAAAAAAAAAGCAGAGGTCAAAGTTAAGAGCTGCTCCCAAAACACTCCGGGAAAACTTGAGATTTACCAGTGTACGTGTCTAGTGTAGCAATGGATTATTGAACACAACGGGGAAAGGTGCTTTAGCTGACCGAAATGTAGCCATCACAATGGAACACATCCTTGTATCCAATACATAGCTTTGATGCTATTGACAGTTCCCTAAGGGCCTCCTAGATATACCATCTCACTTAATCAGTTACAACAATATCATAATTTAGGATTTCCACTTAAAAAAATTTTTTTTTAATGTTTATTTATTCTTGAGGTGGAAAGAAGGAGCAGAGAGAAAGAGAAGACAAAGAATCCAAAGCAGGGTCCAGGCTCCAAGCTGTCAGCACAGATCCCGACGCGGGGCTCAAACCCACAAGCAGTGAGATCATGACCTGAGCCGAAGTCAGATGCTTAACCGACTGAGCCACCCAGGCGCCCCAAGATGTCCACTCTTGACCATGATGCAATAGCATGTGTCAAACCAACCCCACCCCACAAGAACACCAAAAGCCGAATTAAAAAGAAAAGAACGCTGGGGCGCCTGGGTGGCTCAGTCGGTTAAGTGTCCGACTTCGGCTCAGGTCATGATCTCACAGTTCATGGATTCCAGCCCGACGTCGGGCTCTGTGCTGACAGCTCAAAGCCTGGAGCCTGTCTTCAGATTCTGTGTCTCCCTCTCTGTCTCTGTCCCTCCCGTTGTTTCTCTCTCTCTTAAAAATAAATAAAACATTAAAAAAAAAAAAGTTAAAAAAAAAAAACGCTGTTTGAAAAGTATCAGAAAGCAACGAGGGCTTGAGAGGCCAAGACCATGGAGAAAAGAGAATTGCGGAGAAGTGAACCTAACATTTTGTGCTGCTTTTCTCTCTGAGAAACTCACCAATGCCTAAGCTTCTCTTGCCAAGAAGCCAAAAAAAAAAAAAAAAAAGTGACAGATAAAAGGATGAAAAGCGAAGCAAGGCTTAGGGTGTCTGGGAGACCAAAAAATAGAAAGAAAGAAAACCCCAAAGAAACAAAAGATGCGATTTGAAATTGCAGGCTTGTCATGGAGGTGAATATCACAGGCTTTCTGTTAGACCCATCAAAGACAAGGTTAGCCCTCCAAAACCTGAACTCTAGCACCCACTCGCCATGTGAGCCCCTGACTGAAGCCAGATGATCCGCCCCTATACTAACTGGCTTTCAGAAAAAAAAAAAAAGCCTTTTTTGAAGAAAGATAACATCATTTTTCATACATTTTGTCCAGCATTCAAGAAAACGTAGTGGGCATGCCAAAAGATAAGATCAAAGGTCCAGAGACCAAGGGAAAAAGCAGACAACAGAAAGAGACCACAGGGATCCAGATACTGGAGCTATCAGGGATAGATTTTAAAATAACCATGACCAAATTATTTAAGAAGTTATGGAAAACACGGAGGAAAGGAAAAAAAAGACACGAGATGACAAAATATTTAACTGTGTTTAACTGGAGTCCTGGAATAAGAAGAGAAAGAAGGAACAGTACAAAAGAAATAGTAAAGTTTAGAGACCGTGAGTAAAAAACTCACCAAAATTGGCAAAAGTCAACAAGCCACAGCTTTGAGGAGCTCTACGAAACTACGTGGGAAAAATCCAAAGAAAACTGACCACATCTGGGCACACAACGGTAAACTGTTAACACCAAAGACAGAGAGAAAATCTTAAAAGTTGCCAGAAAAAGAAATCGCACTTTCAATAACTTCAAAGAAACAAGAAAGCTGACTAGTTAACGGAAACAATGGGAGCTAGAAGACTGTGAAATCCTATCTTTCAAGTTAGAAAAGAAAACAGCTACAACCTAGAATGTCCATGTAAATGACCGCATACAGATATTTTCAAGGAAAGAAAAAACTGGAGAAAGGTCTTGCCGGCAGGTGTGTAAAGAAAGGTTTGAAGATTGTTCTTCAGACAGAAGGGTAATGGTCCCTAATGGAAACATGCAAACACGGAGGAGAATGAAAAGCAATGGAGAATCTACATGTGTACATAAAAATAAATGGATGGCAATAATAATAATGTCTTGTGGAGTACAAACCACATAGAAGTTAAAACAAAATAAAACAAAAAAGACAACAGTTGCACAAAAGGTGGCACAGAGTTAAGGTATTTTCAGGTATTTGCATATCTGGCAAATGATAAATGCACTGATTCAAAGCCAACTTTCTGTTTGTTTTTTAAATTATTTATTTATTTATTTATTTATTATTTATTTTAATGTTTTATTTATTTTTGAGAGAGAGAGAGAGACGGAGCGTGAACAGGGAAGGGGCAGAGAGAGAGGGAGACACAGACTTTGAAGCAGGCTCCAGGCTCTGAGCTGTCAGCACAGAGCCCGATGCAGGGCTCAACTCACAAACCTCAAGATCATGATCTGAGCCGAAGTCGGACACTTAACTGACTAAGCCCCTTTTTATTATTTTTTTAAAATTTAAATCCAAGTTAGTTAACATCCACTGTAATAATTGTCTCAGGAATAGAATTTAGTAAACACCCAGTGCTCATCTCCAAAGTGCCCTCATTAATACCCATCACCTATCTAGCCCATCACACTACCCAACTCCCCTCCAGCAACCCTCAGTTTGTTCTCTGTATTTAAGAGTCTCTTGGGGCGCCTGGGTGGCACAGTCGGTTAAGCGTCCGACTTCAGCCAGGTCACAATCTCGCGGTCCGTGAGTTCGAGCCCCGCGTTGGGCTCTGGGCTGATGGCTCAGAGCCTGGAGCCTGTTTCCGATTCTGTGTCTCCCTCTCTCTCTGCCCCTCCCCCGTTCATGCTCTGTCTCTCTCTGTCCGAAAAATAAATAAACGTTGAAAAAAAAATAAAAAAAAAAGTCTCTTATGGTTTGCCTCCATCTCTGTTTTTATCTTATTTTTCCTTCCCTTCCCCTACGTTCATCTGTTTTGTTTTTGAAAGACCACATGTGAGTGAAATCATATGATATCAAAGTCAACTTTCTTAAATCCGCACGTGTGTTGTAATCTCTAAGGACATGGTCAAAGGATGGATAATATCCCTACATTTATTGCAGCATTATCTACAATAGCCAAGTGATGGAAATAGCTCAAGTGTCCATCGACAGACGAATGGATAAAGAAGATGTGGTATACATATGCAGTGGAATATTACTCAGCCATGAAGAAATAATGAAATTTTGCCATTTGCAATGACATGGAGGGAGCTAGAGACTATAATGTTAAAGTAAAATAAGTTAGAGAAAGACAAATACCAGACGATTTCACTCATATATGGAATTTAGGAAACAAAACATATGAACAAAGAAAAAGAGAGAGAGAGAGAGAGAAACCAAGAAAGAGACTCTTAACTATAGAAAACAAACTGATGGTAACAGAGGGGACATGGGTGGGGGGATGGGTGAAATAGGTGAAAGGGATTAAAAGTGCACTTATCATGATGGGCTCTGAGTTATGGATAGCATTGTTGAATCATTATATTGTACACCTGAAGCTAATATAATATTATACGTTAACTATACTAGAATTAAAATTTAAAAATTAACACAAAATAAAATTAAAGGAGAGATGATAAAACAATGTATTATTAACAAGGTAATAGTGGTTTTTTTTAAAAATAAGACATTTTGTCTCCAAAGGAAAACACAAGATAGAAGGATGAGAATAAATGGCAGAGACCTTTCTGTGTAACATGAAAAACAGACTCCTGACAATCAGGGAGCCTTGAAATGAGAAGAAATCTGGTGATCAAGTCATACCCCCCCCATCTTTTTAGAGAGGCACAAAATGAATGCCTCAGAGATGAAGGCCCTTCAATCACATCTCTTAGCCTAATCTCACCAGATCAAATCAGTTAGATGTTTCAATGTGCTATGAATGTCTCTGATTAAAAAAAAAAAAGTCATGGAAATTCTCTTTAAATCAGCTCCAAGAATTTCTATGTTAATTTCAGCAATGTTGGTATGAATGACTAAGGTTAGAACCTTCTCCCCCTTGATCATTTTTGTCAGTGGAAAACTAAAGCACAGGACAGTGTCGTAGGAAGCAATTCGGCTTAGTGGTCAAAAGCATGAACTCAGGATTCAGCAGATCTGGATTTGAGTCCAGCCCCTTGACTTTGGCACAGGGACTTAACTGCTTCAATTTTCTCATCTGTAAAAATGAAGGTAAAAATTAGGGTGACCAGTTGTCCCAGTCTGCCCTGACCGGAGGGATTCCTGGGAATATGGGATCTTCAAACTGTTAAAGTTGAAAAAGGGTCAGGCAAACTCTAAGAATATCTAACTTTTTGTATGGATTCAAAGAGATGCATATTAAACATTGCACAGCACTCAGTTGGTAAATACATAGTAAGCTTGTACCGTGTGCCGTACAGACATATATCAACACTCATGCAATGGTCATCAGACTATTATCTCCTTTTTTATCGTCAGAGGAGTATGTTTTCCCTTTAAGAGTGGAGTAAGATCAGAAGTTACAACACTAATAAATATAAAATGTAGTACTATACTTGTTCAGAAGAAGAATTATATTGTTCAGGAGGGACAAAAATTCTCTTCCAGGCTTTCTTTATTTCCATGCTATGAATCCTTCCTTCCCACGGGAAAGGTCCCAATTAAAGTAAGAAAGCAGATTGAATGTGAGCTCAAACGTCTGTCAATATGCTTGACTTAACTGTCTAGAGTGAATTTTATCCCTTAAACCTGCCAACATCATGATCCGTCCCATCCTTTCCCCCCACCCCCTTTTACCACTTGCAATGCCAAACACCCTCTTCTCCCCACATAGAAATGTCAAGCAAGCAAGACCTCACTTGTCTTAGCAGAATGGCAAAAAGCCATTCTGTCTGTTTTTATCCCCTTTGAAGAACTCACTTTACAACCTAGGATTTGATGCAGTTAAAAAAAGCAATCGAAACTTCACTTCCTCCATGTCCAGTTTTATATGTGAAATCCACAAGAGGGTAAAGAGCACAAAATCTAGTTCATTAATTACTCGTACTCAATATCTAGCTTTATGATCTGTTTGTAGTTTTCTTTGGGAGGAGAGAAGGGGGGCGCCAGGGAGCAGAGGGCAGACGTTACGGCAGCAAATGCTCTCTGCTGGGGGTGTATCGAGTACGTAGAGTCCGACTCGCTGCCTTCTGGGGAACAGGGAGACAAGAGCCAGCCATCCCGCTGAAGGTTGACCTCCTACAAACATCAGTGCAGGGAGGCTCTAGCATTGTGTGCTGGAGCTCTGGCACTGGCTCAGGACAGCCGATTGTGTCTACTGCTGCCCAACTCCACGTTCAGTGGTGTTATGTTGGTAGCCTGAAATCAACCACAGTGGAATATTTACACCACGAAAATGGGCAAACACTACAGATCAATGTCTCCCCCCTCTCCCAAGCCAGTTTATCTTCCGACCACTGGTTCTCTGACATCTTGGCTCTCCTGGGGAAAGATGAAACATTAGAGCATTCTTTCTCTGTCCCAAAATAAATAAAAGAAATATCTACTCAAATCAATAAATTATAAGGTCTAAAACGTCTCTGAGATCTTGGCTTAGGAAATCAGATGGGCAGGGTTTCATATATTTGCAGAAAGATGAGAAGGTCCTGCTGCCTGCTTCCAGTCCTGCCTACCCCCACTGAGTTCTGGTATAATAGGTAATAAGAGTTTCAAGACCACACCACAACATTCATGGATGCTTCTGTTTGTAGTAGATCCCTTGCAACACCCCAAAGCTGGTCCGTTTGGGACAACTACTGACTAGAAAGGGTACCTAGATTCCACTGTGCTCCTGACCCACAGCCTAAGGGGACCCCAGACCCAAAAATATCCCCAGGAATTGAGGATATGGGACACGCCAATGATCACAACATTTTCATGATGTTATTGGTTGAAATAAAACAAGGCACATGGTTTTCACTAGCAAAGCAAAGACTGTCCAAGGCACAGGTAGTGCCTTTGGTCCAGTTGATGATGTGGCGGTTTCTTAACACAACTTTATTTCATTCTTGCCCTTTTCTCGGCCCCACTCCACCCTCCACCTTGTTTATTTTTTGGCTCTTTTTAACATTTCCACAAGCAATTTTGTGGATCTGGTTACACTTCAAATTGAAACACAAAATGTTGCCGTTTAAAAAGCAACCCCAGTTCCCTTTGTTCCTCAAATATCATTAAGTTTTAAAACCTATTCTCCATGTGTGGATAATACTTTAAACGTTAGTCTTCTTAGTATTTATTCACTTCTCATAATGAAATGGTTCTCTGTTAAATTTCAATAGATATTAAAAACCACTCAACAGCTAAGAGAAAATTATGCATCATTGCCTAGCTGTTATACCTCAGTAAATAGATTTGCTACCCAATTTGTATTTTAAATAATACAATAAATTAGCTCCCTGAGTATTAACTAACTGCATATTTGGGTAGCTTAATTTAGAAGCATTCTTTTTATGCTAATCAGCCCTCTCTAATGAAATAGAACCACATGAACTAAGATGACTCTTGGCAAATAATCAGAGTAAAATTGGGAGTCGCTATTGTTTATTATTTCCTTTGTTTTCAGGAAGCAAGCTGTGTGGGTTTTTTTGTTTTTCTTTTTTTTTAGGAAAAAAAAAACCCAAACACCAAAAACTCAATTTTTTTAAAGGACAGGACATTCTAGTCAGCCACTGAGATAATGAAACTTCTCTACTCCTCCCATACGTTTATTTCCCAGAATATTTCTCCTTTCTTCTCCTGTGTAACACAGAAAGGAAATCGTCTTCAGCTGACATGAACAGGGCATCCTTTCGTTTGAAGGGAATTGCTTTGAACCATTCATGATCTTAGCACACCTAGTCTATTTCCTAGAAGACACTTCGGTACATGCAATTGGTAAGCAACCACAGCACTCCTTGAGAATTGCATTTTTCACACACACACACACACACACACGCGCGCGCGCGCGAATGGGCGTGAATATAAGGTAGGGGCCAATTTGATTTTCATTCACTGGACATTTACTGGGTGCTGGGAACGGTGCTAAGGGGTTTGCTACATGTAGAGATAAATGATATCGTATTCTTGTCTTCAAGGAGCTCAGTGTCAAGGAGGGGAGAAAGGCAATTAAGGAGGTAAACTAAAGAGAAACCCCAGTGAGGTACATGCACTAGAAGATGTACATAGAGATGTAGAGCAGGAGGTATTCTGGGAGAAGGAGGGCTTCCTAGAGGTCAATTTATTTATTTATTTACTTATTTATTTATAATCTCTATGTTCGAATGGGGCTCAAACTCATGACAAGATCAAGAGTGGCATACTTTACTGACCGAGCCCCCTAGAGGTAGTTCTTATCCCTGAAAGGCAAATGGGGGTTTTCTGGGCAGCCAGAGGAGCAGAAAGGGCCTTTCCATGGGGATTGCTGACTAATAAAACCGCAAGGTGGGGGGCGCCTGGGTGGCGCAGTCGGTTAAGCATCCGACTTCAGCCAGGTCACGATCTCACGGTCCCTGAGTTCGAGCCCCGCGTCAGGCTCTGGCTGATGGCTCAGAGCCTGGAGCCTGTTTCCGATTCTGTGTCTCCCTCTCTCTCTGCCCCTCCCCCGTTCATGCTCTGTCTCTCTCTGTCCCAAAAATAAATGAACGTAGAAAAAAAAAAAAATTAAAAAAAAAAAAAAACCGCAAGGTGGGTCTGGGGAATTATAAGGTGTTTTGTTTCGTTCTTTAGGATTCTAATGGAGAAGGAGGGAGGGTGAGAATTCAGGTGGGGGGAAGAAAGCCCAGGCCAGACTAACCTCTTTAGTACTCTATGGAGAGACTTCAGGCTTTATTCTACAGGTAGCGGGGATTCCGTGAGGAGGTTTGAATAAGGGAAAACATGATCAGACTGGCATTTGGAAAAAGCACCGAGAGACGAGTAGAGTGGAGAGGAGGACCACTCTAGCTGGAAGACCAGCTATTGTCAAAGGAAAAAAAAAATTTAAACCACAACTTAAAACACAGAGTGTTCTTGAATAGCATCTTCTAAAGCCTGTGCCTTTTCTTAAAACACCACAAAGCAAACACAGTTTCGTTTTCGAATGTATAAAGTAAGGGAGCCATCTTTTTAAAAATGTGCCCAAAAGGCTATACGGGGTTTTTTTTTTTTTTTACTGTGTGATATAAAATCGGTGTCTTTCTCGTTAAATAGTTCTTTGCGGTTTCTGTGTCAAGCACTAGGATATGAATCAAGTCAGGCTGCTGAGAGGGATCTATAAAGCAGATGCGGCAAATGCTAGTAATACTTATCAATTACTAGTCTTCTTAATTTTCTGGCAAGACACATAGCAAAGCAACTGGCTAAGTCACTTCACCTCCTTCTTGTCTCAGTGGGAAAGTAATGGAAGTGGGGGTATTTTTGATGTGCTGGGAAAAGATTCAGACTCTCCTCCCAATGGTCTAGGTCTTGCCTGCAAATCCGTGGCGTACATTAAAATCTGTTTGCTTTTTTAAAATTTATTACACTTTTTTTAACGTTTATTTGAGAATGACTGGGACAGAGCAGGAGCGGGAGAGGGGCAGAGAGAGAAGGAGAGAAGAATCCAAAGCAGGCTCCAGGCTCTGAGCCATCAGTATGGAGCCTGACACAGGGCTTGAACTCACCAGCTGTGAGATCATGACCTGAGCCGAAGTCGGATGCTTAACTGACTGAGCCACCCAGGTGCCCACGTCTACTTTTCTCAGTTGCTTCTTATATTGAGTCACTGCTGGTGAGTTGAAGTGAAAAGGGGCTGAGGAACTTTCTAAAAAAAAATTTCTTATTTTTTTTTTAAGCTGGGTATTTCGGTAGCCAACCTTAGCCCTGGACATCCAGAGAGAAAAATGCATCTGCCTAACCAGAGCAGTGCCAAGACTTGGACACGATGTGTTCACTTCAGCCTTTCACCGTGTGTGGAAGCCTTTCCATTTGATGATAGCCAGAGAAGACGGGAAAGACGGCAAGAGAGAAAGAAGACAAACTGAATGGCAGACGTGAGAAAGGGCATTAAGCCCCCCTTCAACCAAACAAGCCCACAGGAGAGAGGACTAAGAGGAAGTCCAAGAGTTGGTGAGAAAGTGAAATAATCATATCTCTTATACATTACTGGCAAGAATATAATCCGTTTGGAAAACAGTTTGGCGTTATCTGAGGAAGCTGCAGATGCTCAAACCCTGTGAACTCATCAGTGCCACTTCTAGGCATTATTCTTAGAAGCTCTTGCACACAGGCACAAGGACATATGTTCAAGAACGTTCACAGCAGCAATGTTTGTAGTAGCAGAAAAACTGGCAACAACCCATGTGTCCAGCAGCAGAGGAATGGATGAATGGTATAATCATGCCGTGGAATACTATGCAGCAATGAAAAAGAAACAAAGCACAACCGAACCTATTGACATGGATGAATCTCAGAAAGCACTGAACAGCATAAGCATATTATTGCAAAAGACATATAGAGTAAGTCCTTTTATATCAAATTAAACATGAAAAGAAAAATATTGTTTATGGAGATGCATATCTGTAGTAAAACTTAATTTTTTTTATAAAAGGAAAAGGATGGGGTGGGGGTGGTGCCTGGGTGGCTCAGTCGGTTGAGCACCCAACTCTTGATTTCAGCTCAGGTCATGATCTCATAGTTCATGGGTTCGAACCCCGCGTCAGGCTCTGTGTTAGCATGAAGCCTGATTGGAATTCTCGCTCCCTCTCTCTCTGCCCCTACCCTGCTTGTGCTCACTCTCTCTCTCTCAAAAATAAATAAATAAGCTTTAAAAATCTAATAAAAAAGGAAACGGATGATAAAAATCAAAATCCAGGACGGTGGTTTACCTCCAGAGGCAATGAGGGAAGGGAGTGGGATTGGGGAAGGTAAGTTCTTGGTAATGCTGCATTTCTTAAGCTGGCTGGTAAGTACAAAGGTGTTCATTCATCATTATTTGTTTTATCTCACAAAGTGTTATATGTACTCTTTGGTTACTCTTCAATTTTTAATTTAAAAAAAAAGTAAAGCAAAACCACCTACAGATGCTGCCAAAGTCACAAAAAGGAATCTTTAAAAAATTTAACATGTTCTCTGTCACGCTCTTCTCATCTGTCCAACACAGACCTGATGAGATGGGCCATGTGTCTAAAACAGCAAGTGGGGAGGATATAGAGAAGCAATTAAACGGAAACCAAAGCAAAAATGGGAAGTGCCCCTCTGGCGCGCGGCTCTGAGAAGACCGGGCTGGTGCCAGAATCTAAACCTTGGGACTCTGGTTGCCGCAGAAGAAAATAAATATTGGGAACAAAAATAAACACCCACATACTCCAGGCAGGACAGCAGAAGAGCAGAAAGGAGGCCAGCTAATTGGAGGTTTTGTTTTGCTAGACATTTTTTCCCTCTTTAAATCTAAATTCCTATAGTCCCCTGCTTCCCTGGTTCCATATGTTAGAGGCTCAGTACAAATGGCACAGAAGAAAGACAAAAACAAAAAGGCTGGACGCTTCATTTATTGTCAACAGGGATGTTTCAGATATTGTTGAACTAGAAGGGACTCAATGCTTTAGAAACATCTCGTTACTCAGTGTATTTTTATTTATTATTATTAGACTGCCATGTGGCAAAATGTGGACTATGTCCCCAGCCCCTCTATTTCTTCTACCTCTCACGGAAATTGTTGAGTAAAGTTACAACAGGATACAGCTGCTGTAGTTTCAAGCCTTTCTGATAAATAACATTTAGTTGAGCCTTTAAAACATAGTATCTATTTAGGACCCTATTAGACTGGGAAGAGAGCTTCTTGCCCTGTGAAAACAGATTAACGCTAGGAGAGGCAGTAGGAATATTTATTCCATGCTTACTAGGTGCCAGGTAAGTGTCAAGTGATATATGAAATATATATGAAATATATTCAATATAGTCAAGTGAGATATATATATATATATATATATATATATATATATATATATTTCTAAACACACACATAGATACACGTATTATCTCATTGAATCCTAGCAACTAATCTTTTCATGAGAGAGAGAGAGATTAATGTTATCCCCACTTCCTTGATGAAGAACCTCTTGGAGAGGTTAAGTAACTTGCCCAAGGTCACACAGATAGTAAGTGGTGGAACAGGGTCTAGAGCTGTATCCAATCTTTTAATCTCTGCACTATGTCACTTGTGTATGGCGATAGCAGTAGTTAGAATTGCCAAGGTCATGAACTCGAAATACACTTCAAGGCTACTTGAGAGCTAAACTCATAACTCATAACTCACTCTCCAAAGGTGGTCTATGGTTGGGGGTGGGGAGGATCTAGAAATTATTCAGTAATTCAAATAGTCTAATGCATGGATTCTTGGTCATTTTGTGTCATGTGTCCATGGGTCTACTGTGGCCTATGGACACTTCTCTGAATAATGTTTTAAAATACATTTTATATGGGGGCGCCTGGGTGGCTCAGTCTGTCGAGCATCCGACTTCGGCCCAGGTCATGATCTCACAGTTTGTGAGTTCAAGCCCCGCATCGGGCTTTGTGCTGACAGCTCAGAGACTGGAGCCTGCTTCAAATTCTGTGTCTCCCTCTCTCTCTGCTCCTCCCCTGCTCATGCTCTGTCTCTCTCTCTCCTTCAAAAATAAATAAAAACATTAAAAAATATTTAAAAGACATTTTACATATATGTACATATATAACAGATTACAAATGAACCCATTATATTGAAATTAACAAAGTAGTAAAAAATAAATTTGCGATATAGCATTATGTGTACTTCCATATGAACACATTCAACAAGAGCGACTAATGGGTCTGGTAACTACCGTAATTAAAAAAATTTTTTTTTAACATTTATTCATTATTTGAGAGAGAGAGAAAGAGAGACAGCATGAGCAGGGGAGGGGCAGGGAGATAAAGAGAGGGAGATGCAGAATCTGAAGCAGGCTCAAGGTTCTGAGCTGTCAGCACAGAGCCCAACATGGGGCTCGAACTCATGAACCGTGAGATCATGACCTGAGCCAAAGTCAGACACTAAACCGACTGAGCCACCCGGGTGCCCCCGATAACCACTGTTAATTTTAAAGTAGTAGTGATGTTGATAAATGTTGTTTCAAGGTATTTGAAACAGTATGTGTATTTGATATGAAAGTATTTCTGCTTTCTATTGGTGACAGAGTCAAAGGTACTGCTAAGGCCTCTGCGGTTTGTTGCCTACATTCATAATGGGAGGAAATGCTAAATTTCGTAATTCATAATGGAAGGAAATGCTATTTAAGTTTGAAGTCAGTGAACATAAAATGCATTTTTTTCCCTTCTAAGTTCACTGACCCTTTGAATACTAACCACAGATGCTTGCCCTAGGTTAAGAACTCTTACTAAAGAACTGAATGATCACCTAATAAAAATGTTACGTTTACTCTTGATAAAGTTTCAGTTGAAATCATTGCATTTTTATTTTTGCTTTGACATGACGTTAATTGTATCTAATCATCATAGTATTTTACCAATGATGAATATCCAGAAATAAATTCAAGATGCATGGTGGACACCCATCTTTGTCGAGAATCGATCTGGATGACGTTTACAGCAGTCGATCTGGTTGTCTCATTTTTGATAAGTAGCAAAGACACGGTACTATCTAAAGACTTTGCACAGAAGACCATGGCATTTCAGTACAGCACAGAAGTCTGCTGGGAAAAGGAAGCTAATGTTTTGAGTAAATAACAGAGGCTCCCTACGAGTCCAAATTACTAATGGTCTATCAGTATTTTGAGAGAACAAAGACCACTTGTGAAATCTACAATGCACAGCAGGGACTGAGGTCTAAAATTTACCTTAAGGTTTTGTCTCAGGATTTCAGAGAATCAGAGCCCCACAAGTAGACACTGTTGGCTATAGGACACTCTTCTAAAAAGTGAGGTTTCAGATCAATGGCTGGTTTGTTAAGAGTGAAAACTATGTTCTCAGGTTTCTGGTTGACCTGTGTAAGGAAGTAAAATCGGTCAGGATTTAGAGCAGCCTGTAGGCATCAGAATAGAACTTTATCCAAACATAAGCCACATGGGGTTCCTGCAAGAGGAGGACATTTGGGCATCAGTAGAAGGGCAAAAGACATCACAATTTAGGGTTCCCCCAAACAGGATGCATTAGAATTCTCTAACAAGCTTATATACCGATTCTCCGGTCCTACCCCAGACAAAGTCAGAATATTTGGAGATAGGGCCTGGGAATCTATATTTGCAAGCGTTGGCAAAATGCAGCGGATTAACAATGGTCCCAAATTCTTTGCCATTCTTCCCATTAAGAGGAATCTAGGCCTCTTCTGTGATTTGCTTTGACCAAGAGAATGCAGTGGCAATAATTTTCTGGAACTTTTGAACCCACCAACATCTTTGGCTTCTAAATTTGGGAAGCCACCTGCCATGTTGTGAAGCTAGGTCGGGACACTGCATGGTTAGGGGCCATATGGAAAGAGTACTGGAGAAGAAGAGGCCACCTTGGATGTCTCAGCTTTTGCCAAACTCACAGCTGAATGCAGCTGCCTGGGTGGTCTCAGGCTATCTCAGGTGAGTCAGAAGAACCATCGAGCTGAGCCCATTCCACCCACATAATGAGAAATAATAAATTGCTTCTGTGTTAAGCCACTGACTTTTGGAGTGATCGATTATTCTGTTAATAAATAACTGAAAGAGGGAAATATTTGCTGACAATTCTTTATTCTTTTTCCTGAAAAAAAAATCTGTTCTTCGCTTGGAATCTTGCTAGGAGTTGAAGAGCAAGGCTGGATCCATCTTTCTAATGCAGATAGACTAATTACACTGAGCGCTTAGGGGAAGTCTGATATTATGCAAAGACCTATATCTCATGTGGCATCAGGCAAACCACCAGCCTCTGATGCCATCCCCACTCCCCCTGCCAACCCTGAGAGCTCACAACTACATTATCTGGGTGGCCTTTGTGGCACCCTCAGATCCCCCTTTGAAGATGGACCAGCTCCCAGCCTCCAGCCTCCAGCCGTCAGCACCTTCAGGTCTGCCTCAGCCGCAGACAGCAGCCTTTCCCAAGATGATGCCCTTCGAAGGGCAGCCCGCATTTGGTGACTGAGTGAGGTGGGGGGTTAAAGGCTTGGCCATTTTGGCCCAATGTCGGACGTGGATGGAAGAAGACTCTCTCCAGAGCTCCCTGCTGGGTTGGCCAAGGTTTCTCAGGCATGCGTCACTGTCTGATTTCCTCTTCTGTCAATTCTGCTTCCTCCCCCCCACCTTTTTTTTTTTTTTACAGGTGTTGATCCCTAATACGCATCTTATACCCCAACCTTGGCCCAAATGCCTGATTCTGGAGAACTTAGCCCGTGACTACCATGGAGCTCTCTGATGATAGCAAGCCATGGCCATTGCCATCATCGTGGTTTGACGGCTATGTTCTGGTCTTCTGCTCACCACCTGATTCCCATGCGTGGACAGAACTTTTCCCAGATCTAGTGATGGAGACAAAGAACCTATGAATCAGGACAGCACTCTTTGTAGAAAGCGACAGAGCTGGGAGAGAGAGGAAGACTCTGGGTAACAATTTCTGTAACAAAGCCAAAACATGTCCCCAGGGAATTAGCTGCATTTGGTAATCATCATCTCAAATCTATTTAACAGTTACTTTCTTCCATTAAATACTGTTTTAACTTCATCGCCTCCCTTCTCAACTAGTCAAACACACACACAAAATCACATTTGTTGCTCTTTGCTTACTCTGATTTTGTCAGGGGCACCAAGGACTTGATGAAGCCCTTTCTGGAACTGTTAGTTCCTTGGGGAATAGTTCTTAATGCTCCCTAGGGTGTTTAAAATTCCAAAAAAACCCACAAAACAAAACAAAACAAAACAAAACAGAAAACAAAACAACAACAACAGTTGTCAGGAGGAAGTCCAAGAGACGCAAATGGCCAGCTCTCTGTCACTCCCTCTGTGGATTATCTGTGGAAAGGTTCCAATCCCAGCCTGGCCTCCCTTTGGACTCAAAGGACTGTGGTTATTCTTGGCTCCGTTCGACAGTTGTGTGTAGTCAAAGAAATAAAACAAAGTGAATGTTAGTTTTAGAAGGGCACACCTGGGAAGCTGGGGTTCTTACTGCTTTCTGTCTGCACATCATGCTTTCCCTCTCCTCCTCCCTCTTGTAAGCACCCTGCTTTCCTTTAGGAAACGGACTTTTCCACGTGGACCAGATACACTGCCAAGTATACTGGCCATCGCCCCCACCTCTGTCACCACCACCACATACGCACCCCGAGGCCAGACGTGTAGACTAGTCCGGCCAACAGGAGTATCCCATCCCTTCCCCCGACACTGCCCTCACTGCCATACTTAGAGGCATGGTGGCGCAAGGGAAAGGTTGAGATTTGGGTCGTCAAATCTCAGATATTACTACTCTTTGACCCTGTCAAACATCAGACGCTGCCACGATTTGACATTGTCAGATCTCAAATACCACTACCGCAATTAAGCACGTTGCGCAGGTGAAACTTGTGTTTCCTCCTTTGTAAACCAGTAAGTACGATCACGTAATTTACAGGGAAGCGATTAGCATTCCGTAAAACGGTGGCTAAAAAGGGTGTGACAGGCCGCGGGCCCGAGCGCTGACAAATGCGGAAGAACTGGTGGCCGTCATTAGCCATTCCCTTGGGCCCTCCCGACACCCTTCTCGCTCAGAGTTTACAGCACCAGAAGGGGCCCCCAGCCAGTGAGTGGCAAGAAATTCACACGAGGTTTGTCTAGCTCCAGAGTCTATCTTCCTCTCCTGACACCAGACCACCTTCCATTGGTCACGAGTCTCCAAAACAGTGAGGGGCGAGGGGGGCTCCTTGCCTTTGGCTTCTCTTACATAACCTCTAGCAGAAGGTCTCATTCCTGTTGGAAACTCAGGGAGAAGCCCTTGAGGAGAGTATGGCAGCCCACCGGCCTGAGGGTCTCACAAGACACACTCAGGTCAGGGTCAAGGTGCAGTCGTGGCTCAGGGCTTGTGCTTTAGGGGGCTGGTGGTGCTTATTGTGGCTGCCCAAGGAGAACACTAGAATGACACCAGCATGTAGGCTCTCCCTGTGGATACTTAGCTTTTAAGTAGGTGTGACCACAGAGTAAACACCACTTCTCAAACAGCGATCAGTCCTCACAACATTCCAAAGCTTATCGCCACAACCTCCATTTCAGGACCTCAGAATCAAGCACTGGGCTCAGGAAATAGGTGAAGAAGCTTCTTCCAATAGAGCACCTTACAAGACTCCTTATTTCCCAGGATCCCCTTCCCTGACCTCTCTCCACCCTGAATTCATCCGATTGCTGCCATTTTAAACTTCCCAAAGGACAGCTTTGCAAACGTGCTTAACCACCTTCCATGGTGACAAACATTGTATGTTTCCATTTATTAGAGATACATAGAGCCGTCCAGTTCACAGAGACAGGAAGTAGAATGTGTAGGACAGTGGTTGGCCAGGGGCTGGGGTTGGGGAGTGGGGAGGTAATGTTCAATAGCTTCAGTTTCAGCTGAGGAGATGAAAAGAGCCATGGAGATGGACGGTGGTGATGGATGCATGATATCATGAAAGCTTTTAATACCACTGAATAACACACTTAAAAATGGGTAGGGTTACGGGGGAATAGCTGGCCCAGTTGACTCTTGATCTCGGGGTCATGAGTTTAAGCCCCATGTTGGCTGTGGAGCCTACTTAAAAGGAAATAAATAATTAAATGAAATTAAAAAATGGTTACAATGATAAATTTTATGGTATTAGTATTTGACACTTTAAAAAACTGGAGGGGAACCTGGGTAGCTAAGTTGGTTAAGTGTCCAGCTCTCGGTTTCAGCTGAGGTCATGCTCTCATGGTTCATGAGTTCGAGCCCCATGTTGGGCTCCATGCTGATGGTGTGGAGCCTGCTTGGGATTCTCTTTCTCTCTCCTTCTCTCTGCCCCTCCCATGTTCATTCTCTCTCTCTCTGTCTCTCTCTCAAAATAAAAATAATAAACTTTAAACAAATTGAAAAAAATTTTGAAAAAGAAAAGCCACCTTCAATGGCTCCCACTGCTTCAACAATGGAGCACTCACCACTTTCCTACCATTGAGGGCACAGGACCTTTCCCAGTCTCTCTCCTGGTTTTCATTCTCCAGGCTCCAGACTGGAAACCAGTAAGCTGTGTGCTCTGCTGGTGGCCTGCTCTTCAGGCACCCACCTTGAGGCTCTGCCTACCATGTTTTCTCTGCTCATTTTAGCTAATTTCAGCATCTGTTCTTTTATCAATATCAGAAGTTCCCAGATGAAGCCATAACTCTTCTTAACATTGGGTGAGCCTGACCTCACCTCCTACTAAGCTCTAGTACCTGTTAAAAACCCTGATGCTCTGTCCATAGGAAGTGGGCACATGCATGTGACTTCACAGCTAACATCAGATGTGAAAACATCAGATGTGAGATTTCCCAGGCCTTCTCGAATTATAGCAGACAGGTATGCAGGTGGCAGTTTTCACTGTGCTAGCATGCAGCTGCTAATGCATCATTCCAGAGGTGTGTACCCTTGTGAAGTAGAAAACTACTGGGCTGGAAGCCAGGAGGCCTGGAATCTAATCCCAGCTCAGTCGTTAAATGGGTAGGAGACTTTGGACAGTCACTTAACCCCTGGGCTTCAGTTTTCCCACTTGGAAAATGAGATCTAAAATTTGCTTCGGCTGTAAAATGCTACCTAGCTGAGACAATCCATCCTGTAATTATTAAATAACCTGAATTGATATTGATAACGAAAATACGAAATAAAAATAACAATGACTCAAATTGCAGTCGGGAAAAATAGGCTTGTTTGAAATTCTGCAAAACTCATGTTAGCAGAAACTTATGCCCAGTAAGATTTGATAAGAATGAAAATGGACCGGTGACTCAACCCTTTCTTTCAATGTGTACATGGAAAATAATTAGTCTCAATAAAATATTTTCAGTGAAATAAAGATGGAAACATTTGAAATGGTTGCAGTGCTTTCTTCAGAAACTTTAGCCTCATGAAATTTATTTTTATTTTCTTTAATGTTTATTTATTTTTGAGAGAGAGAGAGAGAAAGCGAGTGAGCGGGAGAGGGGCAGAGAGAGAGGGAGACACAGAATCCAAAGCAGGCTCCAGGC
Source organism: Prionailurus bengalensis (assembly GCF_016509475.1). NCBI lineage: Eukaryota > Metazoa > Chordata > Mammalia > Carnivora > Felidae > Prionailurus > Prionailurus bengalensis. Next base: position 120,145,321 of record NC_057348.1, read on the forward strand.
TCTGAGCTGTTAGCACAGAGCCGGATGCGAGGCTTGAACTCAAGGACTGAGAGATCGTGATCTGAGCCAACGTAGGACGCTTAACCAACGGAGCCACCCAGGCACCCCTTTAAAGTTAATTTTAGAAAGATATTCTTAAAGAAATTCACCAGTGTTATTCTGCTTAAAATTTTATATTTCTAAATGTGGAGTCAAAACTTCCTTAGGGTGAAAATGACAATTCAATGGTATAAAAACAAAATAGCGTAATAACAAAATAGCCCGCATTTCAAAAGCAGTGACAGCATGCTCACAGATCATGAACAGTAACTGACTTTTGGAGGAGGGTGGAGAAAGACCCCAAAAGGAGCAACAGGTGGCCATGGGTTGTCACCAGCCAAGGAGAAAGAGGATTAGACCTTTGGTCTACACTGTAACACTATTAAGTCCACACACACGCACACACACACACACTGAAGGTCACTGTACTATTCTATATTGCTTGCTAACTGAACCCTTCTGGGCATTAATGAAAAATAGGTATTTCAGATCTTTCTTAGATATCTTACAGATAACTCAGTCCAAACCTTGCATTTTACAGATGAACAAACTGAGAGAAGCCCACGGCCCCAGATGATGTAATACGGCTGTCTCCAATTCTCAGAATCGCGTAGATACCAAAGGCGTGCTGGCTTCTAGGGAACGAAACGAGTAGGAGGCAACAACCAGCCCTCCTTCTTCACCTGATCTCCGCAGGCTGGCTGGAGCTGCCTTTGGTTTTCCCAGGCATCGCCTGACGGGAACACGTGGGCAGAATGGCGCTCTCTCCACCCCGTTGCTCCCCAGGGACAGCTGTCATCCTCTGAATCGGACATTTTAGGCAACCATCCGGAGACAAGTCTACTTTGGTTTCGATTTTTAAATTAAGAGCTGTGGAGTCTGGCAAAGAGTGAGGTTTCTTTCTTGGCAGACACATTTACATGCTGCTGTTGCTGAAAAGCAAGTCCGTGGCTCAGGCCCGTTTTTTTCATTATCAGACGCTTGACATTTGGGCGGTATTCTCATCCGAAGGCTCACAGAGAATGCCTTTGTTAGCCCCGGAGCTCATTTCCCTCCTTAATTCCCCTTGTCTCCGCGCACCACCCCCAATCCTACACTGAAGCATAAGGGGGGCGGGAGTTCTGCCAACATTTTAAAATCACCTACATAAAATGTGGATCCCTGGCCGTGTGGTAAAACACTCCCTATCACAAACACATGTGGGCCTTGCTTCTTTTGTTACCACTTTTTGGCAGCCGGAGGAGGGCCATTTCATCGCTCAATGTGCTTCGCATTCACAAGAAGAGTCAGTGGGGCTTAGTGGGGTATTTGTCACAAGTTCCTGAGTGGCGGCCAATCCCTTTTCCCACCTCTGTGGTGCACACTGCCCCGTAGCCTGGTCACATGGGCACTGCCAAGTGCTGGCATGGCCCACGAGGCTGGTTGAGGGACACAGAGACACAGGTGGGCAGAAGCAGCCATCAAGGATCTGGAGGACGTGTTGAGTGTGCCCGGTGGGATTGTCATCATAAAGCAGTGCAGCAGGCGAGGACAAGGGACACGTCCATCGCTCCCTAGCAGTCCCACTTTCATGTTTGCCCTTAATAGCCTAAATCTTAATATTTAAACTTTCCCTGGGGCGCCTGGGTGGCTCCGTCGGTTAAGCGGCCGACTTCGGCTCAGGTCATGATCTCGCGGTCCGTGAGTTCGAGCCCCGCCTTAGGCTCTGCGCTGACAGCACAGAGCCTGGAGCCTGTTTTGGATTCTGTGTCTCCCTCTCTCTGCCCCTCCCCTGTTCATGCTCTGTCTCTCCCTGTCTCAAAAATAAATAAAACGTTAAAAAAATAAAAAATAAAATAAACTTTCCCCCAAGGGTTGATTTTCAATCAAACACTTTCCCTGATCTTGACTTACTATTTACAATTTACCTTTTGTTATGTAGATTCTTATATGTGATTTGGGATAATAATAATAAGCATTTACTATGAAAAGGTTCTGCTCTATGCTAATCACTTGTTGAATTCCCTTAATAATTCTATAAGGATAACATAGAATGTTCTTTTTAAAATTTTTTTTAAGTTTATTTATTTTGAGAGAGACAGAGAGAGAGCACAAGCAGGGGAGGGGCAGATAGAGAGGAGGGACAGAGGATCTGAAGCAGGCTCTGTGCAGACAGCAGACAGCCTGATGTGGGGCTTGAACTCATGGACCATGAGATCACGACCTGAGCCAAAGTCAGATGCTTAACTGACTGAGCCACCCAGGCATCCCACAAACTGTTGTTCTTAGACAACAGAAATTTATTTCTTATAGTTCTGGAGCTGAGACAAAGTGCTGGCTGTTTTGGTTTCTGGTGTAAGCTCTATTTCTGGCTTGTAGAGGGCTGCCTTCTTGCTGTGTCTTTATGTGGCAGAGAGAGGGAGAGCAAGTGAGCTCTCTGGTGTCTTTTGTCTTTTCCTTTTTTTTAATGTTTATTTATAGTGAGAGAGAGACAGACCAAGTGTGAGTGAGGGAGGAGCAGAAAGACAGGGAGACACAGAATCCAAAGCAGGCTCCAGGCTCTGAGCCATCAGCACAGAGCCCGACCTCACAAGCCGTGAGAACATGACCTGAGCCAAAGTCGGATGTTCAACTGACTGAGCCACCCAGGCGCCCCTGGTGTCTTTTCTTATAAGGACACTAACCCCATAGAATCAGGGCCTTGCCCTTACAACCTCATGTAACTTTAACGACTTCCTTATAGGTCTTATCTCCAAACATCATCACATTGTAGGTTAGGTCTTCAACATATGAATCAGGAGACACACAATTTAGTCCACAGCAGGTAACTATTATTATTATCCCTATTTAAAAAAAAATTTTTTTTTCAACGTTTATTTATTTTGGGGACAGAGAGAGACAGAGCATGAACGGGGGAGGGGCAGAGAGAGAGGGACACACAGAATCGGAAACAGGCTCCAGGCTCTGAGCCATCAGCCCAGAGCCCGACGCGGGGCTCGAACTCCCGGACCGCGAGATCGTGACCTGGCTTAAGTCGGATGCTTAACCGACTGCGCCACCCAGGCGCCCCAGTTATCCCTATTTTTTAGAACATTGTGCTCAAATATTGCTGGAGGTAACTTCAGAACCTAATGAGTTTCAGTAAGTAACTCTTTTATATTGCACCTAAAGAAAGCTTAACAAATACCTTTCAAGCACATGAAAAAATTACATAAAGGAGTCTTTTTTTTTCCTGAGAACCTCTCTTCTACTGAGCTAACATTCCCCACCCGGCTGGCAATTAAATATCAGAGGCAATATGACAGACATTGGCAAACGCGCTATGGGAACAAAATGAATAAAGTTTGAATCCCCTTCCTGTCATTGGATGATACAGGGTTGCTAACCTTCTCAGGGTCTGTTTCCTCATATGTAAAATGGAAATGACACTGTATGATTTGCAAGGATGTTCTGGTAATATCCACGAAGCGCCAATCACAATGTCCAGCACACGTGCTCCAGAAGCAAAGCTACTTTATCATTACTGAACACAAATGATGAACCCACCCTTATAACTCCTGTCTTTGGTTGGTATATCTTCTGTTCCTTCCTATCTTTTGTTATTTTGCACACACAGAAAAATTATAGTGTGTTTTTCGACTGATCAGAACTACTGAAACACATATTTGTTAGAAAATAACAATAATAACAACAACGACAACAAACAATCTTAAAAGGCCAACAAGAAGAGGATTGTTTGGAAAATTAATTACATCCATTCAACGGAATATTACTTAAAGATAAGTTAAGAATTTATGCCATAACTCTGAAAATGTGATATATTTGATATAAAATCTGATACATTAAAAGAAGAGAGCAACAACTGCCACTTCCTGTCTTGGCAAGGAAATTTGTTGCTCTCAATCCTCCTGCTAAAAAACCAAAACCAACGATAAAAACTAGAAAAGCTGGACAAAATACAGAACACGCCCATTTAAAAGTCATGGTGATCTACCAAGGCAGCCAGGATGTGAGGCGTGTGTGAGTTTCCCATTGTTGCTGTGACAAATTACCACATATTCAGTGCCTTTGTAACAACACACATTTCTCGTAATCCTGAAGGTTAGAAGTCCAAAATGGTCTTGATGGACTAAAATCAAGATGTTGGCAGAGTTCTGTTACTTCTGGAGGCTCTAGAGGATAGAGCCTCTATCAATGTCTTTTTTTTTTTTTTTTTTTTTTTTAGCTTCTATAGGCTGCTTGAACTCCTTGGCTCATGGTTGCTTTCGCTCTTTTCAAGGTCAGCGGTGTATCATCCTCAAATCTCTGGCTCTGACTCATCAGCCTCTCACTTGTACTTAAAAAAATTTTTTTTTAATGTTTATTTACTTTTCAGAGACAGAGAGAGAGAGAGAATGAGAGACAGAGTGTGAGCAGGCAAGGGGCAGAGAGAGGGAGACACAGAATCTGAAGCAGGCTCCAGGCCCTGAGCTGTCAGCATAGAGCCTGACACAGGGTCGAACTCATGAACAGCGAGATCATGACCTGAGCTGAGGTCGAATGCTTAACTGACTAAGCCACCCAGGCACCCCTCACTTATTTTTTTGTAAGTAAACTATATCCCCAACATGGGGCTCAAACTCATGACCCTAAGATTAAGAGTCGCATGCTCTACCAACTAAGGCAGCCAGGTGCCTCCTCCCTCATTCTCTTACAAGGATCTTTGTAATTGCATTGGGTCCATCTGGATAATCCAGAATAATTTTCCCATCTCTGGGTCAGAGGATTAGCAACCTTATTTCCACATGTAGCCTTAATTCCTTCTTCCATATGATATAACATATTGACAGGTTCCAGAGATTAGAAGGGCTACTTTGGGGAACCATTATTCTGACTACCGTAAGGGGCCAGGCTTACAAAGTAGAGAGGAGGGCAAAAAGCTAATCAGACATCCTGTGGTCCTTTCACCATAAAAGCAATGGTTGATTCAGGGCCAAGAGGCTACAAAACCTTTATTAAAGGAATAGATAAGAGGCTGGAAACCTGCGTGGAACTTTGGGGAGACAAAAATTGGTGTTCATAGGCTGCCAAAGAGCAGAGGCCCTGGTTAACACTACAGATGTCAATTTAGGACCATGGAAATAGACCAGCTAACATACAGATTTAAATATAATCAATTCCAGACTTGATCAAAGTGCTTGACCCCTACTCTAACTGCCTGACAGAAGCAAAGTAAAATCTCTTTGATGGAAAGTATCATCAGCCACAAACTCAAACTATCTCTATAATTCTACCTGCATAATGCCTGACATTCACTTGAAAACTTGTAGGCATACCAGAGAAAAGGATCCGGTTACCATGAAAAAATAGAATCAGGCTAATTGGTGATACAAATCTAAAATTTATCAGCAATGGGCATCAAACTAAGTGGATTAATGTGTTCCCGAAAAATAGATAACAAGGTGAGGAATAGATAATAATGTGAAAGTTGAGATCTATAAAAAAGAATAAAACTAAAATTCCAGAACTATAAAAAAACCAATTGCCATGATTAAAAAATAAATGGGCTAAATAATATATCCGGAATAGCAGCAGAGAAGAACAGAAAACTAGAAGAGAGAATTGAAAATATCAAAACTGAAGAATGGAAAGAAGAAAGAACAGAAATAAAGCTATATGAAATGAAAAGGTCTAACGTTCGCATAATTAGGTCTTCATGGGAGAGGAAAGAGAGAACAGAGAACAAGCAGGATTTGAAGAGATAATGACAAATATGACAAAAGATATCAAGTTATAGTTTCAAAAAGCTTAAGAAACCCGTATAACACACACACACACACACACACACACAGACACACACACACACACACACACATACAGACACACACACACACACACACACACACACCCCACACTTAAAATCACAGCTACATACACATAGTCAAATCTTTTGAAAACCAAAAACTGAGAAAATCCTAAAAGTAGTCAGGTGGAAAAAGAAACCACCTCCAAAGGAGCAGTAGTAAAATGGACAGCTTCTGATCGGAAGTGATACAAGTCAGAGGACAACAGAGTAATATCTTTTCTGTGCTGAAAGACAGTAACTGCCTAGCTAAAACTCAATTCCATGAAAAATGTACTTCTCAATCAAAGGTGACACAAAGACATTTTCAGACAACCAACAACAGAAATGGCTGCCAACACAACTTTACTAAAGTAAATAATAAAGAGATTTTTTTTTTTTTAAGCAAGGAAAAATAATTCCAGTCTGAAGCATGGAAATGCAAGAAACGCTAAGGGGCAATTGAATGGGTAAATTTATGGGTAAGTCACAGTGACACTGGTTGTGTAACATGATGCAAATAACGGCTTGTGGTGTTTGAATTACATGTAGAATATTTTTTGCTTTTTAATTTTTTTAATGTTTTATTTATTTTTGAGAGAGAGAGAGAGAGACAGAGTATGAGTGGCAGAGGGCCAGAGAGAGGGAGACAGAATCCAAAGCAAGCTCCAGGCTCTGAGCTGTCAGCACAGAGCCCAATGCAGGGTTCCAACTCACAAACCGCAAGGTCATGACCTGAGCCGGTCAGACGCTTAACCAACAAAGCCACCCAGGCGCCCCCCCCCTTCTTTGTACTGTTTTTAATGATAACACAAAAAGGAGGAGAGTTGGCAAGTTAGATCTAAGGCTCTTGCATTTATCTGGAAAGTGGTAAAATTCTAATTTATATGAGGATTGAATAAGTCTAGAATTTACATTGTACCCTTGAGTATAATCATTAAACAAGATTACAGAATGTATACCCTGACAAGCTTACAGAATAGGGAACGAAATGAAAATGATGTAAAACATTTGAGTAATATTAAAGGACACAATGAGGAAGAGAACATTGAAATACAAATAGGACAAATAGGAAATAAACAGTAAAGTAGTAGATTTAAACACAAATATATCAGTAATTACACTAAATGTAAATGGACTATCCCATTTAAAAAATATTGTCAGGCTCCATTAAAGAAAAACAAAACCCAATTATACGCTACTTAAAAGAGATACATCTTAAATATAAGCATTCAGAAAGATTAAAATCAAAGAACTGAAAAAGATATCCCATGCAAATATTAATCAAAAGGAAGTTGGCATTGTTACCCTACTATCACCAAATTAGATTTTAGGGCAAGAAGCATCACTAGACATAAAATGGGACATTTCATAAGAATAAAAGATTTAATTTGCCAAGAAAGTATAACAGTTCTGAAGTTATATGCACTTAATAACAAAATACATAAAGCAACAATGGATGTAAAAGGAGAATAGAAAAATCTGGGGCGCCTGGGTGGCGCAGTCGGTTAAGCGTCCGACTTCAGCCAGGTCATGATCTCGCGGTCCGGGAGTTCGAGCCCCGCGTCGGGCTCTGGGCTGATGGCTCAGAGCCTGGAGCCTGTTTCCGATTCTGTGTCTCCCTCTCTCTCTGCCCCTCCCCCGTTCATGCTCTGTCTCTCTCTGTCCCAAAAATAAATAAACGTTGAAAAAAAAAATTTTTAAAAAAAAAAAAAAGAAAAATCATATGTTAAATATATATTACTTGTAAATAACAGTCATATTATATAATATTACATATTATAATAATATAAAAATATATATTAGAATACTGTACCACAATGAAAATAAAGTGGCAACTGCTACATGCAAAAGAATAGGTAAATGTCATTAATATAAAGTCAAGCAAAAATGCCACACAGAAAGGGCATATAGAGAATATGTCCATTTGTCAAAATTCAAAATCTAGCAAAAGTAACCTCGGATATTAGAATTCAGGACAGTGGATACTCTGGGAAGAAGGGGGAATAGTGACCACAGTGGGGACATTGTTCTATTCTATTTCTTTATCTAGGTGATGGTTACATTTACCTATACATTTGCTCTGTGAAAATTCATTTACCTATACATTTGTGACTTGTGAACGTTTTCTATATTGTGCTGTAACTCAATAAATAATTTTATTATAAGAAAGAAACACGGCAGAATCAATCTTATATAACATTGTTAAAATTACGTAAAGTTTATGTAAAATTGTGTACATGGGCATCAATTAAAATGCAATTTCAGACGTTGAAACGTTGACTTTTTCTTTTCTCTTTTAAAAAAAAGTATTTGAATTGCTATAGAACCTGTTATTTAAAATTTTTTTTTCAACGTTTTTTATTTATTTTTGGGACAGAGAGAGACAGAGCATGAACGGGGGAGGGGCAGAGAGAGAGGGAGACAGAATCGGAAACAGGCTCCAGGCTCTGAGCCATCAGCCCAGAGCCTGACGCGGGGCTCGAACTGACGGACCGCGAGATCGTGACCTGGCTGAAGTCGGACGCTTAACCGACTGCGCCACCCAGGCGCCCCTAGAACCTGTTATTTAAAGACAGACAAATAAATACCAAAAAATGAAGTCCAGATTACTTTCTGCAAATGGAGACCCTCCACTTGTCCCGGAATTCCAATCTTTTGGAATCAGTCTTCAGAGTTAACCTGCTATTGTGGTTCCCAAGTCAATATCCAGTCCAAGACTGCCTGTGCTCCAGTTTACGGAAACACACAGGACAGACACAGCTCTCACCGTCTTATCTCCAAATCCCTCTGCAGGTCAACAGACCCTCCACTCTTCATCCCCCCCCCCCCCCCCCCCCCCCGCGTTTTCAAACCTCACATGCATTCCACCGGAACTGTTTCTACTCTGACTCATTTCGTTTGCCACGGCACTGGTTTTTAATTCTGTGGTGTAATTTATCTTGATTTAGAAACTATAATGTTATAAATTTTCCAACATAGTTTCCCTTTACGTGAGCCCAGAAATATGTCTCTCTACTGTTTCCTTTGTCCCAGGTAGTCAACGTTACAAGATATTTAAATTTCTTACGTTATTCAATGGCTAGAATGACTGGGGCAGGGGAAGGAAGAGTATCTTTATACATTAGACTACCAGTAATTTCTACTTGATCTATCATTCCTTCCAACACAAATGTATATCATAACCCAGTGACCCTTATGAAATTCTTTGTAAACTTATTTACTATCCCAAAGTACCCAGTAAGCCTCTGAGATTAATTTCTTTTTTTAATGTTTGCTTATTATTTTTGAGAGAGAGAGACAGAGCACGAGCAGGAGAGAGGCAGAGAGAGGGAGACACAGAATCCAAAGCAAGCTCCAGGCAACAAGCTGTCAGCACAGAGCCGGATGTGGGGCTCAAACTCACCAACCGTGACATTATGACCTGAGCCGAAGTTGGATGCTTAACCAACTGAGCCACCCAGGCACTCCTCTGAGATTAATTTTTATTTGGAGCATGGATTTGCCTAGTGGTAAGCTCGGGTACTTGGAAAGCTGTAATTCCAAATATTCAAACCTATAGAATTGAGGTCCCATTGTTGCCTCAAATAAAAAATTGAGGAAAGGGGCACCTGGGTGGCTCAGTCGATAAGCATCGGTCTCTTGGTTTCGGCTGAGGTCATGATCTCGCAGTTTGTAACATACAGTCCTGGGTTGGGCTCTGTGCTGACAGTGTGGAACTGCCTTAGGAGTCTCTCTCTCTTCCCCTCCCCCACTCACACATGCACTCTCTCTCTCTCTCTCTCTCTAAATAAATAAACCTTAGAAGAAAATTGTGAAGGGGTGCCTGGGTGGCTTAGTCCATTAAGCGTCCGACTCTTGGTTTTGGCTCAGGTCATGATCTCACAGTTTTGTGAGTGAGTTCGAGCCCCACATAGGGTGCCGCGCTCACAGTGTAGAGCCTGCTTGGGATTCTCCATCTCCCTCTGTATCTGCCCCTCCCCTACTCACTCTGTCTCTATCTCTCTCTCAAAAAAAAAAAAAATCAAACTAGTCTGGAAGATTTAAATTTCTTTTTTTTTTCAACATTTATTTATTTTTGGGACAGAGAGAGACAGAGCATGAACGGGGGAGGGGCAGAGAGAGAGGGAGACACAGAATCGGAAACAGGCTCCAGGCTCTGAGCCATCAGCCCAGAGCCCGACACGGGGCTTGAACCCGCGGACCGCGAGATCGTGACCCGGCTGAAGTCGGACGCTTAACCGACTGCGCCACCCAGGTGCCCCTGGAAGATTTAAATTTCTTCTCTTGACTAACTAAGCAAAAGCTTACTAGGGGACATTCTTAATTTCTCCGAAAACTTTCTGGAGGTAAATAGTGTAATCATCACATAGTCACCAAAGGAGCCCTGCTGATCCTTGAGAAGCTGAGACCTGCAAACTAGAGGCACAGTAGATGGGCTTCACCAGGAACAACATCTGACCTCTAAAGTGGAGGTCACGCTAGGGGCATCAGATAGACAGATTTTGTCCTGGGGCTCCATGTGTAAGACACAAATGTGAGCAAAGACTTGCCAGAAGAGATGACGCCGAATCTAACTCAGGTTGTTTGTTCAAGCTCTCCTTTGTTCCCAAATAGACTAAATCTCTGATTAACGATTTGCCTTTTGGGGCTGAGTATGGTCTTTTTGATCGTCACCTTGTCTCTTGAACAATATCTACACTTTCCTCTTGTTTTCCATGAGGGACTATGTACTTGAATGAACTCATACCACCCTGCTCTCTGGGAATTAGGGCTGCAGAAGGCACACTTTGGCTACTGCGTGACTCTGTGTAGGGTCAGCCATGCCTTATTGGTACTCAGGCTTTAGTTCCAACCCGCCCATCCCATTCCTCACAGCTTACAGGTCCCAAAGTGTCTCCATACCTGACAGAAGTCATCCACTTGCCGCACATAACCGGCCACTTCGTTATCGGATTTAAAGATCTTCCAGACTTTTCTTTCTGCCTGCTTGTATCTCTGGGATCCTTTCCACTTCATGGCCATCAGAGAGCGCTCTGTCAGGGAGGCTGCCACAATGATGTCCAGTTGGCCATTGTAGATCAGTACCTGAAATGAAACGGATCCGGGGGCAAATGCGGGATTCAGCAGGGGAAGGCAGCGAATCTATCTACGTATAGATAGTGTGTGCATGAGAAGAAAGGTAACGTGAGAGAGGCCAGTCCAGCAGGGGAGCGGGGTCATTTTTTTCCAGTTGGCCACACACCCCAACAACTTAAAATAAACTCAAGCCTGGTCTCAGCCACTGCAATTCTTCCAAAAGTTTGAACCTTCATAGGAATCTGCACAAAGCCTTCTCTCAGTAGCTGAGCATTCTCTCGGGAGCTGAGAATCCATATTGTTCTCCCCTCTGACATTGACTTTACAGGGGCAACTATGATTTTTTGAGGCGGACAGATAGACGCAGGCCTCAGATTTGTTACACGTTGGAGGCAAATATGTTTGCCATGCAACTTCTAAGACCTCCTTTTCTTAAACATGATAGCCACTTGTCGACAATGAGGAATGTCTTTTTTTCCTAGAATACATTTGTGTGTGTGTGTGTGTGTGATAAGTTGGTGGATATTATAGGAGAACCAACTCTGAAGCAAGGTCTTGTCTTTTCTCCAAAACTAATATTCATTTGGCTTGAAAAAGAATTCATATACTATCCAATGCCGAGGAAGTGTAAAAATGGCACCACTCTTGAGGAAAGCAATGATCCATTTTTAAAAAAAATTTTTTTTCAACGTTTATTTATTTTTGGGACAGAGAGAGACAGAGCATGAACGGGGGAGGGGCAGAGAGAGAGGGAGACACAGAATCGGAAACAGGCTCCAGGCTCTGAGCCATCAGCCCAGAGCCTGACGCGGGGCTCGAACCCACGGACCGCGAGATCGTGACCTGGCTGAAGTCGGACGCTTAACCGACTGCGCCACCCAGGCGCCCCAGCAATGATCCATTTTTAACAAAAAGATTTTAACATGTTGAGGCTCGCTGTCCCCGTAACCCCAGATTGTGAAAGGAATTCTATGAAAATAAGCCCAAAGAAATATCTATATATATAGCGCCCTGTTTATCACGTCTTATAATGAAAAACTTGAACACAGTCTAAAAGTTCCATAATTAGTGACTGGTTACATAAACTATGGAACAGATTTTCTATCGGATAGTGCAAAGCCATTTAAAATGTTTCATTGAACCGTGTGGCAATGTGATAAGCAATACTTATCACACACGGTTAAGTATGAAAGCTGAAAGTCAAATATATTTCACAATTATGAGCGTATAAAATAGGTATACATATTTACATATATGGCATGCACCTTTAAAGAAAAGGAATACGGTTGGTTAATTTAGGTGGCACAAAGCTGAGTAATTTTCTCCTTTGTTTTCCACTCTTCTTAGGTTGTTTTTATGCAACTAACATGACCTTAGTTCTCCTAAGGCATTGTCACTCAACCCCCAACAAAGAGGTTTTCCTCAACTCCACGCTACCCTTTGATCTACTTGGAAGTTCTGGTTTTGCTCAAGTGAAGACCTTTGGTCGAATCCTCAAATTGGATAGAAAATGTTTCACTGCCTATGTTTCCATCTCTGCCCTCCTGGTGCAGGCTTCTTAAAAGGCTTGCACATAATTAAACAGCCCAGGACTTTTACACACTCCAAATCCTCAAGCAGCAGTGGGCCAGGATTCAGCGTAAGATGAAAGGGCCCTGGGCCTCTCATGTTACTCCGTCACCACCACCACCTCCGCTCTCCTGAGCAGAAACCCAAAGGGAAAACTCCTGATCGATTTAAAGCCTCTTTAAAAAACTCAACTCAACTATAGCCATAAAAATGTGCGTTGTTTATACAAAGACATTGCCTCAAAGACCTTGGGTACTTACGGTGCATGCAAAACTCCTACAGCTGTCTTGCCAACAGTATGGAAGCAATCACACATGATCTGTACCAAGGAACAAGGCCTAAATACTCCATCATCCTAGGAAGGCCTGATTAACAAAGATAATTATCTATAAAGTACTTCCTCTTCCAGAATTCAATGAAAAGATGCTGATTAACTAGCAAACACACAAGTGCAACTGGCTGGTTTCCACTCCGTGGCTACTAAATGAAGCCTGCCTCTTTCTGAGGGTCTCTTGTAGCTACCTCACTATCATCAGTGTATTCTGAAATTGATTTGAATGTGTTCTCCTTCGGGGATGCAAATCCACGGGTCACGGCAAAAAGCAGGCTTATTTGTACAGCATTAGAGCACAGGTTTGTTGGACTGAATTGAAATGAAGTCCATGCCTGAGCCGTACCCTTTGCTATTCAAGACTCAACACAAACGAGAGCACTAACTCTCGGGAACGAGGCCGTGAAGGGCTGAACTGCCTAATGTTGTGCATGTGATGGGTAGAGGCCCACTTCGGGGGGGAGGGTGGGCAATGGAAATCTTCTTTTTAAAGCAAGGAAAACATTTTTAACTTCGAAAGGGCACATAAGTCAAATGCAACAACAACAAAAAAAATGAAAGATTAATGATCAAGCAAAATGATTTCAAAGCTGGCATTTAAGGCTGCCAGCATTAAATATAAGAATTCCAGAGCTTTTATTTTTATCTAAATGTCACATTTACTCTCATCAGCCCTGACAGGAATATTTCAGTTGCCTTTAGGGCTGGATGAGTGGGGAGATATCCCAGGATCCAGTAAGCCAAGAGGCTGGGGGGAGGGGTGAGCGTGGAGCATGGGGTGGGGGGGGGGTGGAGGTGGGGGTGGGGGGGTGGTCCTGAAGCCCAAGGGCACACGTTGGCACACATTTGTTCCACTCCTTCCTCTAGGGTGACCAACAGCCCCGGGTTTGCCCTGGCCTGAGGCGTTTTCCAGGACGCTGGGCTTTCAAGCTAACCCTGGGACAGTCTGGGGCAAGCTTCTCCCCAAGGCTTGATGGTATTTTAAGCAACGAGATCTAAAGACAGAGAGGAGGAGACAGAAATGAAGGCGGCTTTCAGCTACCCTTGTCTTCTCAGTAGTGACTGTAACAAAACCAGGCACAGGAGGATCACTGGCTGCAGCTGGCCTCCAGTGACACGCGAGGCAGCACCCCTAAACACTTTCCTTCCTGTTTCCTCGCTTTCCTTCCTGGACAGCTGTGAAGCCTCCTTTCAATGGCAAAGGCACTCCCTTTGGAAAATTTTCTTTTCTTTTACTCGAGGTCTGACCAGTTAGCGCGGTGAAACGGATGGTTTTGCAAAGACGTGAAAAAATACTTCTTATTAAAACATCAGCAAAGACTATGATTCTTTGTACTCTATGATTGTGACATTGTTTTTTTTAAAAGATGCTTCATCGGGGCTTCCGGGTGGCTCAGTCGGTCGAGCGTCCGACTTCGGCTCCGGTCATGATCTCATGGTTCGTGAGTTCGAGCCCCTAGTCGGGCTCCGTGCAGACAGCTTGGAGCCTGGAACCTGCTTTGGATTCTGGGTCTCCCTCTCTTTCTGCCCCTCTCCCGCTCGCACTCTGTCTCTGTCTCTCTCTCAAAAATAAATAAATAACCATTAAAAAGGTTTAAAAGATGCTTCAAGCTTGGGAAAAGAATACATCAAAATACCAACAGTTAAGGTAGCTGCAGTGTGGGTAATTTGTTTTCACTTGACTGTTTGCTAGGTGGGTTTTTTGTTGTTGTTGCTGTTGTTTTGGTTTGGTCTGTTTTTGAAAATGTGATTAGGGGGTTTTATAATGAAAAAATAATAAAACAAACAATAACACTAAGTTTGGGGAACCATGGGTGGCAAAAATGGGTCTTTATTAAGGAATAATTTGTATTAACCCAAATAGTACCAGCTCTCAATTTTTTATGACAACTAGGCAAACAGCATAACTAGTTTGTTTGTAGATGATCTTAAAAATCCATTCCAGAATTCAGGCATTTATAAGAAATGGTAGAAGGTGGTTTCGATTTTAAGCATCTTGTTTGTTTATTTGTTTGTTTGTTTGGTAGAGGCAAAGGCAGAGATGAGAAAAGCATTTTTAAAAAAATTTTTTTTCAACGTTTATTTATTTTTGGGACAGAGAGAGACAGAGCATGAACGAGGGAGGGGCAGAGAGAGAGGGAGACACAGAATCGGAAACAGGCTCCAGGCTCTGAGCCATCAGCCCAGAGCCCGACACGGGGCTCGAACCCGCGGACGGCGAGATCGTGACCTGGCTGAAGTCGGACGCTTAACCGACTGTGCCACCCAGGCGCCCCGAGAAAAGCATTTTTATTATGTTCTTTACCTCCCAAAGTGCTTCCACGTACATATGACTTTATTCTCACACTGTTTCTTGAGGTCAGGACGAGAGGAATTACAACGTCTGCCTCCACCTTACTGTTAAGGAAACTGTGACACAGCGAGGGGTCAGAACATGTCTGAGATCCCAGACTTCCAAACTTCTACCCAGAACTCCTTAAGAAAGGAGCCAAATTCCTTCAAACCAACAGGCATTTACTGACTCCCCGTAGCTAAATGTTTTGTGCTACCGAACGCCTCTGGCAAGGGAGAGTTGGTTGAGTGTGAGACACAGTTCACGTCTCCAGTTCAGAAATAACGTTGGTCTGTTGGTCCAAGTCTGGTGACATCTCTCAGTCATTTCTCACTTTGGCTCCATGGACAATGATGTGTGCAAGGACGTTATCCAGCTGGCGACAGATGTCTCACTTCTGTTGAAGGGGGTACCACTGATGAAGCAGCTGTGGCAGAGCTTGGGCTCCTTGAGAACGAGGCTCTCCTGGCTCCATAGCCCTTGCTCAGTGCTGGGCATCCCAGAAAAAGTACTGACACTGGGAAGAGTCAATTGCATTCTCTAAAGGTTTTCTATAATGCTGTACATCGATCGTCTGTTGCTTTGGCCTGCCTAGGTCCACTCTCTCTTCCCCTGGACTCCCACACCCCCCCCAATGGATCCAGCCTTGGTGGAGGCTGTCAATCACAATATCCTGCCTCCTCTGTGCAAGGGATGAGCATGTGACCCAAGCTAAGGCATTCAAATGCTCTTTTCATAAAATGTGAATTGTGGGCAGAGTAACATAGGCTTCCCTGATGAGTCTGCCCACTAGCTTTTCGTCCTAGATCCCCAGAATTTTCCTTAGTCTCAATCCAGTGCTTCAATCAATTTTTTTTTTCTGGGAATTCTGTGACCTATCATGTCATCTGATTAATTTCTTTTATGCTTCAAGCAAGCACAGTTGTTTCTGTTGCTGAAAGCATGAAATCCAAACTCATACACCAATGGACCAGTGCCCCCCAGGCCCCAGTATACAATAACTGGGAACCCCTGGACGTGTGGCTTAACCTCCATGGGCTTCATTCCCTTTTCTGGATATGAATATGGTTAAGACCTACATCTCATGGTAGTGACAGTAAATGAGATAATGTGCACAGAGCTGCTAGCACAGTGCCTGACACAAATTAGTTCAATGAGTGTAAGTTCCTCCTCCTTTTCAGGGGGGTTGATACGCGGATAAAGACTTGAAAGACTCAATGAAGCACTTCTTCTAAAATAAGCCTTCAGAATATGCGTATGGTCCTTCTGAGTCAAACACTTAGTTGCCAATCTCACCCTTGCAGAAAAGGCCTACAGTAGGAGGAAGTCCAGCTGGGATAAACCTGAACTCCATCTATTCAAACGCCTGAAATAACATGCCTTTCACTATTAATTTTACACACATTGGCCGCGATACCTCAGCAGTCTTTTTTTGGTAGTCGGAGCCATGAGTTTATAAATTACTCTTTTAAAAGGAGTTTCAGTTTTGAAGCATAGGGTTCAAGACAGCAAGGAATTTGCCCATAATTCACGGCTAGAAAAGTATGGTCAAGAGCATAGCTTTTAAACGGACAATTTGGAATCAGAGTGGAACTTTCTCATTCCTCTTATGTTGGGGAAGTGGTGCTAAGCATTTTGCATCCATGATTTCACAGCACCCCCAGAAGGCCGATGTTATTTATCCCATTTTAGGGACAAGGAGACAGAGGTACAGGGAGAGGAGGCAAACTGGGGACAGAGCCTCAAGTTCAGATCTGCTTGAGTCCCAAATGTGTGCTTCTTAGCCCTCTTCTGTACTGCCTCACCATCTAAATCACTGCCCCCAAAGGAGCACGTTGAATAGGTAGTTTATCCTATATTTGTAATTCCACAGGCAGGAAGCAAACCTAAAGATAAGCATGGAATGAAGGATGCATGTTTATAGTTAAGAGCACAGGCTCCGTGGCCGGGTTTGAAATCCTAACTCTGCCTCTTACTAGCAAGATCATCTTAAGTGACTCAATCCATCTAGAGTTCCGTCTCCTCATCTGTAAAATGGGTGGAAGAGAAACATACATGGCAGAGGGTCACTGGGAGAATTACATAACGTAATGCAAGTAAAGCTCCCTGCACTCTGGGCACACAGTGAATATTCAATTAAGCTAATTATTATTATCACCACATTTGAATAGCTCCACATAGCTAGTCAAAGAGCTCCAGGGTTTCCAAGTGAGACGTTATCTGTGGATTACAATCAGGGTTTAGGATGTAAGAGTTAAAATTCTAATACAACCGCCCTAGGTCATCAGTTTAACAAAACCAACAGCAGGGGCGTAGAAAAAGTAGTAGGATGCGTGCAGACAGAAGGCTTGAGCTCCAGCCCCAGCGCAGCCTCCCAAGGCCTGGGCAAAAGAAGCGACCTTGGGTATGTCATCGACCCACTCCGAGCCTTAATTTTCTCCTCTGTGAAGGGGAATATTTATGTTCTAGGATTGCTGAGAGGGCCCGATGGCATGTGAGATGCAAAACGTACCCTGGAGCCTGAAGAGCAGCGGTTTAGCAATGTTGTTGTCACTCCCGTTCAAAAATTAACCTGAAAAGTTAAGTTTCTATAGTGGAGCGCATAACTTTTAAGTGGGCTGCCTGAAGTCGGCATGCAGCTTGCAGATAAACACTCGCGTAGTCTACACAGTGTTGCAATTAGATGCCGGCGTCTAATTACTGGGAGATCTGGCCATGCCGTGCCTGTATTTCCACTCACCCACAACGAGCTAACACTGTATCCACCCCTTCCTCAGTGTCCCCCCACCCCCACCCCCCGCAAGGGTGCAAGAGTACCTGTCATCTATTCAACGCTTATGCCACTGTTTTTCTTAGAAGAGGAAAATATTTCTCTGTATCTGTGTCTTTGTCATCGGTAAAAAAGAAAGATCAGTAGGTCTCGATCCAACTCTCTTCATTTATTTCCTTCCCTTCCAGGATTCACGGGCAGCTGAGTTTCACGGGCAGCTGAGTTTCACTTCCATTGAAAATGGAAGGGAAGTGACCTTTTGTCTGAGTTGGAGGAAAGAATGCATGCTCAGTTATACATGGAGTGTGTTTTGTTTGTTTGCTTGTTGAATCTGCTCACGTGAAATCTCCACTTATTCGATACTAAATATTGGTGGGGAGCCTGAGGACGAGACACCCAGGGAACAGGTATCAAAAGATGTGACCCCCTAGGGGCGCCTGGGTGGCTCAGTCGGTTAAGCGTCTGACTTCGGCTCAGGTCATGATCTCATGGTCCGTGAGTTCGAGCCCCACATCAGGCTCTGTGCTAACAGCTCAGAGCCTGGAGCCTTCTTCAGATTCTGTGCCTCCCTCTCTCTGACCCTCCCCCGTTCATGCTCTGTCTCTGTCTCAAAAATAAATAAACATAAAAATTAAAAAAAAAAAAAAGATGTGACCCCCTCTCCTCCTAATGCTCCATATTTTTTAACTTTCTAAAAACCAGCGAATAATTAGAAGAGGAGAGGCAAATTTACTCTTTCATGTCTAAGTTTTCCTTAAAAGAGGGGTCAAAAGGGGCGCCTGGGTGGCTCAGTTGGTCGAGCGTCCCACTTCGGCTCAGGTCATGATCTCACGGTTTGTGAGTTCGAGCACCACATCGGGCTCTGTGCTGACGGCTCGGAGCCTGGAGCCTGCTTTGGATTCTGTGTCTCCCTCTCTCTCTGCCCCTTTCCTGCTCCTGCTCTGTCTCTCTCTGCGTCTCAAAAATGAATAAACGTTAAAAAAAATTAAAAAAAAAAAAGAGGGGTCAACAAAAAAGTCAGTTCCACTTAAATCTTTCTAAAGTCTAGTCATTTCAACACTTCAAACCATAAACCTTTCAAGGTTCTGGATGTATATAAATCAGGGTTTTTTTAAAAATTCCTTATTTATTATTTTTGAGACAGAGAGAGCGAGACAGGGTGCAAGTAGGGGAGGAACAGAGAGAGGGAGACACAGAATCCAAAGCGGGATCCAGGCTCTGAGCTCCCGACGCGGGGCTTGAACTGTGAACCACGAGATCATGACCTGAGCCGAAGTCAGATGCTTAACTGACAGAGCCACCCAGGCACCCCTAAATCAGTTTTTTTTCATGGATTTAAGTCTCTCCGCAAGAAAACCCCTCCTTTGTAAAGATCTGACGAACAGAATCAGATAATTAACCTTATTTTACACAGTGTATACTCCTGAAGGGTAAATATTTTCCAGGCAGATAAAAAGCAACCAACTGTTAGCCAAAGATAGCGGCAGACCAGTTTGCCGGCAGAGTCCAGTAAAAAGACCCCATGCCTTCTGAAATCAGATTTTGACTTCAAGTTGGGAGGTCCCACGTGATACTCACAGGTGGAAAAAGACATCTGTGCGTTTTCACGGTGGCTATACAACTGAATACTTGAAAGAAGAGATTTGGGGAAGAAATGTATATGAATGTGATTTTGATATATTTTCATTGTCACCGGTAGAAAAGCGCAAGACTGAAAATAAATCATGTGAGGGCCCCTTACTGATCTAAACGATAGCTTCTTTTTTAAAAACCCAAACCGAAACACACGCGTCACCCACAGAGAACACAAAGGTTTTCTCTCTGTTTCCCCCACTTTGCTCCTCCACTTATTAGGACAATTTCTGAAATGCTGCCGAAGGGGCAGCAGCAGTATGACAGGAAAGCAAACTGTGCTTTGCGAGAAGGCTGGATTTTTATTGTTGCATTTTTAGACGAAAGATTTATGCTTATATTTTGGCCCATTTACAATCCATCATAATACTTTGCAGACAAAGTTATGCTCTTTTCCCAATGATCTAGTGACCTTAATCTCTAACATTTTGTGGTTTCCTGTTTGGGGAAATGATTGAACAGCAGCCTAAGCTATTCCAGGCTGCACAGCATTCCCAGTTGGCCGCTATCTGTCTTAGTTTTGAATGTTCTCCTGTTCACTAATAAAAAAAAAATTTTTTTTAAGAGAAGCTTTCCCTACAGATGCTAAATCAATGAAACTCCTACAAAGCAGCCCTCCACACTTCCTCTCCTGGCCGCCTTACTTATCATTTTTCTATTACAAACTCCAATGTAGCTGGGAGTTCTTTCCTGCCTGACGCAATTAGCATGACCCACCAGTGCCTTTCTCCTGAACAGAAGAGAATTAACTTCACTAATATCCACTTCGACACAGGGTAATTCCCGAGGGTTTCCCAAAAACTCGACTGCAAAAGAAAAACTGAATTTCAGCTGCGGAGTATAACGTTCAAGAAATGTTCCCGACTGGAGGCAGAGTTGTTATCCTTTCATGGACGATGCCTCAACCCTACCTACCCACCGCTTGTGCTTTTGGCCTTACTTCTTCCTGGGGATTCTGTGGGGATATAGGACTGCCATGCTCAGGAAGCCTGCATCCCCAGGGCCTGCCTAGAGAGGACTGGTGGAAAATTGTGCAACGATCGAATGCAACAGTAGTCACTTCTGCAACCAAGCTGTTCTTCAAAAGGGATGTAATTTGCTTCCAGGTTTAAGGAAAAGGGAAGACAAAGACAGAGGGGGAAATGAACTTAGAATAAACACCCCCATGTGCCTGCCATTCCCCTACCAGCTGGTTTTGCCAAGACGAGTAAAGAAAAACGAAAGGGGAGAAACAAGTTTGAGTGAGTGTCCGGCGATTATACAAATAATGTCTTTTGGCCAAAGAAAATGCTTCCTGCTTTCTTGCAACTTAACTAAATAATTCAGTTGCTTTGTGAGGGGAACAAGAAAGCAAAGCCAACTTGAAAAGGATCCAGCAAGCCATCACTGCGACCCTGAGCTCTTTGAAAGAAAATTTAACTACCTAGAATAGCACACTTAAAATTACTTCTCATAATGACCCAGAATAATGCATTTCCTCCGGTTTGAATAGAAAAGTCATGGGGGCCCACTTGAGGGGATTCTTTACTCGGCTTCTTCTTCAGGGTCTGCTCTCGGAGCCTTTTCCTGATTTCCTAACCTCTTAAGAGTCGTCTCTGACCCTCATTACAATAACTGGATTAACGAACTGAAATTGCTCCCGGAGCAGGACTGTCCATTCCCCCAGACAAGCCTCTCGAGAGAGGAATTGTCCTCCTGGTCATCAGAATGTCAGCTTCAAGATCACACCAAGGGTCATCTCCAAAGACTGTCTCATGCTTGCCCATGTTATTATTCTACTGAAAGGTAGGCCAAGGAGCCAAATCTTTCCTTTTTCCCCATTATTAAATGGACTTCATTAATGAGTACACATTTGCACTCAACCCAAGCAACAAGAAACAGCCCCATGGAACAAATAAAAAATGCTATAATTTATAATAATTAAGTCCACAGATATTGACCTACACTAATCAATACAGTGGCCACCAGCTACATGTGGCTGAAACATGGCTAGTCTAAATTGAGATGGGCTATAAGTCTAAGATACACACTGAAACTGTGATGGCTTAGTACAAAGAAAAGAATGTAAAATATCTCAATAATTTCTTTTTTAATGTTTATTTATTTATTTCGGGAGAGATCATGCGCGAGCAAGCACATATGCAAGCTGGGGAGGGGCAGAGAAAGGGGGAGAGAGAAAATCCCAAGCAGGCTCCCTCTGTCAGCACAGAGCTTAACGCAGGGCTCGAGCTCACAAACTATGAGATCGTGACCCGAGTTGAAATCAAGAGTCGGAGGCTTAACCGACTGAGCCACTCAGGCGCCTCGCTCAATAATTTCTTAATATTGATTGCGTGTTGATAACATTTTGGGTATATTGGGGTAAAGAAATGTTATTAAAATTAATTTCACCTATGTCTTTATACATTTTTAATGTTTCTTCCCGAAAAATTTAAAATTACATATGTGGCTTGCGTTATATTTCTATTGGACAGCCGCCATTATACCTTGGGTTTGGCATACCCTGTGAAGAAAATCTGTCCCTTTGTCAACAGCTGCCAAAGGACAGGCACAACTTCCAAGGACAGCCACTCTTAGAGGAGCAATCAGCAGTTCATTCATTGAGCGGGACAAAGGAAACTGGAAAAGAGTTCATGGGCGGGAGTAGAAGTCGTTCCTACAGCCTCAGTTTTTACAGGAAGACAGGAGCTACGGGACACGTTCGAGTCCCCTTCCAGCTCCCGGTTCCTCCACATCGCGGTCACTCAAGTTCAAAAGCAAATAGCACCGCCACAAAACCGAGTGGGTCCACCAAGGTCTTCGAGAGGACAAAACAGGGAAGCAGAGCCCCTGCCACCGTGCAATGTCACCGTTGCCTGCTCTCCCTTCTGCCTGGGCAGGGCAGAGAAATGACCTCCTGCTGAAGCTATCCCAAAGACTGACAGAAAGCAGCGTGGTCTTGTCACAGGAGAAGTACCAAATAACCTTAACGGGCATCAGTTCAGAAGTGCTCAGACACTCCCAAAGGGAATACGGACAGTGGCAAGGCAGGCCCTCCACTACCCCGTGAGTAGAACACTCAGCAAAGTGCGGTCCACTTCAGATTCCGGCTGGCCTTTGACACGTGTCAACCCGTCCACATTCTCTTCTCCCAGCACAAACGTCCCTTCCAGCCTGAGAAAGTTCCAGTTCCCTGCAAATGAGGATTACTTTGCCTTCATATTAGAAGAGGACAAGAGTAAGTAGGCACCCATCCAAAGAGCCAGAAAAGCCACTCCTATACGTCTAATTCCCAGAGGCTGCGAATATGGTTTCCTCAGGCCGCAGGAAGGGCGCGAACACTGCCTCCCCTTTTGAACCAACAGACAAGGTCCACTGCCACTGAATTAAGTCACATTCTGATGGCAGAAGAGGAAACTCACGTGGAAAAAGCACTAAACCCGGAGTCAGATCCTGGAGGCAAATGGGCTCAAGTGATGATGGCGAAGGTTAGAAAAACTAAAACACTGGCTCTGTATTCTGGCTCCGTCACGGCTGCTAGGTGACTCTCTAACACACAGACCACATAAGCGCCCAGTGCCCATCCACCTACTAAACATTCTCCCACACCGGTTTCCGACGGTCCGGTGTTTTACAACATTTCCGTGATTGTTTTTGCATCTTCTCCTATTATACTATAGCATGAGGACTACAGATGGGGAAGCTACTGCCGTGTGGTGACATTTATTGCACAAGAGATACTCCTCACTGTATCCAGAAAGGACTACTCTCCTCACTCTTTCCCTGTTTATCTTTTCAAGGTAAAGTCAACTCATATAATTGCCTTTATGTCACAGCAGTTGGGTTTCCTGGCAACTGGATTTAAATATGCATTTCTTTGCTTATTGATGTTTAGATCCCTGGAGCCTACCTAGCAAATGGTACCGTCATTTATTATCTTTCTCCTCATACCACCCTCCCCCTGCCGTATTTGGGTAACTCCAGATTAAATTCTATTTTTCCTACCGCCATAAATCACAAATGTGCCTTCTAAAGTTTTGAGCGTGAGGTACCTTCACACAACAAATTAAAGCCCTTGCAACTGATGACGGTGCTTACCAGGCAAAGCAACGGAAAACAAACCAATTTACGTGGCATGTGTTTTCACACACCTTAAAGAAGTAAGAAAATAAAAATAGGTGTTGGTTGTCATTTAAACATTTCATCCCAACATAAATTAATTTTTTAATGTTCATTTATTTTTGAGAGAGAGAGAGAGAGAGAGAGAGAGAAACAGAGTGTGAGCAGGGGAGGGACAGAGAAAGAAGGAGACACAGAATCTGAAGCAGGCTCCAGGCTCTGAGCCGGGGCTTAAACCCACGAACCATGAGATCATGACCTGAGCTGAGGTCGGACGCTTAACCGACTAAGCCACCAAGGCGCCCCTGGTCCCAACATAAATGTAAAGGACAAACAAGAAAAGGTATCAAAAGCATGACAAGTTTGGGTGAAATCAAAGTCTGTTTCATAATTTATGAGTATTCTCTTTCCCTTCTATTCATTGAAATGCTTAAAAATTAAAGGAGCCCAGAAGAAGTTCGGCTCATAAAAACATTAGTACTACTCTTGTACTTGGATTATAACTGAAACAGGAAAAATGAATACATAATGACCTCTGCAGTATAAATTGATTTTCAAATGTATGCTATTTTTGTCTGTAAAGTGGTGGTTGCTTGTCTCTAGGCTACGATTACATAAAACAAATGTCCCAGGATTAGCTTCCCTCTCTTTAGTTGTATTTCACTGGGAGCTCCTTCCTCCTTCCAGAAGCTTTTCATAGAACGGGCGCTGGTATCCCTTCGTTGTCTTCAAAGGGTTTGGAAGAAAAGTGATCACAGCGGCTTACAGTCAACAAAGGCTGACTTTTCCCATCATGCTTTGTGGAAGCTTAGAGTCCAACTAAGAAGTTGAAGGATCAGACCTATTTAAGTGTTAAAGTTTTCTTGGACGCTAGACATTTATCAAATCTAGTTTCCTGGCCACTGTTGCCATAGCCATTTTGCCATCAGAAGATGTCATTAAGGAAAATGTCACAAGCAATTAGAATGACCACTAAAATGAGTTAGATTTGCTAGAAATATCTCCCTTTCAAATTTCTAACTCACATTCACTAATCAGGACCTGCCCATTTCTAAATGAAGATCTTTTGATAGCCTAGGATAAGTTAATAGAACTCTAATGACCTGGGTGTTAAGATTTTTCATCTGGTGGTAAAGCTGAGAAACATTAAGGTCCTGAATTCTGAAGATGCAATTAGTTGAAACTTAATGAGCTGCAGAATGATAAATGACAGGGAAATGTAACTTTATATTTACAATTTCCTGACAAGATGAACTTTCAAACACAGCAAACTGAGCCCTACCCCAGGGCAATTTAACCTTTAAAAATACAAGCATGTGGAGGTAAGAAGTGGCATTTGGAGATGCACCTCTTGAAACTGCAGTGGTCTTCCAATTTAGCAACAGAAGCAACTTCAAATCCAAGGTCACTGCTTTGATTTGGATCCAAATGACCCTTAGGTATAGAGCTGGAACTCCCGTTCATTGAAATAATGGTTTCACACAGGAAATCCACCCCTGCCCCCACCGCCACACACACACTCCCCTTCACATTCTCTCTCTCGTGCACATTTAGTCTTTGAAAATATAGCTTATATATTTTGTGGAAGGCAAGAACTATAACCAGACAGAGAAAGGGAGGTTAAAAATATATTCAGATTTTTCTTTAGAAAAAATATTTTTGGGGGGCGCCTGGGTGGCTCAGTCGGTTAAGCGTCCGACTTCGGCTCAGGTCATGATCTCACGGTTCGTGGGTTCGAGCCCTGCGTCGGGCTCTGTGCTGACAGCTCGGAGCCTGGAGCCTGTTTCAGATTCTGTGTCTCCCTCTCTCTCTCTGACCCTCCCCCATTTATGCTCTGTCTCTCTCTGTCTCAAAAATAAATAAACGTTAAAAAAAATTATTAAAAAAATAAAAAAATTTTAAATGTTTTTATTTATTTTTGAGACAGAGAGAGACAGAGCATGAGCAGGGGAGGGGCAGAGAGAGAGGAAGACACAGAATCTGAAGCAGGCCCCAGTCTCTGAGCTGTCAGCACAGAGCCCGACGCGGGGCTCGAACTCAAGGACTGTGAGATCACGACCTGAAGTCGGACGCTTAACCGACTGAGCCACTCAGGCGCCCCAAACATATTCAGATTTTTAAAGAATCATCACAAGAACAGTGTAATTTCTTTAT
This sequence comes from Prionailurus bengalensis, assembly GCF_016509475.1. Lineage (NCBI taxonomy): Eukaryota > Metazoa > Chordata > Mammalia > Carnivora > Felidae > Prionailurus > Prionailurus bengalensis. The sequence goes on from NC_057348.1 coordinate 120,171,125, forward strand.
CAGAAAGGCCTAGGGACCAGGGCACAGGGTTCTACAAAGAGCAAGGTATTCAGAGCTAATAGCTCTTATAGAGTACGGGCTGCATTTCCTAGATTCTAGAGATACCCTCCACACCCTACCACATTTTATTCGTTTAAAAATCAAGATACATCTTATAATCAATGTATGAGAGTATATTTGTGTGTGTGTGTGTGTGTGTGTGATTCTGCTGCAAGAGGAAGGAACATAATACACATAATATAATCAATGGCAATCAGACCGGTGAATTATCTGCAGTTACTAAAATCAAATAGGAGCTCATTGTAAAGACCTATTATGTTATAAAGGAACAAGCCACTTGTCTTGTGTCTGTGATTTTGTCCTTTTTCCTGCCTTTCCTTCCAAGTTTATTGCACACTATGTGGTAGTTGCTATACTAGGCAACTAAATCAGAACATTTGGTGGAGTGGGCCATGATTAGCGTTTTTGTTTTGTTTTGTTTGAGGCTCCCCAGGTGTTTCTTTTTTTTTTTTAATATTTATTTATTTTTGAGAGAGAGACAGAGTGTGAGCAGGGGAGGAGCGGAGACAGAGGCAGACACAGAATCCCAAGCAGGCTCCAGGCCCTGAGCTGTCAGCACAGAGCCCGACGCGGGGCTCGAACTCATGAACCGTGAGATCACTACTTGAGCCGAAGTCGGACGCTCAACCGACTGAGCCACCCAGGCACCCCAAGCCTCCCCAGGTGCTTCTAAAGCAAAAGGAGCGATGTACCCCATAACCAACAAGGAAGTGCAGTTTCACAATGGTAAGAGAAGGGCAAATTAAAGGAAGTAAAATGTATGAAGCAACATCTACTCTCTGCCAAGCCTTTTGACCTTACTTCCTTTTTCCCATGACAATTCTTTCATCATCAAAGTTTACTGAGTGCCCGCTATATGTCAGACACAGTGCTAGGTCTTGTATAGAGTGGTGAACAAGAAGGTAAGATGACTGTCCTAATTATGCTTATTGTCGATGAGATAAATAGAATTTTATAGCTTTGGAAGTGAAAGGGAAAATTTAAATTCTGACACTGAACACAGCCGGATACCACTATCAGGGAGCTGGACTAGAATATGATTTGTAAGGTAAATTTGTTGCCCACCAATAGGCCTATAGGGCCAGGTAGGAAAAGATTATTTTGATGACCTGCTATTTCAGATTATGTCACCAATGTCTACCCGTGAGGAAGAGTGATGGAAGTCTCTGAGAGTAGATGGGTGTCTGTCTTTGCCTCCACGATAATGTCTTGCAAATCTCTGTCATATGCTGAAGGAGTTTAAAGGCATGGCCATACTAAGCAGCCCATATGCTCAAAACATGGTCAATTAAACCTCTGCAAAGCACTAATCACAGTCTGGCTCCTTCAAAATTTTATTATGAATACTATATATATATATATATATATATATGAATATATTATACTGTATCTGAGGTTAGGAAGCGTAATAATAAACAGACATCCACAAATGCACCAGCCATCCTAAGAACTGGTATGTTACCAATACCATTGAATGTACCCAGAGCACTTCTCTGTGCCAACCCTCTGTCTACCCCCCAGAGAGAACCACTGTCCTGAAGTTGAGGTTTAGAATTTCCTAACTTTTGAAAACAGTTTTGCTACATATATACGTATCTCCAAATAATATGTTATTTATTTTGGCTTGTGTTCGTGGTTCGTTCTGTATGTATTCTTCCGTAGCTACGAGTCCTTATGTTGTTGCATTCATCTGTGGTTTATTAATTTCCTTTAATGACAAAAAATAGCCAAAACTATAAAACCCAAAAGAAAACATAGGAATAAATCTTTGTTACCTCGAGTTAGGCACTGGTTTCTTAGATATACTAGCAAAAGCATTAAGTGACAAAAGAAAACAGAGACAAATTGGACTTCATCAGAATTGAAAACTTTGGGGCTTCAATGGACACCACCAAGAAAATGAAAAGACAGTCCACAGAATGAGAGACAATATTTCCAAATCCTATGCTGGATGAAGGACTAATTAATATTCAGAATACATCAAGAACTCCCACAACTCAACAATAAAAAGGCAAATAACTCAATTAATAAATGGGTAAAGGACTTGAAGAGACATTTCTCCCAAGAATTTACAAAAATGAACAATGAAAAGCACACGGAAAGATGTTCAACATCATTAGTCATTAGAGACACGGCAGTCAAAACCACAAAGGGATAGTTCATACTAAAAATGTCAAAGTGTTGACAAAGATGTGGAGAAATTCAAACTCTCATCCATTGCTGGGGAAATTGCAAAATGGCGCAGCCACTTTGGAAAGTTTGGCAGTTCTTCAAAATGTTAGATGTAGAGTTACCATATGACCCAGAAATTCCATTCCTATGGATATGGCCAAGAGAATTGAGAGAGAATCGAAAACACATGTCCACACAAAAACTTGCACATGAATGCTCATAGCAGCATTAGTCATAATAATCAAAAAGTGGGAACAACTGATGAATGGATGAATAAAATGGGGCATATCCATGCAACGGAATATTATTTGGCAATAAAAATGAATGAAATACTGACACAAGCTACGTGGATGAACCTGAAAGTATTATGCTAAGTGAACGAGGCCAGTCACAAAAGGCCACATGTTACAGGCTTCCATTTATAGAACAATGTCTAAAATAGGCGAATCCATAGAAAGGGTAGAGTAATAGTTGCTGGGAGCTGAAGAGAGGGAGAATGTGGGCGTTACTGCTAAAAGATGAGGGATTTTTTGGGACATGACGAAAATGTTCTGAAATTAAATAGTGGTAATATCCTAAAAACCACAGATCTGAACATTTTAAATGGGTAAATTCTGCAGTATGTGAAGTGTATCCTCAATAAAGCTGTTATATAGTACAAAGAATTTCTATGTACCCTTTATGTAGCCTTCAAATTATTAACATCTAACATAATCACCATGAACTCATTAAGGCCAGAAAATTAATATTGACATAAACCATTTCCTATTCTACAGATTTTATTCAAAATTTTCCATTTGTCACCTAATAAGCTTTTGAGGGTCCTAGATCCAATAAAAGGTCATGCATTGTATGTATTTAGGTTTCAAGTCTCCTTAGTCCCTCAGGTTGGGTTTTGTTTGTCTTCTTTTCTTCTTTCTCTCCTCCTTCCTTCCTTCCTTCCTTCCTTCCTTCCTTCCTTCTCTCTCCGCCTTCTTCTTCTTTCTCAACCTTCTTCCTCTTCTTTCTCTTCATCCTCTTCCTCTTCTTCTTCGTCTTTGGTTTTTCGTGACCTTTTGACCAGTACTAGCAATTATTTTGTGAAATGTCCCCCAATTTTGGTTTGCCTGGTGTTTCCTCATGATCAAATTCCTCTTAGACATTTTTTGAAAGAATATCACATTAGTGTTATTGTGTCTTCTTAGTACAATACATCGGAGGCATATAATATTGATCTGTCTCATTAATGGTAATGTTAACTGAGATCATTTGGTTCCTACATGCCAGGTTTCTCTACTGTAAAGTTACTAATTTTTTCCTTTCATCATAAATATTTTGAAGGGGAATACTTTGAGACGACATTGATACCCTGTTTCTCATCATAGTTTCCCTCACTGAATTTAGCATCCATTAGTGATTCTTGCCTGAAACAACTATTACTGTACTATTTGCCAAATAATGATTCCATTATTCCTTATACATTTAGTAATGGGAACATCCCTCCATTCATTTTTTAATTCATTTGTTCATACCATAATGGACTCTGATTCTAAAGCAATGTGTATTCTGTTTTATGAAACAGAATAATCCTTATTGTAGGCTTTTGGTAGATTTTTTATCAAGTCAAGGAAGTCTCATACTGTGCTAAGCTGAATAATCGCCCTTTCTCAAAAATACTCAATCCTAATCCCTGGTACCTGTAAATGTTACTTTATGTAGCAAATAAAAAAGGAAGAAAGGAACAGAGGAACAAAGGAGGAAGACACACTTTGCAGATGTGACTAAATTAAGCATTTCGGGAGATTATCCTGGATTATCCAGAATGTCCCTAAATGCAGTCCCTAAAATGCCTCCTTATAAGAGGGAGGCAGAAGGATATTTGACCATAGACCAGAAGAAGTCAATGTGACCACAGAGACAGAGATTAGAATGATGTGGCCACCAGCCAAGGAATGCTAAGAGCCACCAGAAACTGGAAGTGACAAGGAATGTGTTATCCCACAGAGCCTCTAAAGGGAATGGGTCCTTGCTGACACTTTGATTTCTATTCTCCAGAACTATGAGAAAATAAATTTCTGTAGTTTATGCCATCAAGTCTGTGGTAATGGTATTATAGTAGCCATAGGAAACTAATACAGATATTGTTACTAGTTTGCCAAAAATCTTATTGTAAGTGCATTTTAATTCTATCAAATCCACTTTTCGCATCTATTTAGATGAAACAAAAATGTTTTTCTTTTTTAAAATTTTAGTGTGGTGGGGCACCTGGGTGGCTCAGTCCGTTAAGTGTCCAACTTCAGCTCAGGTCATGATCTTGCAGTTTGTGAGTTTGAGCCGCATCTCAGGCTCTGTGCCGACAGCTCAGAGCCTGAACCGTGATCCGGATTCTGTGTCTGCCTCTCTCTCTGCCCCTCTCCTGCTTGCACTCTGTCTCTGTCTCTCTCAAAACTAAACATTTAAAAATTAAAATTTTAGTGTGGTGAATTTTATGATAGAATTTTTCTTTTTTTTTAATTTTTAATGTTTACTCAGTTTTGAGAGACAGAGACAGAGTGTGAGCGGGGGTGGGGGCGGGTAGCAGAGACAGAGGGAGACACAGAATCCAAAGCAGGCTCCAGGCTCTGAGCTGTCAGCACAGAGCCTGATGTGGGGCTCGAACCCATGGACCTTGAGATCATAACCTGAGCTGAAGTGGGCCGCTTAACCGACTGAGCCACCCAGGTGTCCCTATGATAGAATTTCTAATACAAAAGTGTCCTTGTATACACGGGATCAACTAAACTTGACCTTTTTTATTCATTGGTAGATCAGGTTGTTTTAATATCCTGTTTAGGATTTTTACATACATGCCCATAAGTGAGATTGTTCTAGAGTTTTCCGTCTTCTTCCTGAAATGTTTTTGGTAACAACATGATAGTGCCCTAGAACAATTTGAGTAGTATTTTCTTTTTTTCTGTTCTCTGTAAAAAAGTCTGTATAAAATTAGATTAATCTAGTTCATGAAAGGCAGAATTTACATATACAACCCTGTTGGTATGGTGTTTTTTTGTGGTGCAATTTTCACCTATTGACTCAATTTATTCAATGGTTAAGGACCATTACGGTTTTCTATTTCTCCTTGAATCAGTGTTTGTAAATTCTATTTTCCAAGAATTCTGCCCATTTTATCTGCTTAAAATTTGTTGCCATAAGTTTTTTTTCTAGTGATACTGCATTACGTTTTAAATCACTATACATGTAGTTTTCATCCTTTTTTGAACGTTACATTTTTGATACCTAAGTGACACAGATTTACATTTTCATTTGTATTTTTTGACATTTTAATGTATACTGTTATTTTTGATTTTTAATTTTTTTTTTTCAACATTTATTTATTTTTGGGACAGAGAGAGACAGAGCATGAACGGGGGAGGGGCAGAGAGAGAGGGAGACACAGAATCGGAAACAGGCTCCAGGCTCTGAGCCATCAGCCCAGAGCCCGACGCGGGGCTCGAACTCACGGACCGCGAGATCGTGACCTGGCTGAAGTCGGACGCTTAACCGACTGCGCCACCCAGGCGCCCCTGTTATTTTTGATTTTTAAACTAATTGTATATGGGCAGAGAATACGGGCTGTATGATGCAAATTCTTTAAAATATTTGAGACTTGCTGATTATGACGTTTAGAGATTTATATACATTCATTAAATCAAGCTCACTAATCATATTGTTCAACTCTTCTCTGTCTTACTGTGTTCCATTTTGGTTAATTTCTTCTAACCCGTGAATCTTATTGGCAGCAATGTCTAATCTGTTCTTTATCGCAAGCACTGGGCTTTAAATACAACAACTGTATTTTTCATTTGTAACAGCTCTTACTGGTTCTCCTTCAAATTGGCCTAGCCCTACTTGATGGTTCCTTGTTCACTGCTTATTTTCAACTCCATTTCTATGTGTGTAAATATTTCATACCTAGTTATTCTCTATTCTGTGCCTCATATTTCCTACATCGGAGGTGCCTTGGATAGCTCCACATTTTATAATTGCTTCCGCTTATCCTCAGCAATGGGTAGCCTGTTTCCCAGCATACTGGGTGATTTTTGATTATGAGATTACATTTGTGTCAAACTTAGCTAACAAAAATCTGAAATATTTTGTTTTTCTTTTCTGGTTTTTTTTTTTTCCGGTTTGTTTTGTTTTTCGCTTTGAGGTCTCCTTCGGTTAAAAGCATCACAATCACGTTTGTTGTAATTTGCTCTGAATTTAGTTGTATTTCAACGAAAGGGTCTTTCAGTGTCTGCTTTATCATTGTGCTGGAAGCAGAAAATGAGTCTACCTTTTATCAACTCTACTGGTAACTATCTTTTTCACTAGGCAGACAATCAAGTCTTTTCGCTTTTTAACTCATAAGCTTTCCTTCTTAGAGCAGTTTCGGCATACAGCAAAATACAACAGACAAATCCATTACATCCCCTATCCCCGCGTACGCACAAACTCCCCCACCATCGACTTCCCCCACCACAGTGGTACATTCGTTACAACACATGAACCTACACTAACACATCATTATCACTCAAAGCCCCTAGTTTCCATTAGGGTTCACTTGCGGTATTGTGTACTTTATGGATTTTGACGAATGTATAATGACATGTCTCCATCACTGTAAGATCATACAGAATAGTTTCACTGCCCTAAAGATCTTCTACACCCTGCCTATTCACCTCACCCTCCTCCCTAACCCCTGGCAAGAAGTGAACCCGTTACTGTCTCCATACTTTTGTCCTTTTCAGAATCTCATATAGTTGGAACATACCGTATGTAGCTTTCTCATACTGACTTCTTTCATTTAAGTTTCCTCTATGTCTTTTCATGGCTTGATAGCTCATTCTTTTTAGCGCTGAGTAATACTGTCCATTGTCTACACTACAGGTCACCTGCTCACCTACTAAAGGGCATCTTGTTGCTTCTAAGTTTTGGCAATCATGAATAACGCTGCTACAAACATCTGCATGAAGGGTTTTGTGTGGACATGAGTTTTCAACTCACTTGGGTAAATACCCAAGAGTATGATTAGTGCATCGTACGGTAAGAGTTGTTTAGTTGTACAACAAACACACAAATGGACTGCCAAGGTTCTGTACAAATTTGCATTCCCACCAGCAATGAATAAGAGTTCCTATTACTCCATATCCTCCCTAGCACTTGGTGTTGTCAGTGTTTTGGATTTGGGTCATTTTAATAGGTATGTAGTGGTATCTTATGGTTTAAATTTGCAATTCCCTAATGGCATATATCATGTTGAACATGTCTGCATATGCGTCTATCCCACCTGCATATCTTCTTGAGTGAGGTGAAGGTCTTAAGACTGGGCCTGGTAGTTCAGTTGGTTAAGCGTTGGACTTTGGTTCAGGTCATGATCTCATGGTTCATGGATTTGAGCCCCGGGTCAGGCTCTGTGCTGACAGCTCAGAGCCGGAGGCCTGCTTCAGATTCTGTGTCTCCCTCTCTCTCTGCCTCTCCCTCGCTCAAACCCTCTCTCTGACTCTCAAAAATGCATAAACATTAAAAAAAATTTAAAAAAAAATTTTTTTTTTCAACGTTTATTTATTTTTGGGACAGAGAGAGACAGAGCATGAACGGGCGAGGGGCAGAGAGAGAGGGAGACACAGAACCGGAAGCAGGCTCCAGGTTCTGAGCCATCAGCCCAGAGCCTGACGCGGGGCTTGAACTCACGGACCGCGAGATCGTGACCTGGCTGAAGTCAGATGCTTAACCGACTGCGCCACCCAGGCGCCCCAAAAAAAATTTTTAATGAAAAAACAAAAAGACTTGGGTCCATTAAAGTCTTTGACTATTTTTTTTTTAATGGGGTTGTTCATTTTCTTATTGTAAAAACTTACAGTGCAGGCTTTCCTACCCTGGCATTGGTTCCTATGGAAGTTTCTGCTTGGATTAAGTTGTGGTATTGGCCTCTTTCTAATTTGTGGAGAAGTGGTTTGCCCTCTGACCTCACTTCTCTCACAGATCTAAGAAGAGTTGTTGACTTTTCAGTTTGTTTAACTTTTTACTTGTTCTTGGGATCGAGTGGTAACTTCTAAGCTCCTTACATGCTGGACTAGAAACCAAAAGTCTGTTAAGTCTTTCTTATTTTTGTGTTTTCCGGGGTTTCCTATATAACTTTTATATATAGCACATGCTTAAGGACTTTTGCTAAAATTTGTTGAACATCATTGATAATAGTTTATATTTTCAAGTACTTTCTAACCATCAGTCACTGTTCTAAGTGTTTTCACATACGTAATCTATTTACGTTCTCACAAGAACTCACCTACAAGTGCTATGATTATTCTCCTTTTATGGATGAGAAAGCTGAAGAACAGAGAGTTTAAGTATCTTCCTCCAAGGGGACACAGCCAGTGAATGGGGAACCAGAATTCAAACTCAAAATATTTGAGAACCCATGCTCATAACCACCATTCTCTACAACACAGCTGACTCCTAAAATTCCTGATAATATTGTGACTTCGATTTAATCACGAAGAATTCCAATAGTCCGAGAGATTATTTCTCTTCCTAGTTATTTTGAAAACTGCTAATATATTTCAATTTACTGCCCAAAGATCTGAAGTTAATGAAAGAGAATGACTTTGAATACACATTCCCTGTAAGGCATTGCTAGAAAATGATTATATGTTTATGCAGTCCACACAGAAACTGATGTGGCCAGGAGTTCTATTAGTTCCCAGAAACTGTCGAAGGTCTCCTCAGCCCATCAGAGATACTTCGTGTTGCTGAAAGTGAATCTAGTACCGGAAAAAGACCTCCAAGTTCCTATGAATCGAAACATGTGCACTGTTTTCTATGACAAATTAGCACTGAGACTTGCATAAATATAACTTTGAGGGTACTAATGTTTTAAGCCAACGTAGGTTGTTCTGATTCTATTGCATATACATTGAGGTTCACCACCATTAACAGACAAGCCAAAGATCATTGTTGCCCTGGAGGCAACCTCAGCTGTAGCAAAATACATAGTCTGCTTTAGAAGCGCCATTTTGTAGTCTGTACTTGGACTGACGGCACATTTTGTTCTCTTTCTTTTTTTTTTAATGTTTTTTTAAAAATTTTTTTTTTTTAATGCTTATTTACTTTTGAGACAGAGAGAGACAGAGCATGAACAGGGGAGGAGCAGAGAGAGAGGGAGACACAGAATCCGAAACAGGCTCCAGGCTCTGAGCTGTCAGCACAGAGTCCGACGCGGGGCTCGAACTCACGGACCGTGAGATCATGACCCGAGCCGAAGTCGGACGCTTAACCAACCAAGCCACCCAGGCGCCCCTTGTTCTCTTTCTCTATGGAAACATGGTTTATCTGTACCACTAATCTATTCTCTTTTTTATCTAACAACTGATTCAGAGCTTCAAGTCTCAGAAATATTCTGATTTCATTAAAATTCATATTGGTTGGTTTAAGACACATGGGAAACAAGGACAGAGAAGTCTACATATCAAAATATTGGGTTGTTTTTAGTCAATATAGTCTTTATCAGTTACGATAACTGGATACTCCATGGATACTCTATGGCAATTAGCCAATATCAGGAGAGTTTATATTCTCAGGGGAGATGCACAGTCCACCCTATCCTCACGTGGTTGAGAAAAGAACCACATTCTAGTTAAATGTATACAGTGAGAAAATGTATCTCCCAAGGGCACAAAAAATGTACAAACTTCCTTATTTGCTCTCCCCTCAAAAAAACCCACTTTGCATTCTTTGATGTTATATTATAGTCTATTGTTTATGCCTTGAAAACACAAGCGTTCACCTCTTTATGGCCTAATAAATTTGTAGATAAAATCTAATGATTTTTTTTTCAACGTTTATTTATTTTTGGGACAGAGAGAGACAGAGCATGAACGGGCGAGGGGCAGAGAGAGAGGGAGACACAGAATCGGAAACAGGCTCCAGGCTCTGAGCCATCAGCCCAGAGCCCGACGCGGGGCTCGAACTCACGGACCGCGAGATCGTGACCTGGCTGAAGTCGGACGCTTAACCGACTGCACCACCCAGGCGCCCCTAAAATCTAATGATTTATGGAAAAGTTCATAAGATATATTTTCGATGTATCACTAATTTATGGAACTTATTTTTCATTCATTCATTCATTCATTCATTCTTTAGATCTGCTCCAGTGCTGGAAATGACAGCCTGTAATGGCAGTCCAGTGTTCTAAGTGTGCCCACAGTTGTAGAGACAACATGGTCTGAGAGCTTGCAGAAGAGGACAACCAGCTAAGTGCTTTAAACAGGTGTGCAGAGAAGTCTCCAACTGGCAAGCATGAAGGACCCCCCAAAAGAACCAAACACTAGGACGGTTGAAATTCTGACCTCATCCAGCCAGACCCTTTCTTTCCTAGAAAGCATTTCATAAAGTTCTGCAAATTTGTAGTGCATTTGTAGACTGCATGGCATCGGCCTTAGATTATTTTCAGTAAAGGCTGTATGTATGTCTAGGGACTCAAATCATCAAAAAAAAAAATGGGGCCTTCTAGGTCTGGCATATTTCAAAACACAATCGAGTAAGGGTACGTGTGGTGATGGACTCCCTTGCACAGTAATGACAGCTGTAGCCTGAATAATCCTGAGGGAAAGTATTCCTAACAGAGACATCGTAGACCTGTGTATTCCTCATGCAGAAAATGGTCGTAAAGGGTTTGGCTCAAATTAAAGCAATCTATTTGGAGAATTTTTTGACCAGTGGAACTAAAGTATCCTGAGGTGAGGTTGCCTTTTTTCTAATTTATACAATTTGTGCTGGAGAGCAGCTGCCCTGTTTTTGGCTCATCTCAAACATTACTCTTGCCTCTGCCAGGAAATAGAGAGGAAGTGGATCACCTCGGGTGGTGATCTCGATCATGAGCACACTTACCCTGCAGAGCTGGCCCATATACCACGCCTGGGACAGATGATAAGAGCCCAAGAAGATCAGAGAAGGAAGTGAGAATAAAGGAGCAGCAAAGAAATTCACAGGATGACTCTTCCCTCCATCACTTGCTCTTGGTGCCCATCCCTCACGGTGAGAATTCTAGGATCCATGACCCCTTTGCCTGAATTTTCAGGGCTTTACGCTTTCACTTTCCTTTGGTACATCCAGCACCAAATCAGGCAGAACATCTCAGACAACGCAGTACTTGAATTTACACTCCTCAAGACAGAGACTCTTTCTCATTCATTGTTTCAACTTGACAGCCTAGCACGCTCTTGGGCTTAACGTAGATACTGAAAAAATGGTGGCTAAGCAATGGGAATGAATACAATTATTAGGTAAAATGCATCTTTTGGAATAACCAGTTGGCTGCATTTATTCCTGACTTCATGGGGATTAATATTATAAAGCAGGCAATAAGGCAAAACCGGCTTCCACAGGCCAATCAACTTCTTGGCTCTGCTGTACTTCTTTTCTCAATGATGAGAGGTGGCATGTGCCAAAGAGAATTCCATTTTAAGGAACAATCAGGGGACAGTGATTTAATTAGAAGGAAAAAAAAAAACTTAGTTCAACGAAATCAAACAATAGGGGAGCTGTTATTTACATTTGTAAAATATCTTAAAGATAAAAACATGGCGGCCGTCAAATTACAAACAAAAGAAAGTCACTTCTGCTCTAGATAATCTAAAAAGTTCTTGAAATCAACAGGAAAAGAAGTAACCCTCTTACCTTATAATTATCCATGATTTCAGCTAACCATAGCTTAACGGACTTTACTGTATCTTCTCGCATGTACTTTTCAACTTGGGATCCATCACTAAAAGTCCGGTTTCCCACGTGGATGGCTTGTCTCACTTGTGGGAGGGACAAAAATTTCCCATAGTAATTTTGGTCCTCGGGTTCCTGGCGGAAGGAGACATCAGAAAAATATCAGAGAACATGACTTGGTGACAGGAACAACGTGCTGGGAAAGCTTCAAATTTCTCAGAACATAAACCATCATGAACAAGATGAGACGTGGCTGTTAACTCTGGTCTCCACCCTGACATTTTTAACTTGGGGGTTGTGAGGTAATTTAAATGTTACTGACAATAAAACTGGATGATCTGATACCTTCAGAGCCTAATAGCCAATCTGCAAATGCTCGATTTTCCTTTCTCGGTAACGAAACTTCTGCAGTCTAGGACTCCAATCAACAGCTTGAGGCCAAGACCGGAAAAACGGAAGAGGTGGGATTATCAAAAGCAATTTGCTTCTTGTCGGAGGCTCTTCAGGAGGAGGGTCAAACAGACCACAGGAGCCAGGTGGTGGCATGGCGGACTAAAAGCTGGGCATTCTTTTGCATGTTCTTCTGTTTATTAAAACCATACATAGAAAATTATCAGCTAACCATAATTGAAAGGGGGAAATATACCAAGTGTAAAAACAGATGATACCTTATGAAGGACATCAGACAAAAGAAAAGTCGCCCATGATCCTTATTTAAAAAAAAAAAATATTGCATAAAAGTCTGTGGTATTGAAAAGTCTGTGATATTCATCATACTAAAAGACAAAGGAGTAAGTGCTATTTTAAAAAATGACAAAAATCATAAAAAAACTTAGAGTTTGAGATCAATAATTTTGTGCATCATCAATTTATGCTAATTTGTTGAATACATTAGTTTGTAAGGAAAAAAAGAAATGTAATTACATTCTGTTTCTCTCTTGCCTACCACATGTTTTCCTCTTGGTAGACTCTAGATCCAAAACCACAGGGTTAGCAAATTCTATTGAAATTAGCTTTGTATTTTATTTATGAAATAGTTAATAAATAAGGCAATTTTAAAAACAAGATACATTGTCATATACACTAGACAAAGATTGTACAAATCCAAATCCCCACTTTGGCTCCCTTGGTTATATTTGATTAATTCTTCACAAAAGACATCAACTTTGGCCTGCTTTTATGAAAGAAAACTACTTGAATACTTTAAGAAATATTCCAGAGAGCTTGAAGTGAGGGCCATACTAAGCGCACAAACCTTCTTAAGTTAAAAGTAAGACAAAGCAAATATTTTCATAAAGGCTTTGGCAGTTTTGATTATCCAAGCTGCCTTAAGTACAGAACAAATAATGTGGACACTTTCAAGAAATTCACTACAGTCTTGGCGTTCTGGAACCTAATACCCAGAACTGCAATACTGGCCTATCCTTGACAAAAGAACTTTTGTATCACAGGTTCTACTGGGGGGAAACTGTTAATCAGAGATTGTTCTGAGTTATCTGGAATATCATACATTCTTGATGGTCAGGTTATAACATATACAACATCAGTGGGGGAAAAAAATCCTACAGATTAGTAGACCAAATAATGCACTACAGTTAGGACATATTTATCTAGTATAAAGTCAGCTATAGTATTTCTCTCTTTTTTTTTTAATATATGAAATTTATTGTCAGATTGGTTTCCATACAACACCCAGTGCTCATCCCAAAAGATGCCCTCTTCAATACCCATCACCTACCCCCCGCTCCCTCCCACCCCCCATCCCAGCTATAGTATTTCTCAAGTTGAAAGACGTTTGGTGTTACCAAAAGGTTTAAGCAAACACTAGTATAGTTTGTAAACTGTTGCAACTCACTACCTTGCATTGTAACAGGTTATAGTAACTAGGACATCCTGTGACATTCTGGAAGTAAGAAGGGCTGTTTGTTAAGTCACCATCTAGTAGTTTATCCAGTACCTAGGTCGGGAGAGAGGGAAGAAAGAAACAAGGAAAACATCAGGGTAGGTAAAAACGTACAGACATTTGTCATTGCGTTGACACTCCTCCGTTGTTTTCTTCAACAACCTTTTATTGCACATCTTGTCTGTGCTAGACACTGTCTCAGGCATTGGGGACACGGCCCTGTGAACACGACAGAGCAAAAGTCCTCCCTAATGTAGCTGATATTCTAGAGGAGGACAATAAGCAAGCATTCATAGGAAAAACATGCAGTAAGGTAAGCGTGAGAAGTCCTAAGGAGAAAAGTAAAGAGCAGAAGAGTAGGGAATGTCATGGGGGTGTGTGGGCCTGTGTGTGTGTGTGTGTGTGTGTGTGTGTGAGCACGGATGCCGCGGGGAGGAGGAAACAGAGGTCTCACTGAGAAAGTGGCATTTGAGTAAACACCTGTTGGAAGGAAGGAAGTGGACCATGGAGACATCTAAGGAAATAACATTCCAGGCAGGGGAAACAGTGAGCCCAAAGGCCCGACTGTGGGAGTGAGCTTGTCGGGAAGGACAGCCGTAACACGGACGGCTGACCACTCACCCACAGTTTGAGGAGAGAGGGCAGAGGGTATGGACAAATGCGCAGGTGCTTGGAGTTGGCGGAAGTTCCCTTTGGACTCCTGACCTTAAAAAGTGGTCATCAGCGGAGGTGAGAACAGTGGTTGCGTGCTCTTCTCCAGTCACGTGCAGCTGCACAGAGGCAGGCGTGGGGTGCTAGAGTGGCACTTGTAGCCAGGATGGCGGTCCAGCCAAAGGAGGTGGACTGGCCTTGAATTTCAGTCGGGTAATTAGAGAAGCTAAGATTTAGAGGGGTTAAGGATCATGAAACTGTAGTAGGATCAATGGACCGGAAGACAGTGGGGTTGCAGGACGGTTATTTGAGTTTGTATATTCAGAAAAGTGAGCTGGCACAATGGGAATCTGAGATCGTGGAGTGATTTTCAGATTTGTTTTTGGGAGGGGGACTGAACAGCTAAGGTAAAGAGGAGAACAAGATCACTAAAAGAGAGGAAGCTAAAGAACTAAGGGGCCAGGTATTAAAAGGGTCATTCATGCAGATACTGTGATCACTAGAAACAATGGCAAGCATGATGCCCTTGAGAGAAGGACAGTGAGGCAGGAGCTACAATACTCAGAGGATGAGAAGGAGAAAGCCAGAGGGTTGTAGGTAACTACAACAAGAAGTGGTGGGTGGTGGGGCGCCTGGGTGGCTCAGTCGGTTGAGTGTCCGACTTCAGCCCAGGGCATGATCTCGTGGTCCGTTGAGTCTGAGCCCCGCGTCGGGCTCTGCGCTGACAGCTCAGAACCTGGAGCCTGCTGCGGATTCTGTGTCTCCCCCGCCCCTCTCTGCTCCTCCCCCCACCTCTCAAAAATAAACATTAAAAAAAAAAAAGTGGTGGGTGGTATCATGTGAGGATACGAGAGTCAACACTCAGAGCTTCCCGAAGGATATGATCTGGAAGTAGCACTGAGGAGCAAGGACATCCCCTCTAACCTCCTAACCAAGTGCCTTACAGAGTAGGTAAGAAAGAACCCAGCCCCTGCATGGGGACGGGGGGGGGGGGGGGGGGGGGAGGGGGAGAGTGGCAGCAGCAGGGCTGAAGCAGGCGGTGGGGGAGGGCAAGAAGATGAAAGGGATTGTCATAGAAGAGATCGAGAACACTGGGATGTTTTGGGATGAGGAAATTGAGTCTGTATATATCCAGACTGTACATATACAGTCTGTGCAATGCCACGGTCGCTCAGGACCACTGGCTCTGGCTGTGCAGATTGTGCACGTCATGGGGATGCCTGGTGGAGGGGTGAGAAGGGCGGGAGAACCAGCCAAAGTTCTGCTTTGCCGAGCTGGATAACTAGGTTTGGGCTGCATTTGGAGACACAGCCATTGTGTGAGCCATCTCATGGCTCATGTACGAGACGGCTCATACAATGGTGGCGTCCACTTGCCAAGCCCTGAATCCATAGGACTATGTCAGCCCAGAGGGAGACGCCTTTTTCTAAATTGTCCACCCAGAGGGAACACTGTAGGCCAGCAGTAGTCCTGAATGGATGCAGCATTTGGGGTATTTATCGTTAGAAATGATCAACACCAACAGGAGATGAATTCAATCCTTAAGCATGGATCTGATTTCAGAGTGAAAAATCATTTGTTATCAAACAAATAAAGAAGGTGGGTGGTCCAGACCTGTGAAATCCAGTTTCTGGTTGAAACTTGCTTCACAAAAAGAACTCTGTGATCCAGAACATTGTCATGATAAGGGAGACAATACAGGACCAGGGACGGGCCACTGTGCGCCTTGCAGAATGTCTAAATGTCCCAGGATTTTTATTTTTATCTTTTTATTTAAAAAAATTTTTTTAATGTTTACTCATCGTTGAGAGAGAAAGAGCATGAGCAGGGGAGGGGCAGTGAGAGAGGGAGACACACAGAATCTGAAGCAGGCTCTAGGCTCCACACTGTCAGCACAGAGCCTGGCATGGGGCTCAAACTCACAGACCACGAGATCATGAGACCTGAGCCGAAGTCAGTGCTTAACCGATTGAGCCACCCAGGTGCCCCTGTCCCAGGATTTTTATAGACTGCCTGAAAGTTAGCCACAGGAGAAATACTGGGGTTGGAATGGTGTTGGGGCAGGGGTGGATTCTAGCTCTAGGCCTTCCAGAATCTATTAAGTGGCTTCTGGCAATTGAAGGCAGGCCCTCTGGGCCTTAACCTCCTCCCCAAGGAAGTGTGGACGTGTGTGTGTGTGTGTGTGTGTGTGTGTGTGTGTGTGTGTAAGGGCAGAGGATGATCTATAAAGTTCCTTCCAGCTCTGAGTTACTGCTCTTTGATTAACTAAATCATTTTAAGGGACCAGAGCATCAAACAGGCTCTATTATTTAGGCCTGTGATTTTGACATTTGTATTCTCTCGGGTCTCAGGATTTCTTGGGAGACTTCTATTGCATACACTGAAACACATTTGACGAGTACTTGCTTACTTTCCCAAGTGCCATTTTATCTGTTTCCCTTGAAAAAAACAAAGGTTTTTTTGTTAATTCATCACTCCAAATATTGGACCGATGGTCACAGAGACATTGCATACCTTCAAAGATTTCAGGTTTTGTTGTCGTTTTTGTTTTCGTTTTGTTTTGTACTGTATTTTGGTGTCTTTCTGCATTTTTTTTCCTGATGAATCTAGTTTGGCAGAAACTCTAACCTTACAGGGCGTCTCCTCATTACCTCCGAATGCAAAGAATAACCTGAACTTGACAACTGTTTCACTAAACCTGTGGGTGCTCAGGCTACCGCATCATGCATCATGGACATCTTTTCTGCTTTCCTTATCCCTCAGGGCCAATCAGATGTTTTTCCTCTTAACATCGATAATTCTTGGATGCTTCCTCACAAACACATCAAATATCTCACTTGCTTATTGGTCTCACGTGATGTAAAATTTGATATTAATTTTAAATTCTAACGGTTCAATCCTTTCACCCTTTCCACTTACTACAACAGACAGCCTAACACTAGACTGAAAATAGTCATCGCAACTTGAAAGGCAACCCTCCCTGTCCCCATAAGATCCCTCTTCCTTGGCATTTACAATTGCACAGGAGATTCTGAATCCACACTCTGTAGCCACACCAGGCGCCCTTACTTATAAAATGGAGCATTTTATATTTGCTACCCCCTTCTAAGTTTGTATGTCTCTCGTTTTGATCTGAACCAGCTGACCTGCAGTGCCTAGAAGACTGCTAACACCAGGCCTCAGCATTAATGATACAGGATGTGCTCCCAATAACAAAAAGACCGAAGTCCTCAAAATGCAATCCTTGCCTCATTTACTCGTGTAGAAAACATGATGGCTCTATGGCAAAAGCAGCAAAACAAAACAAAACAAAAACCCTTCAGGAAGACTGTGGATACACGGTCTTTGTGTGCACTGGCAAAACCAAATCAAACCCAAACAAAACCCCGAATGTCTTACTATCTACTATATAGTCTCAGATTTGAAATAGCTCTCCCCCCAACGAAAAGGGTGAGGAATATACCCGTATTATTTGATCCTCAAATTCGGCTTTGGGGAAGTAATGTGACAATATTTACAAACACCAGTGGCCCTCTGTAAAAGGTGCTGGTTTCTATACTTCATAACCTTTGTTCCTGACGCACAGGAACGTGTGACATTTGTTACACACTGGGGCCACTTCTCCAGCTGAGACACTGTGTGTGGATAGAGCATAGGTTGAAGCACATGCACCCACTTTCTGGGTAGCCTTTCTTCTGATTTCCTTGTGATGGGGTATGCCTTTAGGGCTACACAGCATTTAAAGAAATCAAAACAGTTAACGAAAGACACAGTTAGATAAACACTCCAAGGTGATCGAAGGTTTAAAATACAGCCCAAGTAAATTCAAAGAGGCCGGGACAGTTCTTTTCTCCATTTCCAGCCCACACATCTGCCTCCTGAGCTCAGACAGCATCCCAGATAGACCTTCTCTAACAACAACAAAATGCCTGAGTGCCACGGGGATTCTAGGACCCTCCTCAGATGGTTCTCATTGCTCCAGGGCAACGCAGGCCCCAGAACTCACTTCAAAGGCTTGAAACCACCTCTCCTCCCTGATGTATTTCACGCAGTCATCACACTGCTTCTGGAAGTACTTTCTCTGCTTCTCATCCAATAAGCCAATTTGGTACAGGAATGTTGCATAGCCCCCTATGATCTGAGGAGAGAAGAGAAACACAAATGCCACACAGAGAGAAAGAGAGAAGCTAGGGACCCACTTGCTTGATGAAATAACCCTTTGTAATTCGTTGAGCGCGTGCTGAAATTAGCCAAGCAAGACAATTACACACACACACACACACACACACACACAGATCTCACAGAACACACAAACACGTACACAACACGTACAAACATACACAATACACATACCACACACAATGCCCACACATACCACAAGCATACACACAACCCACATGTGCACAAAATTCACACAAACAGTATCACACACACGTGCGTGCCCCACATTCGCACTCACACCCAATCTAGGCTGACATAGGGAGTTGACAGCTTAAAACATTTTGTAGAAATTGGAAGATGTCAATCATTAGAAAATCAACTGGGCAACATTATTTCCTTCTACCAAGTTAGGTCTCTAAGGTAAGAGGAGCCTCCATTTGACGAAAGGGGATTTAATGTTTTCAGGGACAGAACAGAAAAGAAAAAGGAGACACCTACTGATTCGGGATCAGAATACGCGTCCCCAATAGCAACTCCTTTCAGGTTGATTTTCGTTGTCATCACGGGGTTCAATGTATGGATATAGTGTGCGAGGGCTGGCACGTACTTCCCTGCGTAAGACTGAGAAGGGCGGGTGTTAAAATGAACCATCACAAATTGGTGCTATAAAAATTATGTGTTTATGGGGCGCCTGGGTGGTTCAGTCAGTTAAGCGTCCGACTTCAGCTCGGGTCACGATCTCGCGGTCCGTGAGTTCCAGCCCCGCGTCGGGCTCTGGGCAAATGGCTCAGAGCCTGGAGCCTGCTTTGGATGCTGTGTCTCCCTCTCTCTCTGCCCCTCCCCAGCTCACACCCTGTCTGTCTGTCTCTCAAAAATAAACAAACATTAAAAAAAAGGTATAAAATTATGTGTTTAAGCGAATTAAAGAAAGACAGCAGTATTTCCACATGAGACATACCATATATTTTCTTTACCTCACGCTGTAAATTCCACAATAGCACAGAGCTCTGTCTGTCACTTCTTTTGGCATTCCAAATAGCACCCGTGACATGCAAGTCATGGGTGAGGTGCACAAAAAATGACAAGTGGATGTGTAATAGGCGAACAGTCTAACTTCCTTCCAAAATAACATGGGCCAGTGAATACGATTCCGCCACCCACAGAACCTTTCTTACCAGAAAGCTCCATTGAAAACTTCATTTACAAAGAAAAAGAAACCCCCAAGGCCAAAATTAAGATTTCAAAATACTTACGATGATGCAGCTTGAAAGCAACATGTATTAAAGCAAGAGGAAAAGGAAAGTAGTATTTATTGGCTACTGAAATTGTCACTTGACAACTATCTCTGTTTCCAACCTTTCCAAGTACAAAGTTCTTTTCCAATTTTAAAATATTTTGTGGATGCAAACATTATAATTCTGCTTTTAGATTATGCTGACAAAAGCTACTATTCAGGGAGATTTAAAAAATCGTTTTGTATTTTTTACATTAAAAAGCTTCCTTTTGGACCATCACCTTCATGTCTAATATCAAACTTCGTATGTTCAAAATGAAGCTCTAATCCCCAAGCCTTCCAACAGCCTCTCTATTATTAACTCTGTTCTAACTGCTTAGACCAAAAATCTTGGTGCCATTCTTTCCCCCCGCCCCCCCCCCACCCCCGCCACACACACACTCTCTCTCTCCCCCCACAAAAGTTCATCAGCGAGCCTTGTCAATTGCACCTATTCTGTCAAAATAGGTCCAGGATCCGGTGTTTTCACATACCCATATTTCATCACCTTGCTCCAGGTTTGCTCCTCTTTTGCCTGGATTATTGCAGTGGCCTCACCACCACCCCCTGCCCCCGCTGTTGTCCTTCCCCTCATCCAGTCTATTTTCAAGATGGTGGTCTACTAGAACATAAATCTGAACCCTCTGATGACGTCTCATCTCCTTCAGAGTAAAAGCAAAAGTGCTTTCTTGGAGGCATAAGGGTTGGCATGATCTGGTCACTTCATTAACACTATCCCCTGCTACCTTTTTGCTCATTCGTCTCCAGCCCGTCTTGGACCATAATCATGATTGTGATCCATACTGGCCTCTTCCACCAGGGCCTTTGCATTAGCTGTTCCCGCCACCCGGAATGCTCTTCCCTCAGTGTCCTTATGGTTAACTCCCCTACTTCCTTCAGTGAAGCCTTCTAGGGATGCTTTTCCTCTAAAATTTGGACACCCCCTTTTTTTGACATTTAATATTTCTTTTCTCTATGTTTTCATCGAATCCTATTCACTTTCCTATACACTTCAACTAATTCATCTTGTGCATCGTTATTCTCCCATCCACACTAGAACCAAAGATCCACGAACACAGGGCTCCACGTCTCTTTTGTGGGTTAGTATGTCCCCTGTGCCTGATGCTGTTTATCTGTTAGTGCTCAGCCAACAGTCATTGAATGAATGGTCTTGAATTAGCTTACTTGCATTTGAAGAACGCGAATGCATGTGTGTTCAAAATAGACTAAAGGCATCATGTGGGTACTTATGAGTCTGCAGACCCTTTGTAATATTTCCAAGGCTCTGCAGGGGTCTGTAGTTCAAAGGCTGGGAGCCCCCGAGAGCTCTATTAATTCTACACCATAATCGCATGCTGGAGATGCCATTACTCCCATTTCAATACGAGGGCATTGAGGCTCAGAGATGTTAAGTGGCAGAATCAGAATCAAACCTGCCCTGACCTGCTCCCAAACTGACACTCCTTCCGAGGTATGATACAATTACGTAATCTGTGTAATTTATACAGGATCTCCTCACTGATGCAGACCTCTGTGGAGTAGTAATTATTTGGGCAAAGTATTGACTCAAAACAACGTATCCATTCATAACCATGAGCACATTTTAGAGTCCTTGTGGTAATAAGATGTGTTTACATGCCTGAAATGCAGTTTGCTGCCCCAAAGTGCTATCTTCTCTTGTGAGGAACAATAAGTGAACATTTATCGAATATAATTTCTGTAAGGTGAACAAAAGAGGCCAAATTTCCTTGAGTAATCGTTTCAGTGGTAAACCTGTATTGTACAGTCTTCATTCAGTAATGGTTTATTAGGCAACTCTTCTGTCAAAGGCATCACAGTAGATATTTGAGAAGGCACGAAAATGAATACAACACAAGACTCGTAAAGCTAATGCTTTCTTTTTGAAAAAATATTACAGAAAACTTGACTCAAATATGATAGGGCAAGGGCGCCTGGGTGACTCAATTGGTTAAGCGTCCGACTTCAACTCGGGTCATGCCCTCCCGGTTTGTGAGTTCGAGCCCTGCATTGGGCTCTGTGCTGACAGCTCAGAGCCTGGAGCCTGCTTTGGATTCTGTGTCTCCTCCTCTCTGCCCCTCCCCTGCTCATGTTCTGTCTCTCTGTCTCTGTCTGTCTCTCAATAATAAATAAATGTTAAAAAAATTTTTTTAATGTGATAGGGCAAAGTCTACCATTTCATGGATTATTATTCTCACAAGGTGTACCTTGCCCAGCACATAGTAGGACCATGAAGACACGTTTGAGAAATGAATGACTAACCTGTCATTACTGCTAAACATTTTTTCTCTATTGGAGGTCATCCCTTAAGCTGTCTTGTTATAAGACCTAGCGATAGAACATCTCTTTGGCTCTTTCTGAGATGGAAGGGCGTGTACTTTAAATTGCTCTATTGAAGATGATGACAAATTTAGGCGAAAACAGCCACATTTTTATGGCACCTTTCCTTCCCCCCCACCCCCCTCCCCCCCCGCCCTTGACCATCATGTGTATCTGGGATATATCCAGGCAGGAAATTAAGAAGGAACATCCACTCAATTTCTGAGCATCTACTATGATCTACTATGAACAGGCTACCTCCCCCACTTTAATTTGAGCCACCTGACAGTTAACATTATCTTCCTATGTTTTAAAATGATGAAAGCAAGGGTCTATGCATTTCAATCACGTGCCTGGCTGGGATTTCATCTAGGCTTGGCTGCCTCCACATCTCCCATCTCTCATATCAAATCACATTTCAGTCAAGGGTCCTGGAATAGACTACGAGTCTATGGTCTCCCAAGCTGGGGCTCAGCCCTGGGTTCATCCCCTACAAGCTTGCTAAGTTGGCCATTCAAAGAAAACACGGGTAGTTCTACAACCACGTCCAAAACAGATTCCTCACTGTTCAGTCCACATCTGCTCTCCTAACGATGATGTTTATCTCATTTTTGCTTTCTAATGACTATCACACACTTCCGTGCCCTGTGTCAGTGTGACAAATCCTTCACTGCTGTTTTCATTAATCATTCCATTGGTTGAGTGGCTCAGGCTGTCACACAGTAGACAATTATGGGATTATTTTATGGAAAACAGACACTGAAACATTATAATGAAATTTCAATTATTTTCACTCTCCTCGTGGAGACATTTATTTATTTATTTATTTTTTGGCAAGATCGGGTTCGTTTATTCTTCCCAAATCATTTATTTCTCAATTTAACGATCTCTGACCACCACAGCACTTTCAAAGACAACCAGACAATAAATCAAATGTTTTATTTACCCAGCTTTCTCTTTTCTGGATGTATTTTAAATAGAATAGAGACGTATATTTTGGGGAGAGACTTTAGGTTTGTTCACCTATTAGAAATGAACTCTATGGCCCTTAGGACTTCCAGTCGCAATCCTGTAATTTTATGAACTCTTGTTTCTTTTGTTCTGAGTCCTGCCTATAACGACGATGGGAACAACAACCAGCACAACTATCAGCCCTGTGGTTTCTCCGATCTCTTGCTGGTGTTCATCAATGTGGGCAGCAGCTGGCCGGCGAAGCTCCTAAAGCCTGTGAATTAGCACTAACCCTCTACCAGCAGATCAGACCCTGGCCTCATAAAAGCTCGAAACAGCATCAAAGCGATTATAAAAGAAGAAAAGAGGAAAAGCGTGGCCACTAACTATCTGAGCACATATTGTTTCAGAATTCAGCAGTGACCCTCGAATGAGGACCTCAGCCAGACAAAGGTATTTTTCTAACACAACCACTCAAATTAGGTTAGCCATCGACACGTCAGGATTTTAGTCTGCCCTTATTATTCCTTCCTAATATTTAAAGAAGCTTCAAGCTGCAGTTTCCAGCACCGTTGTTGTGTGGCTCACGTTTTCCCATGGTGACCATATTTTGAGCTCGGCTCTGACAAGGAGGACCAGAGATATTAAGGTGTGTTTGTATATGCTTGTATTCCTGGGGCTTAAAAAAGCAATAAGCCTCCAGTTTTCCTCTTACATCGGAAGGATCTCGGAATTCAGCTCTCAGTCTTGTATTTCCCCCCACGAGAGGAAAAGGTCTCAACATCACAGCTGAACAGTGGTTTTCAATCTCAGTCTGCAATCTTTCTGAGTTCTTAAAGGATGTTTGGAACAGCCTAATGGAAATCACGTTGGGAGCATATTGTACTTGTAAAAATAGTCTAGAGAGAATGTAATGCTTGGTTAATTATCCAGATGTGTGAAAGCACAATGAACTAGGGACTTAAAGAAACTTGTAATTGCGTATTCTGTCGCAGCCCTCCCTGCTTACATGTTCCCGCAACATTCACAGCGGGCTTCCTGTACCCCTGCCACCCGGTTACTTTTAAAGGAGGAAAAAAGATTTCATATCTAAAATCAGCCCCTAGAAGAAAAAAAATCGTGTCAGAGAATAATACTATAATGGAAACAATGTCCTCTTGCAGAAATTTCACATATGTTAGCAGTTACTATTGTTTAAGCTGCTCTGCGTTTCTCGTCTGCATTTCTTACTAAAGTTTAGGTTAAAAAAAATAGGTGCAGCTATACTCATTCTCTGCCTTGCTTCTAGGTATACGTTTTATGGTAAAACATGTGGAACCTTCACCCAGGATAATGAGCAATGGCCTTGGAAATGAGACACACCGAAGCCTGGACACAAAGCGTCACTGTCCACGGGTCCTAGTTCCTAAGCCCTGCCTGGAAGTGGAAAAGGCGGAGTTTGTCAGCCTCAGGACTGGTATGTTGAGCACCCCCTGCTCTGCTCTGTCCCCGCTCCCCCAGCCACTCCACCTGGAATGAACATCTCTTTGAAGAACTCACCTATGGGCTGGTCATAACTCCTTCGTGTCCCCAGAAGGACACAGGGCGGGTTACCCTTCTGGAAGGAGTCATAGCAGTGTTGTATCCTCTAGCATATCATCAACCACGAAGACTGTTGGTGGAACCACCCCCACTTTTGGAGGCGATCAAAGAGAATAAGGGGATAGGCCTTGAAGAGAGCTTTATACACACATTGAAAAACCTCAAAAACGGGCGAAGAGCCCAAGTGTAATGGAGTAACAGATGATACAGCAGCCCAGAAGACAGGACTGAGTGAGAGGGACCTTGACTTCATCTGGCCTCAGGGTAGACTCTTATTTCACTGGGGACCATTATTTTCTCTGAGAGAAGACGTGTGTCCTTAAAATGGCCAGTTGAGAAAATTAATGAATGGGGAAAGCTGGAACTTTGGTATTGTGGTAATCTGTACAACTTCTTAGACATTTCTAGACCATGTGTCATCTAATTTCCAGACCACACTGGTGCAATTAAAAAAAAAAAAAAAAAGAGGGGCGCCTGGGTGGCTCGGTCGGTTAAGTGTCCGACTTCGGCTCAGGTCATGATCTCACAGTCCGTGAGTTCAAGCCCTGTGTCGGGCTCTGTGCTGACAGCTCAGAGCCTGGAGCCTGTTTCAGATTCTGTGTCTCCCTCTCTCTCTGCCCCTCCCCTGTTCGTGCTCTGTCTCTTTCTGTCTCAAAAATAAATAAACGTTAAAAAAAAATTTTTAAAAAAAGGGCAAAAAGAATAAAAGAAGGCTCCCAACAAGAGTATGAGTTTATCTAAACATCTATTGTTCTGCAAAATGAGCTTAAAAGAAATGTAGAATCTCTAGGAATAGACACATAAGAAAAACATCTTGATCTGTATCTCTTGGTCACATATTTATGCAAAGGTACACGCTATGCGGCCTTCCAAATGATATATTCTTATTTTTTATTCAAAGGATGCTTCTCTAAAAAAAAAAAAAAAAAAGAATCCAGCACAGCCAGTATGGAAAACAGTATGGAGGTGCCTCAAAGAATGAAAAAAAGAACTAGCATATGATTCAGCAATTCTAGTTCTGGAAAATATATCCAAAGAAAACCAAAACACTAATTTGAAAAGATAGCTGTGCCCTCCCATGTTCACTGCAGCATTATCTACAACAGCCAAGACATGGAAACAACCTAAATGTCCATCGATGGATGAATGGAGAAAGTAGTTGTGTGTGGTACATACATACAATGGAATATTATCCAGCCATGAAAACTGAGGAAGCCAACTATTTACGACAACATGGATGGAACTTGAAAGCATTATGCTAAGTGAAATAAGTCAGACAAGGAAGACAGTGTATGATCTCACTTACATGTAGAATCTAAAACACACACACACACACACACACACACACACACAAAACAAAGAAAAAGAGATTAGACTTGTGGTCACCAGAAGCAGAGGATTTGGGGGAGGGGGAGTTGGGGGAAGGAGGCCAAAAGGTACAAACTTCCAGTTCTAAGTCACAAATTCATTTTCAATTCTAAAAGGAATATTGGCAGGTCACATGACCAAAACTGAAACTAGACATTTGTCATGAGCTCAAGAGTTAAAGCGGCTTGGAGGCGCCTGGGTGGCACAGTCGGTTAAGCATCCGACTTCAGCCAGGTCACGATCTCGCGGTCCGTGAGTTCGAGCCCCGCGTCAGGCTCTGGGCTGATGGCTTAGAGCCTGGAGCCTGTTTCCGATTCTGTGTCTCCCTCTCTCTCTGCCCCTCCCCCGTTCATGCTCTGTCTCTCTCTGTCCCAAAAATAAATAAACGTTGAAAAAAAATTAAAAGAAAAAAGAGTTAAAGCGGCTTGGATGTCATCTAATAAAATTCAGCAAGTTCTAAGCTTTAATAAATAATTGCATTCCATGGACTTCAAGCCTTTATATCACTTGAAACTTTCATTTACTCCATAAAACTTTATGATCAAAGCTAAGTCTTTACGATTAAAACTCAGCCTTCGCCAGAAAGACAGAAACGTGCAAAAGGACAAGGAACTTCTTTTATGTTTGTATAAGGTTGATAACCCTTAGAGATTCTGCACGAAACAGGGAAGGGATGTTGACTCCCCTCTAAGCGCAGTGCACCTGCTTTCTGGAAGAGGCAGGTCTTAGCGATGGAGGTTTTGAGGCTCCAGACAGCATCTACACAAGCAGGGTTCCAATCTTTAGCCAGTTTCTTGTCTACAGTCTTTGGGCTCCGGAATCCAGCTGCTTAGTCCCAATCCTCGCTGAGTGACCTTGGTAAGACCTACCTCGCCTCTCCAAGCCTCAGTCATCTCAACTGTATGATGGGGACGATAAGAATAGTGCCAGCTTCAGAGGGTTGCTATGACATACATAAAACAGTGCTTAGCCCCATGCCTGCCCTACAATCCACACTCAGTCTTCTCAAATAAGAGCTACAAATAAAACTAGTGAACTATAGACTCTTGAAGGCCTCCTCCTAGCTGCCAGATTCAAGCCTAGGCTAAAAGGATACTGGTGTGGGCCTGCAGAATAGTTCTCTCCCGCTCCCTGCTTGTATATCAGTGCTGGAAAATTCCCGATTACAACTATGCCTTCTATTCAAATACAAGCATGTTGAGAGTAAGTTTAATTTATCAGATCCTTTCTAATGGACAGTGCGCTGATGGCAAGTCAGAAAGGGGGAGAGGAACAAAACAGTCATGATGGAGAAACAGGACCTGAGCACAATAGAGCCAAGGGAAGAAAGGGAGGCTGGGGGTGGCAGGTAGGGTACCGGAGGGACCTGGAAAATAAAGGAGTAGAAAGGAGGGTTCTCAGGGCCCGGGACACAGAGCAGGGAGACAGGGGCGATGGAAGGGAGATGAAAAGAAACTGGTGAGAAATGTCATCAATATTTTTATTTTGTCCAGCAACAACCTTGCACAAGGCTGCTCTGTAACATTCAACAAACACTTTGCTTAGTAGTGTAGGAAACACATTACACAAACACGGCTCTCACCTACTGGGAGCCTGCAACCCGAACCCAGTGGACCATGATGATTCCAGTAAATGTTGTCAGACTCCATGATCCCAGCAGGACTTCAC
Organism: Prionailurus bengalensis; assembly: GCF_016509475.1. Taxonomy (NCBI): domain Eukaryota; kingdom Metazoa; phylum Chordata; class Mammalia; order Carnivora; family Felidae; genus Prionailurus; species Prionailurus bengalensis. The sequence goes on from NC_057348.1 coordinate 120,198,964, forward strand.
TCATGCAGATGAAGATAAAGTATCCTATTAAGCTCACTAATTTTTAAATAGCTTCAAAGCTTTGCCTTTATTTGGCCCTCACATTAACCATGGTTGCAAAATTGCCTCTGAGGCAACTTGGCCCCTTCCTCCCGATCAGGGAGAGATGCTCAGTTGTAACCACATATTCTGCCATTTTGGACACGCTCCCCATTCATTGCCACAACCACCCATAGGCACGGAATCTTTCCGGGGAGAGGACGCAAAGCCACACGCTCAGAGAACAATGGGCAGTCCCCCTTCCTCCCGCCGCCACCTTCCTGCCTTCCAGTGAGGGCTGTTTTGCTTTAACTTCTAGCTGGGCCCACGTACACTTGAGAGGATTCTCAAGTGAGTCTGTACCTCAAGAACAAGAGCAATCTCACTAATAGTTACTGGCTCAGAAAGGATAACCCTTATAAAGAAAGTTAATTATGTGAATTAAATGCAGCTTGTTTCTCTTTTTGAAGTACATTTTTTTCATGCCTTGAGGAGGGTGATTTACAGACACATTTGTCTCTCTTTAGAGAAAATTAATTCCAGTTGGTGTTCTGTGCCGAAATGGAGAGAAGGAGGGAAGGAGACAAGGCGGTTCTTCCTTCTGGATCGTACCGCCGGCAGATCCCACAGTATGCCTGGTTGTGGGCTCGCCATGGGCCACACGGCTGTGGCAGGGGGCCTGGGTCGGTCCCGGCACGTTTCGCTACTATCCCAAACTTTCAAATATCATCTTCTAAGCCCCACCATCGTTGTTTAGACAAAGCAAACTATTTCTTTTGAAGATGATTTCAAAATAACAGGAGAGACAATGCCACTTCCCAGAAAGACGTGAGCAGAACTTTTAAAATATCTCAGGCCCTGTCTATATGCATTAGGTCATATGCTTTGGAGCCATAACGTATTAATCCAGCTTTTCACCAAGAACGGTAATAACAGTCATCGTGTGTTCGGTACTCACCACAGCCATCACGTCATTAAATATTTGAGGAGGATTATCTAATTAGATGCTCAAAACAATCCTATGCAGTAGGTATTGTTATTACTTCCAGACTCTCTTGCACCAAATTCAGGGTGCTGAACAGCTGCTCCAGACCTTTTGAGATCAGGCTATACCCCTCACTCATAGTACGCAAATGGAAAGGATATTTAGGTCCAGTACATTTGCGCTGAAAAGGAGAAAACCAATTCTTTTCTTTTTTTTTTTTTTTAAGTTTATCTATTTTAAGAGAGAGAGAAAGAGAGAGTAGGGGAGGGGAAGAAAGAGAAAGAGAGAGAGAATCCCAAGCAGGCTCTGTGCTGTCAGGGTGGAGCCCGACACGGGGCTCGAACCCATGAGCCATAAGATCATGACCTGACTCAAAAACCAAAAGTCAGACGCTTAACCAACTGAGCCACCCAGGAGCCCCAGAGAAGCATTTCTGAGTTTACTCATTTATTTTTCAATCACGATCCTGCTACTTTAGTGGCATTGTTTGTTCAGCCTCCGGAACGGTGTGAGGAAATTAAAAGTTCTGAACAGATAGGATTTCCCTTTCTTGAAAAATCTATCACAACGGTTTTTTTTGGGGGGGGGGGGATGGAGAGAAAGAGGGTGGGTATTACATTAAAATTGCAATTGTATACAGATGCTATAAGAGTACATCTAGGTAACTACGGTTGAACATCTAGTAAAGCAAAATATCCCTGAAAGTGATCTAATTGAAAAGCCAAGCCCTCCGACTAGAAGATGAAAAGCAGAGGCCAGGAGAGGTTAAAGAACTCGCTTGGAATCACCCAGAGAGGCAAAGCCAGCAATGAATCTCAGGTCCCCTGATTATTAACCCAGAACTACTTTTCCATTCTGCCTCCTAACCTTAAAACAGAAGACCAGATGGAACAAACTAGACTGGAAAAACACAGCATTCTAATAAAACAAACCACCAAGGTGTTATTATTTAGTGCTCTTCCTTCTAGAAAGAGATGTGGCCCTGGATTTAACATATCCCCTGTAGCCCCTATGAAAATGCTGCTGTCTGGTGACTGCATCTCATCCCGGCTCCTGCCTGCCCTCGTTCACATCTTCCTTCATCACTCAAAAGGCACAGGTTTCCTTAAAAGTATTCATCCTGGCAGCCAAGAGTGTAAAAAAGAAAACTGTCCCTTCCTACACACATTCAGTTACATGCATGAAACCACCGGGCAGATGTGAAATAGACAAATTTCTCATCCAGAATCGGGCAGCTTTGCTGAAAGTCCAACTTCATGGTTAACAGCATCACCACATTATTTGCAAGGCAGGAATTACACAGTAAGCAGATCACTCCTCTGGTGGAGGTGGAGACTGGGAATTTTTCAGGGTGGCTTCCAAAATGACAGAGGCATCGCTTCCTGCCCCTTTGCCCCACTTGCCTCTGAAATGGGTTAAAAGTCAAGGACCAGCAGGGAATTACTGGTAGAGATCCTAAATAATCCTGACCAGATAGCTGGCTTAAAAAGGATGTAAGTGGAGTAAGGCAAACAGTTAGAATATCCTTTCCAAATAGAGAAGAACGCAGGCAGAAGATGAGGAAGTTCCTGGTTCCATTAACTTGCCATTTCCTTGGAAAAACTGAGATTGTTTTCACCTTGTCTCCCTTACGGTGGACCTCTGTGGTTTGAGCTTATCCAGCATCCTTCCAGCCCTTCCTCTAGTATCGTCACTGGGGTCTTCCCTGGTGCACCACCCATCTCCCACTCTCAGGCCTTGTGATTCAGAGGCGGAGGGCCTCACTATGATCCCACCCTTCCCAGGGCACTGGGTGGGCCTCAGGCACCATTATGGCCAACGTGTATGTCCATCCCCTTGACCCCAGTTAGTAGTTCTAGAACAGGCATGGGATCCAAATGGGTCACGTGAGATTCAGGAATAGAGTGGAATTATTGGGGAAGAAAAGTTGAGCTGATAGGTTATACTTAGAACATTAGGATGGGGTAGAGGTGCAAGGCTACCAGTGAAAAAAACATAGCTTAGAATGAAACTAGTGCAGTACAAAGTCAAGTGAGTAGATCGAGAGAAATTCCTGATGACAACGTTTTGAGCACCCAGACACAGCCATGACCCCGTTTTACTTAAGCCATTTTGGATAGGGTTTCTGTCACTTATAAGCAAAAGATCCTTGACTAACCCACCCCTACGCATCTTTCAAAATCCGGTTTAACTGTCACCTCTTCTGTCCGGCCTTTCCTGAGGATCCCACACTGAGAGAAGTAAGCTATTTGCACTCTCCTTGTGCTGTCTGTCTCTCCAGCCACTTCTCTAATCGTCCTTTTCATTCAGTATTTTACCTATTGCCAGGCTTTCAGATTAAGGGTAGGCTCAACGTCTTATTAATGGCTGAATTTCCAATACGGGTCCAATGCCTCAGCCACCATAGTCACTCGATACAGGAGTGCTGAATTGAATCGAATTTGATTCTAACTACTCTTTCAGCGAACACTGCACCCCTCAACGATTTCCCATCACCCTCGGGATAAAGTCCAAAATCTTCCATGGGCCAGATCATCTTACGTGATCTGTCTGCCTCTCCCATCTCAGCTCCTTCTACAGTGGCCCCGTGCTATTCCTTGAGCACACCAAGCCTGTCCCCACCTTAGTCTTGGCATTTGCTATCCCTCCTTCCAGGAGAGTTCTTCTCTAAGATAACCGCAGCTATCACTGTACCAGTCTCATCCACTAGTCTGCATCTACTAGTCTCGGCACTCTGCCCAGTTGTGTCCTTACCGGAGAGCCTTTCTAGTATCCAGGAGGGCACCTGCACCACTCTGCAACCCTCAGCTGCTTCATCTTTCTTCATGACACTCATCACCGCTTGACGCATAGCGCATATGTATCTCTTCACTCATCACTGTCTTCGCCTCTACAATGTATGAAGGCAGGAAATTGTTCTGTTTTGTTCACAGTGGTGTTCCTAGCACCTTGGGATTCCTGGGCTCTCAAAGTATTGGCTGTTATACGTGCTTAAAATAACCTTAAATTTAACTGGATGGAAAAAAAAAAGCAAACCCTAAAACTGAAGCCAACCTAGGCAAGTGAACTTAACTGTATGTTAAATTGTAGCATATAGTGGCTCAGTCGGTTGAGCATCCAACTTCGGCTGAGGTCATGATCTCATGGTTCGTGGGTTCGAGATCTGCGTCAGGCTCAATGCTGACGGCTCAGAGCCTGGAGCCTGCTTCGGATTCTGTCTCCCTCTCTCTCTGCCCCTTCCCCGCTTGTGCTCTGTCTCTCCCTGTCTCTCAAAAATGAATAAATGTAAAAAAAATTTTTTTTTAATTGTAACATAGAGGGGCCTGGGTAGCTTAGTTGGTTGAGCGTCCGACTTCGGCTCAGGCTGTGATATCCCTTCTAGTGAATTCGAGCCCTGCATCAGGCTCTGTGCTGACATCTCGGAGCTTGGAACCTGCTTCACATCCTGTCTCCGTCTCTCTGCCCCTCCCCTGCTTGCACTCTGTCTCTCTCAAATATAAAATAAAACATAAAAAAAAATTAAAAAACTTGTAACATAATCAGCCTAGGGAAAAAATAGAGTTAATTGTTAGAACTTTGAAATATGGTACTTTTAAACCTGTAGTGAAATATAGTCTAAGGATAACAGTAATTGTAGCAAAAAATATTGAATGTAACTTGGAGGTTTCTTTGTTGGTAGCGGTACTGATGTCACCTTCTAAGATCATTTTGCACATATTGTTAGGATCCAGCAAAGGAATAAATACACTGATGCTGCTGGGAAACACGGTCCACAGCGTGGGAGAAGGGGTATACAAACACAGAATGGGGAAAGGAAAAAAGAACCTCGTGATGTTGAATTAGAATTAAGGGTCAGTATGAAGTCATTCAGTTCCCTGGTTCTGCTTACAAAGAAAGCCTGAAAGAAATGGCATCCCAGGAGCAATGGGCACACTTAGTGCTCAGATGTTGAGAAAAGAAGAAAAGGGGAAGATCTTCTCTGTAGAAGACTACTAGATGACATCTATAGGAAGATAGACCCCCTCAAAAAAAATCACCATTTACAACCCCCCAGTGGAATGACGGATTCAGGCAGGAATCATCAATGAATGCGAAAACTAGAGGGTGACAGATCTGGAGGGAACAGATTTCCACATGGTCTCATGTTACTTATTAATTTCAAGAGAAAAAGGTGCCTTTCCAACGGTGAGATCTGGGAGAGACCACCTGGGCCAAGTGACCAAGTGTAGCATCGCCAATAATGAGACAAACTGATATTACGAGCCTCCTGACGTGATAAGATAGGAGGCACACGCATCACCCATGTCATGTTCTTGCCGAAATGTTTTCACTGAATCTACGCGTTGAGGAAAGAATCAGCCAAATTCAGAAACGGGACATGCCACAGGGCACCTGGCCTACACTCTTCAAAATCATCATCATGAGACAACCACAACAATATGTCAGGGGACTGAGACCATCGTGATATGCAAAACTTTACTGAGCCCTATATTTCTTTTTTAAAAAAAGGGTTCTAGAGAACATTTGGGGGATAGAGAATTCTGAATACGGGCTGAATTAATGTTAATATATATTTGTGTACGTGTATGTACATACTGAATGCATGAGTCACCGTACTTCAGTCCCGAGGATATTGGAAGCACACAAGAACACAGGACTTTAACTTACCTCCCCCGTGGCATAAAAGTCATTGTTTTTATATTCAGGGAACAACAGGAAAAAGTGAGTTAGTGCACTGTGAAAAGAAGAACAACAACAATAAAAAAAAAAATCACATGGAATCAAAAAAGCTTAATGCTATGCTACCAAAACTAACCTTTTGACGGTAAGTTTCACATCTGAAGGAAGAGGCCATTAGGCTGTGAGCTCCTGTAAGCGTTGTTTTCAAAATGTCACGTATGTAACATTCCACACCGTGGATGGTTAGAAAATAATTGTGGGCTTACTTTAGGATACTAAGAGGTTGAGACAAGGGGACATTAACACTCTGGGCAGGTTTCCAAATCTCTGGGTTACCAACCTAGATCTTCTAGCTGTTGAGGGTACCCTTGAGCAAAGTGATACAGGCTTTCACCTATTATTACAGCAATTCCTTAAAAAAAATTTTTAATGTTTATTTATTTTTGAGACAGAGAGAGAGAGAGAGAGAGAGAGAGAGCGAGCATGAGCAGGGGAGGGGCTGAGAGAAAGGGAGACACAGAATCCGAAGTGGACTCCCGGCTCTGAGCTGTCCTCAGGGTTTGAACTCACAAGCTGTGAGATCGTGACCTGAGCTGAAGTCGGTCATTTAACCCACTGAACCACCCAGGTCCCCCTACAGCAATTCTTAGAGGTAGTTCTGCAAGCCTTATGACCCCATTAACTTGGGTTTCTGGTGAAGTAATGAAAATGTTACTTGCTTACCAACATCTTCCTGTGAGGAACCCTGAACATTTCTATTGGGGGGGGGGTCCCAAAATTTCAGCATTTTAATAACCAAAGAGCAAAAAGGCTGTAAAATGACCATAATTTAAAAGAAAACCACCAAATGGCCAGATATAGAACTAACAGTACAGTGGCATCTAAGCTCCAAAAAAATCACACTTATTAAAGAATGCCAACAGCCACTTCAATGAGTTCTCCTGAAATAGATTTCAACAGACTCCAGAAATTGTTTCATAATAGGCAAGAAAAGGGTAGATTATTGAATGATTCTCTACTTGACCAAATCTTTCAAAAAGGAAACAAAACTTGTGGAATTCAGAAGCTCTATCAGTGTTTTGACCCAGATTGCATTGTCTGAGAAGTCAGGCAGAGCTTTGTTCCAGCTTCCTGCTGAGGGACTAAAAGCCACGAACCATCCAGTGAAGATGAAAGGCAAGGAAGGAGGCCCTGCAAAACCAGGAGGAGGAGAAAGTTCAAGGGTTACAGAGAGGCAAAACTGGGTCATTATGCTCACGGCTCGCTGCCGGGTCTGGCTGCACTTAATTTGCAAAGGCTCCATAAAAATCCATCATGAAAGACCACTGTAGAGTTTTGGTGTATTTCTGTATTTATTATTGACAGTAAGTAAAGCCTTTGTAGCAACTAAATCTGGAAAGCTGCACTATATAGCTTCCATGTTTGTTCTGGCAATAAGATAGCTTTAGCGTAGAGATAAAAATAGGAGTTTATTTTCTACCCTTCCCTCGCCAACCTTCAGGCTAAAAACTATTTCTCTTCCCTCTTCCTGCTAGTTGGAATGGCAATAGACAGTTTAACATAGTAAATCTCAATTAAGCCTCGTGCTTTGGCTTAAAGTTTATTTCCTTGGAGAATCTGTTAAAGTTGTTAGGGTTGCCAGATTTAGCAAATAAAAATACAAGACGTCCAATTAAACTTGAATTTCAGATAAACGACAAATAATGCGTTAGCATAACTATGACCCAAATATTACATAGGACATACTTAGATTTATAAAAATTATTCATTATTTATCTGAAATTAAAATTTAACTAGGCATTCTGTATTTCATCTGGCAATCTTAATTCAAGGAGCTAACCTTCCAGGTTACTTCTAGCTTGAAAATGCCAGGATTCTCTAGCTGAAGTTTCCAAGTTCTCCACTTGAGGAAGTTACAGTTTTAATATCACAAGAGGATCAGAGCAAAAATTTGGCTAATCCAAGCCTTTGGTAGGTCTTTTTTTTTTTTTAAAGCTTATTTATTTTTGAGAGACAGATCATGGGCAGGAGAGGGGCAGAGAGAGAAGAAGACACAAAATCTGAAGCAGGCTCCAGGCTCTGAGCTGTCAGCACAGAGCCCAATGCAGGGCTCGAACCCACGAACCGTGGGATCACGACCTGGGCTGAAGTCAGACGCTTAACTGACTGAGCCACCCAGGCACCCTGGTAGAGCTTTCTTAAATGGGAGTGAAGGAAGAAAAAAGTAAATTTAGTAAGTTAGATTTACATATGCCATTTGCTTGTTTAACTGTGTCTTAGTCAACTATATGTAATTCTTATTCCACGGTGAGGGTTTGCTCAAAAATACAATCTAGAATCACGCCTACATAAAATTTCAAATTTAGAAGCAGAATTGCTAAAATATATAATACATGATAGACACACATTTGCACGCACGCGTGTATGTGCATAGTCACACGAGCTCACTGTCCACGCACAGTCACAAGAGCTCGCTGTCACAGGAAGCTTGCCTCTGCCAGACGATGCCATTTGGCAACATTGCTAGCATTGTGCCAGGGGCTTTCGCTAACAGAATTTTAGTCAAAGGCCATCTGGTGGTAGAAAGTTACACTGAAGGACAAGAAGAAGAAATCTACCTCGCAGGGGAAAATGACTAGGAAGAAATTATTCCTCAGATACATTTTGTAAAAAGGGAAGCTGGTAGGTTCGGGGCACAGCAAGTAGATGGAAATGATAATGCACTAGAGAATTTGGAGAGGTCTAATGGAGTCAGAGGCATAATGAACACAAGACGTTAAAAAGAAGTTAAAACAATCTAAGCAAAAGTTCCATGCCAACAAAGGCCAGACAAGGGGGAGCTTTTGTCAGTAACAGTGTGACTGAAATAAGCACAGTGCCAAGAAGCTCGGCAGTTTTGTTCAGCAGTGGCACACGGGCAGCCATCCTTCGCATCCATTCCACCCCCACTATGGCCGGGCCATCATCTGCTCCGTCCAGTGTTCTCATTTAATATGTGAAACCAGTTTCATAGTCACATGGTTATGAAACACGTTTTAGCAATTGATACTATTTCCCATACAAAGCGGCAGGTGGAATAGAATGATAGTAGCATTTCCATCTGGCTGCTAAGAAACTAACTTCAGGCACGCTCAAGATGGGTAAGCACCAGACCAAGGACTAGGGGAGCTTGTTGACTACTCTATTACCAGCATCAGGGACAATGTCTGGCACGTAGCAGGCAATCGATAAACAGTGGTAGAAGGGGAATGGTACCAGACCATACACTCCAGATCAAAGTTAGTAAATTTGTTATTCTTTAGTATATTTAGTTATTTATTTTAGCTAAATCAGAGGGGCATTGTGGCTCAATAGCATGTTCCAAATTAAAAAAAAAATCGAATATTTAAATGTCTGGTTAGCAAAAAGCCTTTGCTTCCAAACAAACACACACAAGGGCAGCCTAAGTGTGAATGTCAAATGCCTCTTTAGGAGTCTACTCCTTACAGGCACGGGCTATTAATAGTCAAAAGGAATGGGTTTTTCAGTGGAAAAAAAAAAAGATGGTTTTCAAAAGGAGAAAAAGAAGGTCTACTCTTTAAACCTACGTTTATGGGTTTCAAAGCGACCTTCTTATTCCAAACACTCATCTGGAGAGCTGGAGAGAAGAATGTAGTCACAAAGGGAAACAAATAGTGTAAACTATAAAGGAAACAGCTGAAATCAGTTTTCTGCACTACCCTTGATTAGCTATTTTCCAGTTCTAAGAGCCTGAAGCAAAAAAGAACTAAAACAGCTATAAACAATGGATGCTTTGAAATAGGTTCTCTTTACATGTCATCTAAGAGGAGATGTACCACATGTCAGCAGTATACATCCACACGGAGGGTCAACTGGAAGCTGTAACCATCTTTGGGGGAGGGGAAGAAGAGACAGAAAAAGAATGGCGGGTTGCATGCTCTGGCTTAGAGGGGATTGATGCATTTCTTCACCACAGAACCTCCGCCCTCTGGGTGTTTGCTAGTTAAACAACTGAGCTTGTTTGGATTTAAACCAAAAGAGGGTCAGAGAGGGCAGGGAGGAATAAGGGGAGAAGTAGGTGTTCTATCTGAAAAATGAGAGCACACAGTCACTGCTCATGGCACTTGAGTAAACTTGTAAGGACAGCCATCATGATTATGTGTCTATAGGGAAAGAGGAGGTGCCTGCGCTAGGGGCAGAGGAGGGGGAATCCTGTGGAAATCTGGCTAATCTGCTCCCAGGACCCAATGTACCTGGAAGCAGAAGTGTGGGGTCCTAGCCATGCCCCTGGACACAGAATGGAAGCGACTAAATAATGGGACAAATGACAAATGAAAGTGTAGAAAACAGGGGCGCCTGAGTGGCTCTGTCAGGTAAGCGTCCGACTTCGGCTCAGGTCATGATCTCATGGTTCGTGAGTTCGAGCCCCGTATCGGACTCTGTGCTGACAGCTTGGAGCCTGGAGCCTGCTTCAGATTCTGTGACTCCCTTTCTCTCTGCCCCTCCCCCGCTCGCACTCTGTCTCTGTCTCAAAAATAAATAAAATGTTAAAAAAAATTGTTTTTAATAAAAAATTAAAAAAAAAGAAAGAAAGT